>NW_015174274.1:699108-721253 GCF_001447785.1 Gekko japonicus | reverse complement strand
GCCTCCCAAGACTGCTCCAGGTGCTCCGGCCTGAGGGCTGCTGGGGGTGGGGCTCGAGTGCTCATTACTTGTGGAGCTGAGGCTCAATGTCTCCAGCTGCTCCGCCACCTTCCCTTCCCTTGGTTTGCTCGGGAAGCCCCTTTCGGGCTGCTGTGGGCCCCTTTCGGGCTGCTGCGGGCCGAACCAGATTCTCTGATCTGAATCGGCTTCCCGCAGTTCTGCCCCATTATATCCTAAGGGCCATTTAAGTCAATGGCGAAAACATAGGGTATATTCTGGGGGCTGGAGGGGCGGGGGTTTGAGAGAGAGTCTCCAAAATTGCAGGGTAGCTGCTGGAGCCCCTCCCCAAGATACCCTCCATGTCTCAGGAACATTGAACCTGGGGGTCCAATTCTACAGGCCCCCAAACAGGTTGCCCCCATCCCCTCCATTGTTCTCTATGGTGGGAAAAAACAGCAACGGCGGCCATAACTTTTTAAAGAGCCCCTCCCGAAAGCTGGGGGAGCCAGAATGACCTCTTGCGTGTGGAATTTGTCCTGAGTCCAAGGCCACCACCCCGGGGCTCAGAGAGGCAAGGGAATGTTTCACCCCACCCCTCCACCCCACTCGTGCGGGCGTTGCAGCTGCCGCCGAGAACAGCGACGGCAGCCATAACTTTTTCAAGAGCCCCTCCTGAGAGCTGGGGGAGCCAGAATGACTTCTCGCGTGTGATGTCCGAGCGTCAACGCTGCTCGGATGCAAGAGGTGGAATTTGCCCGTACGAGTCCAAGGCCACCGGGGCTCAGGCAAGGGAATGTTTCGCCCCACCCCTCCCCCCGCACGCGTGGGCATCGCAGCTGCTGCCATAACATTTTAAGGAGCATGGAAGGAGAGCTGGGGGAGCCAGAATGACCTCTCACAGAGAGGTGGAATTTGCCCCTACAAGTCCAAGGCCACCACCCCGGGGCTCAGGGAGGCGGGTGAACGTTTCACCCCCTCCACCGTGTCCCAAATGATGGCTGGTGGGAACAGGGGGCGGGGCTTATGTGCCCGTCCTCTGGGCTCCTGACTGGCGGAGCGGTGCTCCGGTGCGCTCCAGCAGGAACCGAGGCTTGGTTTTACAATATCTCATCAACTGAAGACCTCTTCTACAAGTTAACCATATATTTTAAACATTACAGAGGAAAGGAAGTGACTTCTGGTCTACACTCCCCATCTTTCAAAAGATGCAGTGAGGAACATGAGGACAGGGAGACTGGCCACACAGATGACTTTAGCTACTTATCCTCAGCTGGCCTGTCTAACAGTGTCAGGTCCATCTTGAATGGTTTGTTTCTCTTCTGTCCTGAAATGTTCTTTATAGGTACCTGAAGTGTCAAAGTATTTTTCTACACTGGCAGCTAATGTCCCCTTTCCAGGTTGAATTCCAGAAGGGGGAGGGAGTGTGGTTCAGTGGTAGAACATTTGCTTGACATACAGAAGGTTCCAGGTTTAACTCCTGGCACCTCCAGTTAAGGGTCAGGCAATGTAAGCTGATGTAAAAGACATTGGCCTGAGACCCTGGAGAGCCACTGCAGTTTGAGCAGACAATACTAATTTTGATGGACCAAGGGTCTGAGGGGTGCCAACCTCCAGGTGGTGGTTGGAGATTTCCTGAGATTACAAGTGATCTCCAGTTGACAGAGATCAGATCACCTGGAGAAAATCACCACTTTGGAAGGTGGATTGCATGGCATTATATCCCATTGAAGTCTTTTCCCTCCCCAAACCCCGCTCTCCTCAAGATCCACCCCCCAAATCTCCAGGTATTTCCCCACCTTGAGCTGGCTACTGTACTGATTCAGTATAAGGCAGCTCCGTGTGTGTCCATGTGTTCAAGTATGCTATGGAAGTTCTGAATGAGGAATTATGTTGTACATAGAGTTTGTTAATGTGGGTGGAATCCAAGCTGGACTGTGGAATCAAATGCTAAAATTACATTTCTCCCTCTCTTAGTAGACTGTTTTAGGACTCACACAAATAAATTATGTTTCATGGGCCTGCCATCATTCTTATTTAGTTACATTATTGTAAACTGAAAAATATCACAATTTTTTATACCTCTCGTATCTGAAAACATGTCATTGGATCACTCTGTCCCTTGTCCCAGCACCTTTCCAAAACTAGATCAAAATTTCACACAATATTAAAAGTTAAATATTCAAAAATATTAAAAGTGGAAGTGAGAAGAAAATGTATACACTGTTGTCTTTCTGATATTAAAAGATTCGCAGAAGATACCATTTTAGAACTTTGGCACCCACTACTCAATATATATAAGGAGAGATTCGCAGAAGATACTCCTGGACTCTGATCTTTTTCTCACCTGGATCCTCTTCCTTTCTACTCCTTCCTGCTTTACATTATTTGCTGATCCAAGGATTCTTCCTCTTTTATAAAAAGTGCTTCTGAAAATCCAATACACTCTCTCTCTCTCTGATTACTCATATCCATATCCTCATTGACTTTCTCAAAGAATAAGGGGATCAAACAGTGACAAGGGGGGAATTATTTAAAAGTTGAATGGTGACCCCTAAGGAGTGGTTATTTCTCTTTCTCTATTTTTTCTTCTAATTTTTTCACTACTGTACTTCCTTTACTTCTCTTTTTTTAGTTCTAAGCTTGGGATCATTTTTCAGTGTCATTCCGTGATCAATTTTTAAAGGCTTTGAATGTCCTTCTTAAGGTTAAAATTAGGCTGTTATTATTTCTCCAGCAGCATTTTGAAAATGTTGAGTAGGTCTTGGTGAAGTGGTTTGTGTTTTGCTACTTTGGGGGGATCATGTGACTCTGCTCTTGGGTACTTGTCGCAGGATTCCAATTATGTTCTGCTCCCGCTAGCAAAAGAATTATCTGCCTCTTTAGTAAACTCTTTTGATCAGATACATCCTTTTAGATGAAGAAAGTTTGACTAGTATTCAGATACAGTGGTATTGTATTTTTAATGTGCATATTGTTGATGCTAGTGACTTTTTAAAAAATGAATTGCAGAGGATTGATTAGATTTTGTTCTAGGTTGTATTCTAACCTTTCTACAGACGTAACAACTTTTTCAAAACTGAGGAGCCACCCAGAAGGAATTTGGGGACAAAACAGATTATGCATGTTAAAGGGCTCCTCCAGTTTGTGCTCTGAAGATTCTCTGGCAACTGAATGTCTGGAGTTTTGAATACCCACCCATAAGGCTCTGAAGGTGTCTTGATCCCAGAGTAGCCAAAGGCCATTTCTGTTTAAACTACCTAATCTGGAAACTGAGAGTTGGAAAGATCATTTTAGCACACTATATCATCATTTCCACTTCTATGGGCTTTTCTGCATCAGGCTTTTGTTGCAGCTCAGCTTTTGGAGTGCATCAGTTTCCCTCTTTCTTTGCACATGGTATTGTTGGTTGCTCTCCTTTTTTCTTTCCTCCAGTTTTCCCACTGGTTCCCCCCCCAAACTACTGCAAAGAACATCTGGAATTGGGAGAAACCGGGATAATAACAACTGGCAAATCATAGTCTGGTGCAGTGTTCCCTCTAAGATGAGTTGTTGTGAGCTAGTTCACAGTTTTTTAGCCTCCAGCTCACACGTTTTTGTCTTAGCTCAGGAAGGATGGCTCCAGAGCAAACGAGTTTATGCAGCAGCCAAATCACTTGCTCACAATTTTCATGCCAGCAGCTCACAAAGAAGAATTTTTGCTCAGAAGACTCCACAGATTAAGAGGGAGCATTGGTCTGGTGTCTTCAACACAGGGACAGAATTTGGTGGTTTCCTCACTTCTGGTGCAGCTGCAGATAAAGAGCAGTAGCAATGGGGCTTCAACATGGAAGATTTCCCCATAGTTTCCCTGTCCCAGTCCTCTAGAAGTGGCCACCCACCATTTCCCTGGACACCAGGGATTTTTCATTTTTTAAAAAATATTCGCTAGAATATCACTATATTGATATATTATTTTAATGATGGGTGTAGCAGTTTATCTGAATTCCCAGCTTTAATATTTTAAAGCATGTCTCTAAGGCTGTGATCACACGCTTCTTTAGATCTGACATAGGTGTGAATGCCTGATGTATCTAAAGGGAACGATCAGACAGCAACATCTGGGAAGCATCCCGCAGTCGTTGGCAACCCGTGCTGCTCCACCACAGAAGCGGAGTTAAAAGACACCGGGGAAAGTCAGATGTTATCCAGATAAGGTGGGTCACGGGCGGACTTTCCCCTGTCTGATCACTCAAGCATGCTCCCATGCTGTCGGGATGGTCTGATCAGGCCATCCTGAATCTGTGCCATGCCCCCCCCTTCGCAGTATGCGCACCATCGCATACTCCATAGGGGCCCTCAGTGAGGAGGTGTGATTCCTCTTCTATGAGCAAGGGAAACAAACAGCAAAAAAGAGACTCACCCACAGTTGTGTCTGATCACACAGTGACGGGCTGCTCTCGCAGCTTCAAAGGGATATGTGGTCTCGCAATTGTCAAACTCCTCCAAAGGGAATAGACTTGCTTCCCCTCCACTTCAAATGGCGTGTGTGACCACAGCCTAACTCTTTTCCTTGCAAAGATATGCCCTTTTCCTTATATCTCTGCAAGGGAAGAGCCCAGAGACATACTTTATTTATTTATTTATTTTTAATGAAAGCTGAGAATTCTGCTGCATGTATTCTTACAACAGTATACCAATGTAATGATATTCTAGTGCTGAGTTTTAAAATAATAAAAGCCCCTTCCAATGTTGGGGGGGCAGAAATGGCTGCTGCGGAGACAGGGTCAAGGAAAATGGCTGCCCTGTGGGCCAGAAAATCCAAAGTTTCCCATCCACATGGCAGCTATTCAGACTTGACTGCAATCTTTCCCCATAACTTCGGAGTGAAGCAGGTTTGAGAAAGATCAGAGAGAAGCCAGGGCAACCCCCAGAGGTGCATGAAGGTACCACGATGCTATGTGAAAGCGAAGGAGGTTGCTTTCTAAAAGCATTGATTACCCCTGCAGAATTGGCCTGTGTGTAAGGGAGGGGGGGAAACAATGTAGTTAAGAAGCTGAGCGGCAACAAAACTCCAGTGCCGAAAAGCCCTATGTGTGAACACAGATACATAGTGAAGAAACATAATTTTCTGCATGCCAAGTATAGCAGAAGAAAGCATCAACATTTTTGCCATTGCATTTATTTGCCTTTAAAGTAAAACAAAAATCAGAAATGGAAATATAAGTCGACTCACGAGATAAATTTATCATTTCACAGAAATGTTTAATCTTAATGTTATGGTCATTAATGTTGATTGCTCCAGGTGTACTGCACAGGTAGGAGCTTCACTGAAATCCACAGGCTGAGGATTATAGTCCAAAATCAATTATACGTTTCTTCCAAAAATATTTTTATATAAAAAGGCAACTTATATTTTTGTCCAAGACTTTTATTTTTACTGTCAGTGACTATTATCCAGGCATCCTATTTCCCATGGACCTTCTTCACTGAACTGCTTGACAGAAGTCTCAGTTCAGAACAAAGCCAGTGGGGCCCTTGGACGACCAAGGGGTAAAAGGAGTAAGAAATGGAAATATAAGTCGACTCACGAGATAAATTTATCATTTCACAGAAATGTTTAATCTTAATGCTATGGTCATTAATGTTGATTGCTCCAGGTGTACTGCACAGGTAGGAGCTTCACTGAAATCCACAGGCTGAGGATTATAGTCCAAAATCAATTATACGTTTCTTCCAAAAATATTTTTATATAAAAAGGCAACTTATATTTTTGTCCAAGACTTTTATTTTTACTGTCAGTGACTATTATCCAGGCATCCTATTTCCCATGGACCTTCTTCACTGAACTGCTTGACAGAAGTCTCAGTTCAGAACAAAGCCACTATCTTCCCAGAATATAGCAGAAGAGAAAAATGGTACAGGAGAGTATCAGGAGGGGGGGGGGGAATTGTGGCTTTTTGTTATCATCAGAAATTATCAAAATAATTACACACAAATTTATCACTAATTTCACATTGGTATGGTTGCCAACCTCCAGGTAGGACCTGGAGATCCACCAGAAATTATAACTAATCTCCAGACTGCAGAGATTGGTACCTCTGGAGAACATGGCTGCTTTGGAAAGTGGCCTCTACAGCCCTATTCCCTGCTGAGGTCCCTCCCTGCCTGCAACCGTGCCCCCCCCCCAGGCTCCACCCCGCAAATCTCCAGTCATTTCCTAACTCAGAGTTGGCAGCCCTATCCATTAGGCAAAGAATATAAGAAACAGGAGAGATTATTGGGTGAAGACATCATTTTGCCCTAGGTCTCACTCTGTTTTGGTCTCACTCTTCTCTTCCCCAATGCTAGAAGTATCCACTTGGCACTTGTACAGAAAATTGTACTGTTACTTGGACCCCGAAAAGTATTTTTAAAAATCTGTATTTTACAATATACCATAAGTGGGGAGAACATTTAAGTCTTCCAGAATGCTTTGTTAGTAAGGTAGAATTACTGCAATATGCTTTACATGGGACTACCCATAAATACACCTTGGAAACTCCAGGACGGCGCTGTTGAATTAGAATTAATCAAGAAATCTGATAGCATCTCCTGGGACCTGGCAGTCTTTACTGAATATATTGTACTGTGTTTTTAGTGCAATCTCTTCTAATGTGCTTACAATTACTATGGAGTAATTGTTGGATGCACTATTTTTAGTTTTGTTAAGTATTCATTTGGTACTTTCCCCCAAAGGCATGGCTTGAATCTCAGTGAGAAAAGTGGACTATGTGGTAAGTAAGTAATCAATAAGTTAGCTACTACAGATGTTCAGCATCGCAAAACAAGAGAAGTTGTGCTATATCACCTATTACTGCTATTGCAGATGGTCTCTATACTTTACTCAGTTATATATGAATTTTATTTTACTTTATTTATTTCGGCTTACATGACCAGAAGTCTGAGGCACACTTATGCACACATCATAAAAGTACCATATGAATTTTATGAATAATGTCAGACCCCATTTCATGCCCCTTTCGTTGCGACTTCTTGCTTCTTAACTTCATGTATATAAGTCTGCCCAATAAGGCGACTGCCCAATTATGCGAAATCGGCATATTTTGCTGTCTTTTGTAAGCCACCCAGAGCCTGTTTACAGGGTGGGTGGGGTATAAATATAACTATAAATAAATAAAACAAATAATAAGAACCCACCTTGTGCAACTGACAAAGAGGGCCCTGGCAACCGAAGCTTGCACTTGCATAGAAATTTGTCTTTAAGGTGCCATACCTAAAGTAGCACTTGATGCAGAAGGTTCACTTTGCTTTGTCATCAGTCCAAGCTGGGTATTCATTGCAGCAACTCATTCTCTTTCAGTGAAAGGATGCTTTGTATTCAGATCAGCTAATTATTATTGTTCCTTTGAATACCAAAGCAATTAATAATGATTAATTGCTTAAGTTAAATGTCACCATCTATATTTGATTTCTGAAAGGATTTCTGATGGCAACTTTGCTTGGAGAGGATAGCTGTGCCTTTGGGGAAAGATATCAAATGAATACTTAACAGGTTTAGGAAATAGGTGTGTCAAAAGGCCAGGAATTTTAAAAAAATTAAATTTAGCATTTGCAGTTTAATTTATGGATAACACCAGAGGGCATTTGCTTTCCCATAAAATGTCTTGTTTAAAGATTAGGATCAGTTTCCAGATCCTTTTGTATTTTGATCTTAATCTTTAAACAAGACATTTTATGGGGAAGCAAATGCCAATAGAAATTACACTGAGATGGTTCTAAAACGATGCATTGTCCTGTACTCATGTGATGGGATTTCCACCCCCATAGGATGTATCTATACAGAACCACTACAGACCACAGGTGTGGAGGACCTGTTGGTCAGATGCTCTATCGCATGAGGTATAATGCTAACATGGCAAGGAGGCAATGGATGTAGCCAGCAGTGACTTGTGTGGTCACAGCAGCTGAAAAGTCCTGTCCGCATCTGAAGAAACTGCTGCTGCCAACTGCTGGCTATAAACATTTATGATTATGTGTTTGATAAATGAATTTATATCTGAGGAGGGTTGGGAATTATTGTTTAAAGATAGAACAACTAGCTTTGCATGAATGAACCAGCCCTTTGAGAGCTTCTGATTCAACGTGCTACAAGTAAATGACAACCTGTAAACATGTAGTCTCATAACATTCCCCTGAATGTTTTCTTTATTTGAATCAGGGAAGGTATATAAAGAGAAAATCCATATCCTTTCCCTTGTTGGTGGGAGAGGAAGTGGGATGCCCTAGGGACAGCCGGATTGCAATGGTGTAATATCCTTTTGTCAAAGTGAAGTGGTTGCCCAACTGCCATTCTTGACCATCAATCTCAGTGGACAGTCTATCTCAGAAGCTGCAGGCTTTTGTTGTCTGGACAGCCGGATTGCAATGGTGTAATATCCATTTGTCAAAGTGAAGTGGCTGCCCAACTGCCATTCTTGACTGTCTATCTCAGTGGACAGTCTGTCTCAGAAGCTGCAGGCTTTTGTTGTCCGCTGCTGTTGTATTGGGGTTTTTAGGGTAACTGGTTCACTGATTGGAATAGCACTTGCCTGGTAGCATGTCTTCATCCATGTCCTGCACAGTGATTCTTCCCCACCACCAGGGATGCTGTAGGTGCAGCCCCCGTTGTGTCTGAGAGCAAAGAGGAAACTATTAAAGCAACTCCTGCCCATGCAGGTCTATAATCCATCCAGGACCCAAACCCCAGTTCAGGCTATGAAGTGCTAGTATGGGCTGCAGGAGGAACACAGCTGCCTAGCAAAAGGCAACGGTTCGTTCTTTCACTGAGGGTCTGGCATGAAATGCATTGTGAAATGCATTTAGTGTTATTTCTTCATACCGTATGATATAGTAAACTACCTAGCAAAGCAGACTTTGCAATATTTTACATGATGTATGACATTCCTTGACCAAAAAACAGGTACCAGAAAAGAAAACTAAGGAAAGACAACGCATTTCAAGGTTGCTAGAATCCTATTCAAAACATGTGGAAGAATACATTGGGGGACAGTTTGGTCCCTTGCCCCAGGATGCTGAAGTCCTATCTACACTATTTCCTGACTTTCCAAGAAAAGCCCATTTGTGGAGGCCCAGAATGTATGTCTAATACAGAAGCAATATGAGAAGCAGCACACCAAATACAAGTGCACTGCCAAGCAAAATGAACAGATAAAATTGTGTCAGAAATTCAAGGATGTTTTTTGATCTATGGGCACTGTCACAGTGAGAAAATGGGTTTTCTCACCTATGATAAGGCTGCAGCCACATTTACTTGGAAGTCTTATTGAATTTAGTGAGATGTAGTTCCAAATAAATATGCACAGGATTGGACAGCATAAGAACTCGGTGCTGTTTTGCATATGAAGTACAGATGTATGCTCTACATAGATTCAACTTAAAAATGGCTTCCATCCACTTTCTGCCCAGCACAAACTACTTTCATGTGTAGAGAGCCTCAAAGACGCTTTTCATATGACAAGAAATTTATGGGACCTAAGCATGCTTAAAGCTCTCTGGACCACAGGCTTCATGAGATCTCATAAGTTCAAAGCATTCCGACATGGAGAAATTAAGCAGGTATTTGTTAAGGACTGAGCAACTGGAGCATCTCGCTAGTTTTGGCCTATTACATCCCCGTGAATCCACCAGCATTCCCAAAAGTGCTACAGATGTTATTTATTTATTTATTATTCAAATTTATACCCCCCCCCCCAACGGGCTCAGTGCGGCTAACGATAAGGGCACAAAGCCATGATAAAATAGTTAAAAGCAGAATAAAATGTTGATATTCAGCTTCCTGGAAGAGTCTATTTGCCTTCAGCAATCACTCATCTACATTTCACAACCTCTCACAATAAAGAGTAAAAGTTTACAGAACGAAAAGAAAGGCCGTAGGCAAAACATGCGAGCAATTCAGAGACTCTTAAGCAAGCATGAAATGTTTCACGTATGGATTACAGATCACAAAAAGCCTCTAGCTGCCTTCCCAAGCAAAAAAGACCCCAGCAACACTGACACAGGAAAAGAAGTACCTAGAATTTGATATACCATTATAAGGTTATATGACTGAATTTCAGAAGAGAAGCTGAGTGAAGGCAGCATTCAGACACAATTAATCACAGTTAGTTTGAACTGTGGTTTTTAAAACTAACCACGGTTAGTGAGCAGACAAGGGAAACAAAAGTCTGTTTGAAAATCATAGGTCCCATATAGTTCTTTCCTTGGAAAAGAATCCAGTGACATATTCAGATCATTAAGAAGAAGAAGAAGGAGATATATCACACAAAGGGAAAGGGACTCCTACCCTGTGCCATGCCTGAAGCCCAATCATATGTATGCTTGTTGGGAAGATTTCAACGGGTCTTGAGCCCAAATACATATGCATGGGGTATCAGATCTTCAGAGGATTATATTCCAAAGGTTCATAACACTTCCTGGAGCCAGTCATCTTAGGGCTGCCTGTTATAGAGTTTGGTGTAGTGGTTAGGAGTGCGGACCAGGTTTGATTCCCCACTCCTCCACATACAGCTGCTGGCATGACCTTGGGTCAGTCACAAGTTCTCTCAGAGCTGTTCTCGAAAGAGCAGTCCTCGAAAGAGCTCTCTCAGCCCTACCTACCTCACAGGATGTCTGTTATTGGGAGTGGGAGGGAGATTGTAAGCTGCTCTGAGGCTCTGAGTGAAGGGCATGATGTAAATCCAATTATTATTTCTTCTTCTTCTTCTTCTTCTTCTTCTTCTTCTTCTTCTTCTTCTTCTTCTTCTTCTTCTTCTTCTTCTTCTTCTTCTTCTATCCCTGATCTAATACTGCAGATATTCAAGGAGTCCACCTCTGGCTTCCTTGGATTTTATGTGTTGGCGTTCCTAGATGTTTGCAAATCACAGTAGGGAAGCCTTTTTTGTTCCACTGCTTTAAAAAAAGATTCAGCCACCATGATGATGTGAGATGTGAGAGTGCTGGCCAACAAAGGGGGGGGGGAGAGACATAGACTCTACTTGGTCAGATATAGTGGGAGCCAGCTGAGTCCTAGTGGTGCTACTGGTGCTTCAGGGGCATGCTTAGGACCCAGCTGATGGTCACCAAGCTCTAAGAGAGGGTGATGGGCATGCCCACTGTCTTCTTCCGTGCTGCTATCCCTAGCAGTGAGCGATGATGTCCTGGCACGCTGAACAAAATGGTCTGGCATGCTGCTGTTTGGCACATATGCAGGGAGTTGCCTCCCCTTGTTGCAAATATTCAGTTGTGGTACTGCTAAATGGGAGCCTTGAACAGAAGGGAGGTAATGACCTTTCATCCCTAGAAAAAAGCAATTTAGGCCCCGTTCACACAGAGAAGTTGCCGCGCTAAAGACACGGATGATAGGCGGATTTTTGGTGCGCGATCACACCGCAACATCTGGGAAGCGTAGTACACCCGTGGCTAACCCGTGGCTTCTCCTCGAAGATGCAGAGTAAAAAACTACCACATACGATGTACTAGTTTCCGGAAAACGCGGGGCAAGGGCGGGGGTCTGATCACATTTCTGCTTGAACCCTGTGGCATCTGGCGCCCGTCCACGTCCCATCGCACACCGGATGTGGGGTTTTTTGTAAGTCTCCACAGGATGCGCACAAACAATCATGCGCATGTGCAAACATCAGTGAGGGGGGAAAATCCCGTTTGCCACGGAAGCGGTGCCTAGTGATTGCCGGTGTGATCGCGCCGTGCTGCTTCTTTGCCACGCTGCAAGATAGCCGTGTGATCGGCACCTAACGACCTAACCACGGGACCTTGATGGGACATGTGATCGGGCTGCCGCGCGTTACTTTGCTTCGGGGCAAACAGCTACGCTCCCCCCCCCCCCCAATATCCGGCCCGTGTGACCGGGACCTTAAATCAACTACTTTGCATCTATCAGGATCCTTTAAACAAGTGGGAAATAAACTTTATAGGTACTTACTTTCAATGTTATATGCGTGCATTACCCAAAGGTTTGTTACTATGGCACTGCAACATGACTTCTTTTTCCCCCCTTTCAAATCTTTATTATTAAGTTTCCTTTCTTTAGAGGAATCCTGACACGAGTACACATGAATTTTTAACAGATACATTTCAGCAGTTCCCTCCCAGTAGACAAGACACACTCTGTTTTCATACAGTTTTGTACAAATTATATCAGGCAGCTGAATGAGCACAGGTTCCCCTGCCTTTTCAGTAATTCATTTTCTGGAGAATGTTGCATATATTCAAACAACAGCACACAGTGGCTTTCAAGACATTTATATGGGGCAAGTGAGGAACAGTCTGCCCTGAGGCTAAAGGAAAGCAGGTGTGGCTGCACTACCAAACCATTAACTCATCTAGGCTATGCGCAGCTGTAGTAAGCATTGATCATGCAATGCTCATGTTGCCATAGTTTCAGTGCAAGTTTCACCACCACAACTGATTGAAATACATGTCTAATACCTATGCAAATATAACGTGTGAATCAGTAACACAGGCAAATTACTCGCCTAGGAACTGTGTGCTCCAGTCTGCTGGGCTGCAGGGTTCTGAAGGAGGCAAAAGAGACAAACATTCTAAATAAATAAATACACACATGATGTTCTTGTAGGTATCCAGACTGTAGAGTTTGTGTAATGATGTAATATTTATATAGTATTTATGTAGTGTCATTGAGCTCTATGGTTCTAAATAGCTCAAAAAAGGTCCATGCCCCAAGGAGCTTAAAGCTGAAATTTCAACAAGGGCGGAGGCAACACAGTAAAAGGGGAAGCAATGGGGAATGCTAAGTGGTGTGTACTTTGGATTTGCTTTCATTAACAATGAAGCCAAAATGGGTTTTTTTTGGGGGGGGGTGCTTTTAAGGAAAGGAAAAGAGTGAGGAAGCACCTCAGAGGTGTTCTGGATAGGAATTCCAAGCATAAGTGCCTCACAAATTATAGTGTTTTTTTAAAAAAAACTGAGCCGCATGTGTCAGGTATGCACATTATATGCACATTAACAACATAAGACGAGCCTTGCTGGATTAGACCAATAGTCCATCTAGTCCAGCATCCTGTCTCACACAGTGGCCAATGAGTTCCTCTGAAGGGCCAGCAACAGGGCCTAGAGGCTGAGGCCTTCCCTGATGTTGCCTCCTGGCTCTGTCATTCAGAAGTTTAGTGCCTCTGAATGTGGAGGTTCCCCTCAGTCACCATGGTTAATAGCCATTGATAGACTTATCCTCCATGAATCTATCTAATCCCCTTTTAAAGCTGTTTATTCCTGTGCCTATTGCTACATCCTCTGGCAGCAAATTCCACATTCCATATACCAGAGTGTCACCCCAACATCCTGGAGGTGACGACTTCACTTTTGGGTCACATAGGCAGCGATGTAGACACATCACTGTATGAAGGCTGAGCCTCCCTGCTGCTCCCGGTAAGTCCCCCCACCCCCTGCCAGTTGTCAGCAGGGACCTGGCAACCTTGTTCCAGACTCTCCAGCTTTTCCTTATAGAGAAGGTGCTCCAACCCCCTACTCACCTTGGTTCTCCTGCTCTGTACTTTCCCCAGCTCTGCAATGTCCTTTTCAAGATACGGTGACCAAAACCATATACAGTAATCCAAATGAGGCCTCACTATAGATCTATACAGACGAATTACAATATCGGCTGTTTTATTTCCCTTTCCTAATAATCCTTAACATAGAGTTTGCCTTTTCACCCCTGCGGCACATTGGGTCGACACTTTTATTGAGTTATCCACTATGACCTCGAGATCTTTGAACTTCATTTGCCACTTTGTTGCCCACTCACCCAGGTTGTGGAGTTCTTCACAGTCAGCCTTGGTTTTCACCATCCTGAAAAAATTTGTGTCATCTGCAGACTTGGCCACTACACTACTTACTTCTAGTTCCAGATCATTTATGAATAAATTAAATAGTGCCTGCCCCAATACCGATCCTTGTGGGGCCCCACTGCTAACTTCCCAACATTGTGAGAGCTGTCCATTTATTCCAACTCTTTGTTTCCTGTCATGTAACCACTTTTTAATCCATAAGAGAACCTGTCCTCTAATCCCCTGACTGCTAAATTTACTCAGGAATCTTTGGTGGGGTACCTTGCCAGAAGCCTTTTGTCTACCAGGTCATTGTCTACTGTCTTATAATGTCTAATAGACCTTTTCTTCACTTCAATAACTACGTTGCCCCTCCCTTCAGAGGTGAGGTGGGTGGCAACTAATCATTGGCGTGCAGGGCCGGCTCACCCGCTAGGTGAGCTAGGCACAGGAGAGGCAGGGGCGGCCGCCGGCGCGCCTGGCCAGAATGGCGCCTGGCCCGCATGGCAGAGGGAGGCAGCGGGGCAGCCCGCAGGAGCCCGGCACGCTCCCGGCACTAGGAGCCGGAGGAGCACTGTCCATGGAGCCAGGTGCCACGGCGGCACCAGCACCCCCAGCAGCAGAAGGAGCCGCCCCCACCACCTCGTGTGAGCAGCCTTCCTTTTCCCTAGCTCTTCCTGCTGCTCGGCAGAGAGATGCTTGGCAGAGAGACGCGCCGTCAGCCCTCACAGAGGGATGGGGGGGCGGTGGCAAGGTGCCTTCTTTCTTGGCCACCGCTGGGAAAAATCAGCTTCATTTTTGCTGCCCTTCCTTTCCTGGCTCTCCTCTTTCTTTTCCCAGCGGTGGCAAACTTGGCTGGAGCGGGGACTTGGGGTGGGGTAGTGAGCTCCGGACGGAGGTTCAGGAGGATGGAGGGTCGCCCCCCGGCTCCACACCCACAGAAGTCCGGAAGGAACTCCCCCCCCTTTGAATGGGGATCGCCGGGGGAGGAGGCAGCTTCTGGCCTGATCAGAGACGGGCAGCAACCTCCCCGCTCGCTTTTTGAGGCCACGTGAGGAGGAGGAGGGGCGGGTCAGAAGCGAACCCCCGTGGCCAGGGGACACAACCTGGCTATCCCAACCCCCCGCCCCCACTCCCGCTTCTGCCTCGGAGGAAAGGCGAGTGTGCCCACGCGGAGGCACGGCCAGGCGCTTCTCTGCCTCTTCAGGCTGTCGCTGGGGGGGGGAGTAGGGAGCATGCACGGAGGCAACCGGCTGGGCTGGGGGGGCGGCGCACGCTCCTGCCTGCTGGCCCCTCCTCTCTCCTCCTCCTCCTGCGGGCCAGGCCCAGGGCAGCAGGCGCTCTCTCTGGGCCCCAGCACGTGGCCTCACTCTGTCTCTTCCCCCCCCCAGGCGGCCAGCTGGGAAGTCTCCAGGCTCCACCGGGAGGTTGGCATCTGAGGGGGGCACCACGAGGCGGCCTCGCCTAGGGCGTACAACCCCCTCGGGCCAGCTCTGTCGGTATGACATCACTTCCAGTGTAAAACTGGAAGTGATTCATGTAATTGATGTGACACTGTAAGACCTACCCTTAACCCTCTCCTCCCTCATCCTTCTGCGGGCCAGGCCCAGGGCAGCAGGCGCTCTCTCCAGGCCCCAGCACGTGGCGTCACTCTGTCTCTTCCCCCTCCCAGGCGGCCAGCTGGGAGGTTTCCAGGCCCCACCGGGAGGTTGGCATCTGAGAGGGGGCCACGAGGTGGCCTCGCCTAGGGCTCACAAACCCCTCGGGCCGGCTCTGTCGGTATGACATCACTTCCAGTGTAAAACTGGAAGTGATTCATGTAATTGATGTGACACTGTAAGACCTACCCTTAACCCAGAGTCATAAAAAAACCCTGGTCTTTAACAGCTCCAGTGTCTGGTACCCTGGCACTATAATAAAACATGAAATGGACATTCTTGCCTGTCCAGTCTGTGCTGTCTCCTCTAGTCTGCTGCTCAGTGTGTCCTTCCTCATATCCTGTCTTTACAACTGTGCCAGCTCACCTTTATTTGTTTGTTGCTGAGCTACTTCTGTTTGCCCATTCATCGCTCACTCTCTTCTACTACTCCACCTTGCCATTGGAGATCCTGGGTTGGAACCGACTAACTTCTCTGCCAGCAAAAAAAGGGAAGGACAACCCAAATAGGCTAGCTATGCTGACATCATGAGACCCGCATGTACAAAAACCATGTGGCTAATGGACGGTGGGTAATGGAGGAAATAAGAACGTGGGTGATAATGAGTGAAAAAGCTGGTTGGGTCCAACTCCTTGACTTATCCACCACCCACTGCAGCTGGATGCTTGCCTCCTTCTATCCTTTGCTTCCCTCCCCTGTCCCACCTTTCTTTCACCTTCTGATATGGAACTGCCCCTAGGCCGGTTTCTCCCAGCTGGGCTCTAAATCCAGGATTAAGTCTAGATGAATGAGAAACACGGTTTGAGTAAAGGAGTATTTGCCAAGGGGAAATTGGGAAGGATCCTTCTTCCTGCAGACTCTCTCCTATGAACGTTCCCCACATTACCTTAGCAAATGTGATTCGACCTGAGAAGTAGAGCCATGTGTGCTAAGAAGGGTTCAGAAAGGGAAAGTACCTCAGTAATGCAACAACACGACTGCCCCTGGTAAGTGCTGCCCTAAACAGCCTGGTTCGGTAGCTTCATAAGAACATAAGAGATGCCAATGTTGGATCAGGCCAAAGGCCCATCCAGTCCAACACTCTGTATCACACAGTGGCCAGAAATACCAGTGCCATCAGGAGGTCCACCAGTGGGGCCAGGACATTAGAAGCCCTCCCACTGTTGACCCCCCCAAGCACCAAGATGACAGAGCATCACTTGCCCCAGAGCCCCTATCTATACCTTGTGGCTAATAGCCACTAATGGACCTCTGCTCCATATGCTTATCTAATTTCCTCTTGAAGCCGTCCATGCTTGTAGCCACCACCACTTCCTGTGGCAGTGAATTCCAAGTGTTAATCACTCTTTGGGTGAAGAAGTACTTCCTCTTATCCGTTCTACCCCGACCGCTCAGCAATTTCATGGAGTGCCCACGAGTTCTTGTATTGTGAGAAAGGGAGAAAAGTACCTCTTTCTCTACCTGCTCTTTCCCATGCATAATCTTATAAACCTCAATCATGTCACCCCTCAGTCATCGTTTCTCCAAGCTAAAGAGCCCTATCATTCGAGCTTCAAGCCTTGTTTCTCTTCCCCCTTCATTTTACAGGCCCAACCTGGTCCTTTCCGCATTTGCCGGCCACTCTGGCTTTTCTCAGTGTTCGAGTCAAGGCAAAACAGCATTCAAATAACCCGGGGCAACAGCAGGCTGAAACTGGGCTGACCACTGAAGGGAGAGAATGTAATGCAGAATGGGGCGGGGGCCCAGAATAAAAAGATGGTTGAACTTGATTTGCGTACAGAATGGGGGGGGGGACGGACCCTGGATTAAAAAGAACGTTGAAATCGATTTTAATGCAGAATTGCTTGGAGGACACCACGGTGAACATGGATTAAAAGGAGAGTGCAGAAAGGGCCATTGTCTTCCTGTTCCTGTGCAAGAGGCACCCCAGTACGCTATAAATGACTAGATTTCTTTTCCTAAGCCAACATTTATTACAAGCTTGACTGGAAACAGGGAGAAGAAACCTTCTGCCCTCTGACATTGTTTTGATGACCCAATTAAGTTTTGTCAGAGGTCAGATGGAATAGAACTCTTCATTTATTACAAAAATCCAGGCTAAAATTGTATTGCCATTGGTTACCTGAAGGCCTGGCTACCTCAGCAGCCCTGTCTCCATCCACAGAAGTGGTTTCGTCCAACACATCCAACTATAAATTCACAGCGATCACATTATCGTTTCTCAGCATGAATGGGGGCTGAAGAAGGGCCATGCAATGGCTGAACTTGTAATAAGATTCGGTAGTTCTGGTCACTGTAAATTATTTACCATCTGCTGGCTGCTTTATAGGCTCGAAGGTGTTAAGAATTCTATTACCGAGCCTCAGAGCACCTCCCACACTGGAGATGCAAGGAAGCCAGTGGAGAGGTTGACCGACAGAGCGCTTAACAAATAGACACCTAAAACAACTGCCTACCGCAATCTAGTCCCTTGCTGCAGAGGGAGCTGCTTACTTCTGATGGGCAATGCAAAGGGACGCTAATCTTTCACGATGGAGAGGACAACTTAGTTGGTGAAACCAGGCCACTCAGGGCGGTGTGGCTTCAGATCTGTCTGTCTCCCATGGCAACCTGAAGAAGTGTCACAGCCAAAAAGTACTGTGTGCAGGCTCATTGTTTTCCTTAGGTCCAAAAAGGATAGAAGAGAGGTATTACCACTGCATGATATCGTGGTTGGTCCTGACAAAAGGGTTGTGCTCTCTACCATGCCCTGAAGCATCCTTGCCCCCTGTTTTATAGTTTGTATTCCAGCCGTACGAAATGGCCACTGTCACAGCCGAAAGGCACTCTCTACATGCTCAGAGACTCTGTTTTCTTATGTCCTGGCACTTGTGTATTTCTGACAGCAAGTGTGAAACACCTGTATTGCAACGCTGCTGCTTCTTGGGCAACAGCTTTCGGGCTCTCTGCTTTGAACACCATATCACAGGATGGAGTTGATAGTCACCTAAAAGATGAACGAATGTTTGGCTGTCTGTGACATCCAGCTTGGAGCTAAACGGGCTTTGGTCTTTAATTTGAATCGCATAGGCTCTCGTTTCCTTGTTTCCGGGCAGCCATCCCCGCTGTGCAATGAAATGTCACTCAATACATGCCATTTATTGTACTCGTTTGCACTGTCAGCCCCAGCATTTGCACACACAAATGGCCATTTCTCCACATGAATCATGTTGCTGGCTGACTGATCTGGGCCTTTGCTTTTACCCATACAAGCAAGCAGCGAGTGGGAAATGAAATGAATCATTTGAGAGCTTGATTTGCTGTGACTCTGCCACCTCCCTCCCTCCCATTCTGGTTCTTGCTGAAAGCACTCCTGTGCTATAAGCGGTTACGTACATGCCAATAAACCTGGGATGGAACAATAGCATATTTTCCCTGTAAGATTTTCATGGGCGCAGGAAAATACAGAGAAGTCAAGGTGTGATTTTTATGGCAGAGAAAACGTCAATGCAAACTATGTTGAGCGAGGCTTATTTATTCATTCAGAAATTGTATATGCTAATGCTGCCTCTCCAGAGACCTTCTTGAGGCAGCTTACAACTAATAAAACAAAATCACAAAAAGACCTCCATTAAAAGCAACACCATTGAAACACATCCATTAAAAGGCAGGCCAACACCATTAAAACCAGCCTTCTGTACTCTTCCACAGCTGTTCTACCACCTTATAGAGAATGCCCCAAATGCTTTTCAGATGTTATGTCCGCACATACTGGGAACCTGGTGACTGGGTGTATTGGGAGTGTGTGCTACCTGTGATGCTTCTGACTGGGGGCAATGTGTGTATTTTGCATGCACAAAGAACTTCAGTATGTGCAAACCGGAACTCTGCAAAATCCAGTGGTCAGTTCACCTCAAAACTGTACCATACACACAATATACATTTGCCCTCCTCTGTGCAGACAAGTATACTGGAAGGAGCTTCCTTTTGTTTCCTGGGCTCCGATTATAGGCCAAACCTGCAGTTGTATTTCCCACCAGTGTCCTAAGCCTTTTGACTCCATCTTCAAAAAAGCTGTCTACAATTGGTGTCGTTTTCACACCTCAACAGTGCTAGCATACTTTTGTACATCCACATATGTTTATCGTCCTTTCAGGGCGGCTCCACCGTCATTGCACCTCTGCACTGCTTTAAAAGAATCTTCTCCAAACAACATTCAAACAAGCATAGAGAAAGACGGCATCACAGCAGCACGAAACTGATTTAAAAATGCAAATGCAGATTCGACCAATGTGTGACTGTAATGTCTACAAAGGGCTAAAGTCTGAATCCAAAGTAACATGTGGGGCTGGCACTGATGCTTTTTGATGCTGAGAACAAACTTGGTTTACTTGCACAATGTATGAACTCCCTCCTTCAGCCCCATTCCCAACCTGTAACTGAAGACTTCTTGGCTTAGACGGTTATCAGTCTAACACAAACATGTTGGGATGACTGAATGCTGGTACTTCAACAATTGGGGTATGTTTCTTTCTAGCAACTGAGATTCTAAACCACAGTTTAGTGTGGTAGTTCAGAGCCAGTTTGGTGTAGTGGTTAAGAGCGTGGACTCTAATCTGGGAGAACTGGGTTTGATTCCCCCACTCTCCCACATGCAGTCAGTCACAAGTTCTTTCAGAACTGTTCTCTCAAGAGCAGTTCTCTCAGAGCTCTCTCAGCTCCACTTACCTCACAGGGTGTCTGCTATGGGGAGAAGAAGGGAAGGAGATTGTAAACCATGCTGAGACTCTGAGGGAAAGGTGGAGTATAAATCCAATCTCCTCTTCTTTTATATTTCTGGTGACTGAGAAAACAGCAATGGTGTCCACATTCATCTGTCCCAACAAAGTGGATTTAGACTGAAGACTTTCTGCAATAGGAAGTCTTCAATGACAGCTTCATGCCCAAGGGGGGAGGGAGGAAAGGAGGGCGGGAGGATGCAAACCTGATAATAAACTAGGTTTGTACCTGGCACGAATAAACTCCTGTTTGTTCATGGCATTTGCATAGAGCCCAGGTTGGAACCACTCCAGATATTGATGGACCAGAAAAGGTGGCATAGACTTTTAAACATTATGCTCTTCATTTGAATTTGATTAAGAAATACCTTTGAAATAATAGGAACTTACCTGTGAGTCAGCTTTGTGTTTGAGGTAATACCCTATGGTGCTTCTGAAAATATGATTTTTTTACATATGGGTCAGAGTACAGATGACTAGACTGATGAGAAGAATGGAGAAATATCTGGGGAATATATCTAGTGACAGAGACTACGTTTTCTATGGCTTTCCACAAAGTATGTCTCCCAGGTTCTCCCTACAGTATACAGTGTTGAGAAGCTGGATAATCATCTGGAAGCCCCTCACAAGGGTCCTCTTTTCTGCCTGCCAAATGACAGATACCAAGAAACCTTCTTGCACATACTCAAAGTAGGGTTACCTTTAATGAAGGACAGGGGACAGTCATGTCCCTCCTTTATATTTTAGACCACATGTGATTGTTTCTCAGGAAACCTGTATTTCTGATCAGCTCTCTGGATGCGTCCACTGAAAGGCTATTGTTAGAAACAAGTAAAATATCACTTTCCACAACACAGCTGGTTGAAGGGAAAGAACCAATTTGTAGCTACAGTCATGTTTCCACTTTTTTTTTTTGAAATTGCTTTAATTTTATGGAAGCAGAACAGGAAATCCTAAAACTTATTACAGGAAAGTCTCTGTTCTTCTTATTTTGCTTCTGTTTCCATTTTTGTAGGTTTTGTAATTGACTGGAGATTGGAGGGTTTTTTTAAAAAATCACCGTAGCTTTTCTTTTTAGTTAGATTTTGTTGAGCATAACTATAGCAAGAAAATTAATTAATGCGCAGTTATAGTTGCCATCTGGGGACTTTTGAATTAGATCCATAATTAGGCTAAATTAATGCATCATGTGTTTAAGAAATTATGCAACACCAAATTAATTAATAATCATTTGCAGGTTTTTATGATGCGTTAACTGTCAATTAAGAATTATTTCCTCTAGCCTAGAAAAAAAATGGGTACATAGGCAGTCAAGGACGAGAATTAAGGAGGTGTTCTATGAATACTGAAAATAAAAGTGTGACAATATGTAAGAGAATCCAACATTTCCAGCTCCTAATTGTGAAATTGCTGCATGTTTGGGTTCAGTGAGTCTCATGGTAAGCTCATTAGAGTTGTGTAAAGGACGGTCTCTCCACACAGAACTGATTGTATGAACTTCCCAGGAGAGGCAATCTGCCTGCTAGCCCATGTCCAGACTGTCATGCAGGCCTATCCGTCATCCTCTGACCTTATGGGGGGCTAGGCTTTCACTGAGACTGAAGAAATGGTTTCTCTCTCTTGATTGTCTTTGGATACTTTTTTTTTATATATACTATATTTGCCCTGTGGGCATAAGAAAGCAACCATTGTAGAGAGTGGTAGGGAATAACTACAGATGGGGACTGTGTTTAATAAATATATTTAATGTGGATCTTTAACCATGGAGATTCCTTATATCAAGGATTGCCAAAGAAATGAGGACGGGTGTCCAACGGTGAGTATGGCCATTGCCTGGAGAAATGCATTGATCTTGCTTAAGCTGTAAAATAAGACTTCCTGTGGCAGAATAGGTCTGCTCTGACCTGCAGGTC
>NW_015174274.1:696663-698874 GCF_001447785.1 Gekko japonicus | reverse complement strand
CTGCTCATAACGGGGACAGTTTACTACCTTGTACACCCCTGGAGGAATAGCCACTTGCCAACTGCCTGCCTCCCCCCAGCTCTCCTTTTAAAGAAGAGTTGGTTTTATACCCTGCTCTTCACTACCCGAAGGATTCTCAAAGTATCTTAAAATTGCCTTCCCTTCCTTTCCCCACAACAGACACCCTATGAGATAGGTGAGGCTGAGAGAGTTCTGAGAGAACTGTAAAGTACTGGGTTCGCAGCACGGAAACGTGGACTACGCCATGCTGAACAAGTCACGTTTATTCTACTTCACACAAAAGACACAAACAGCCCGGCAAGGGGCAACTATATACACCCATCCCAGACACACCTACAGTTCCATTGGAGAGTTTGAATCTCCCGCCAAAGGTCCTAAGGAGGACTAAAGGTGGCCTAGGATTTTTGGCCCCTATTGTGTTTGGAACCTAGCTAAGGACTGAGGCCGCAGACCCCTGGTGGCGGTCCGCGGACACAACAAGAACTGTGACTGACCCAAAGTCACTCTGCTGGTTTCATGTGGAGGAGTGAGGAATCAAACCCAGTTCTCCAGATTAAAGTCTGCTGCTCTTAACCACTACACCAAGCTGGCTCTCAATAGCGTGTCCAAGACAGTGGAAGGTCTATGTGGTACAGAGAACTGCTACCAGTGTGGTATAGCAGTTAGAGCTTCAGAGTAGGGTCTGGAAGACCCAAGTTTGAATTCCCATTTTCCTGTGGAAACTGACTAGGTGATTTGTGACCAGGCACATACTGTAAGTCTAATCTTCCTCACAGGGCTGTTGAGCAAATAAAAAGGAGGAGAGGAGAATAATGTAAGCTGGTTTGGTCCCCACTGTGGGGAAAGGTGGGTAAAATGAAGTACATAAATATAGCTGAAGATGGGAGGTAAATAAAATGTAGGTTAGTGAATGGTTGAGAAGGAGAGAATGAGGCACAGAAAGGGGAGAGGATATGAAGGTTGCTAGAGGGAAGGAAAGGAGAAATAGTGTGAGGAGAGGGGTGAGGGGCCACCCCACAAGTCCTTGAGGTTTCCCTACCATGCAAGTGGGCCTGGCCCAGTGGCCGGCACCACCGAATTGGCCCACAGTTTTCCCAGGTAGAGGCTGCTGAATTAAAAGATTATTCTTCATACTGTAAAGCTTATTGGACCAAAGATTGAAAACCAAGCAAGAAAGTCTCATGCTAGGAATGAACGGTATTTTTTCAATTTTAACAGTTTACATCTTTCTTGACAGGCAATATATAATAGAAAACATGTTTAAAATTATAAAAATATAGCATAGGGTTGCCAATCTCCAGGTGGGGCCTGAAGATCTCCCATGATTACAACTGATCTTCAGAAAACAGATATTGGTTCTGTTATGTGCTGCTGGAGCTTGAGTCTGAGTGAAGGCTCCAAAGGCCTTTAAGGCTTTTGGTTATGCTGCCGGTAACGGCCAATCCATATTTGTTGCTTTATAATCCAGTAGCTGTACTGTGAATAGTTACTTTGTATATGGTTCATGCAAATGAAGGATCCTAGCTGCCTACTTTGAACTGGTGTTATTAAGGGTGGGTGTGGTTTCTGCAAGTATGAACTGGCTCCTCTTGAGCTGGTGAGTTCAGGGTGGTTCGGAAGTGCAATAAAGAAGCATGTTATTATGAAAAGAGCTGCCTTGACTCAATACTTAATACAGGCAATGAGGATGGGATGTAGATCCCAAGTCCCCCCGGGGGGCGGGGAAACCCCCGCCCCAGAGGCCCATTCCCCGGACAACTGCAATCATGGCTACCAAGGGCCACATCGAACCTTTTGATGCAGCAATCGAGGACTGGGATGCCTATCAGGCCCAATTTGAATTCTGTCTCACAGCCAATGAGATAGAAGGAGACGAAAAGCAGTGTGCAATGTTCTTCAGTGTCTGTGGCTGACCGACGATCAGGCCCTCACAGAGGTCAAGAGAGGCCCGGGCCACTCCCATTTTTGAGGGCCCCACAGTAAATTAAAAAAGTAAGAAGTGTGAAAACAATTATACAAAACTAGTAGTATTATATATTAAACAAGGGGGGACCCACGATACTCGCGGGAGAGGGGGAGCTCCACAACTATGAGGAAGAGGAGGAAGCAGGAGGAGGAGGTAAGTTCCCCCCCTATCCCACCGGTTCCCCCATCTCCTCCACCCCCTATCCATCCCCTGGCTCGATTACC
>NW_015174274.1:690420-695625 GCF_001447785.1 Gekko japonicus | reverse complement strand
GAGGCCAGTCTCCCCCCCGGCTCCGAGGCGGAGGCGGGGGAGGCGGCGAGGCCGGTCCTCCCCTCCCTTGCCGGGCTCAGCAGAGGTGGCGAGGCCAGTCCTCCTCCCACCCCCCCGCATTCGCAGAGCTTTCCGTGCGCACACGCACGGAATGCTCTGGCACTTTCGGGGGAATTTAAACATCCCCCCGATTTTTTTTTCAAGGTTTAGCATTTTTGTGCACCCCTGGGGACTGCCCCAAGAGTGCACAAAAATCTCCCTGCCCCCCAAGTCGCCTCGGAGCGCTGATTTAGCAATCCGCACTCATGGGGCGACTTCAGGATTAGTATAAGGATGTTTACATTTAATACAATAAGAAAAAGAACATTGTAACACTTGTAATAAATGTTCCCATTTTTTATTTAACATGTGATTTTCTAGCTTTTTTGTGCAAATTCACCAATTATACTGGAAACATCTAGTTTTCTTGCAGTGTCATAGTTTATGTTAATCACAGCACAGCCTTCGCACTCCTCCTCACTCTGCTGCTCCTGCTTCTGCCACAGCCACACCTCTGTAGCCGCTCTGGCAGACACCTCTGTGGAAACCAGATCACTTGTTCCCAGACCAGCCAGTTTTGCCATCTAGGCAGGCGCGCACAAAATGACGGCTGCCATTTTAGCTTCTGGTGGCTGGCTGGCCCCATTATTCCAGGAGGGGAGGGTCCCAGGCTCCGGTGGGAGAAATCTCGCCCAAAATGGGAGGTTGGGAAGACTAGTATTTCTGCGTCTGTAACTATAACTAAATTAAGAGTTAACATCAAAAGTGTAAATTTGAGGCCCCCCAAGAATGTGAGGCCCAGGCCAAATGGCCCTGCTGGTCCCCCCTCTCAGAGGCCCTGCCCCAGACATATTTCATTTCATTTACTTCTCTTATTTCCAGAGTTTTTACTGCTTACTCTTAGAGCTCCCCCACCCTACTTCTCAGGGGATGTGGCCGGTTACCTCATTCCTCCTCTCAGTTCTTATTTTGATTCACTCCTCTGTATTTCCTGTTGAGAGATTTTTAGGAAACAAATAAAAAGTGTTACATCCTCCAAGCCTTTCTGTTCATCCTGTTTGCCAAAGTGCTCCCTCCAAGAGTAACAGGCAAAAACAATTGGCTTGTGTGCCAAGGAATTCAGACACTTTGGCACACAAGCCAGGCAGACAGGACGGGTTAATTCTCATTCATATTTCTGTCAGGCAAGTGCTGGCAATCATAAGGGGGATTCTTCTTTTTTGTCTCACTTATGGCAAGAAGTATCATTTCATACAAACATACATCCAAAACAGTACCCAAACGTGATCCTACATAATTTTTAAAAAATAATTAATTCAATTTAATTACATGACAAATTAATTTACATGACAAATTACATGACAAATTTGCTTTAATTACATGACAAATTTGCTGGTGAATATATCAACAGAATTTGCCACATCAGAATGGAATTTATGTTTTACCTTGTCTACAAGGGTTATGTTCATATGAAAGTTCCACCTACTTTCCTGGAAGTCCCTTCGCCTTAGCAGCTTTATTATTGTTGAAATTTAATAGGACTTTTCTATCATCACTGTGTCACTATGGTGTGGAAAAGAAGCCATATGGTGTGGAAAGGAAGCCAGGGTAGGTTCTGCCTCTCCCTAAGAGCTACCAATGAGAGTTGACAGCATGTTGGGGAGAGACAGGTGGAAAACAGCAGTTAAGAGAGTAGTTGGGAGCTGGCAGCTAGGGAGCTGAGAGGCAAAAGAAGATGTCTGATTGAGTGAATCTGAGGCAAAGATCAGCTCAAAGCTAGCAGACTAAAAAGAGTCAATTTGTAACACAGGATCCAAGATGCTGGTAGAACAGTTCAAAAGTTCAGTGGAAGAGAAATGTTGTTACTTCTACTTTACTTTCTTCAGTGTTATGTTTATACCATAAATAAAATTTTGCTTCTTGTTTTAACCCTACGGGCTGTGTGTCTCAGGGAAAGAAACACACACACACCAGTGAAGATCTCAGTCTGTACATGTTTAGGATATGAATAAATGGTGGTAGCATGTCAATGGAACAGTGTTTGAGCCCCCCATCACCTAATAACTCTGTGAAGTGTTTGAGTGAGGGCGGTTATAGGAGGGGGCTGAGCTACCCTGTCTGCTGATGTCTCTCTGTGTGAGAGAGACAGGACCCAAAGTCTGAAACGGACATGACTCTCTATGACATAAAGGACATAAAAGCAGAAGACACATGGATCTGCAGTAGGGTTACCAGCCAAGCATTGACAAACTGCGGGATGCTTAGGGGTGGAGTTATGTAGATTGGGAACCCAGAAGTGACATCATTGCATTGGGCAGTGTTCTAGGATTCCACTGACTTCACTTTTGGGTTTGTGCTGGAAGTGACCTTGCAGTATTGGAGTGATGGCGATTTCCCCCACTTCTCCCCAATGCCCAACTGAGCAGAAGTGGAGTCAGGGCGATCAGCCTGAGCAGTCTGGAATGTTTGGGAGGAGGAGGAAAAGGAGGAGGAGGAAGAAGGAGAAGAAGAAGAGGAGGAGGAGATTGGAGTTATACCCCATCCTTCACTTAGAGTCTCAGAGCAGCTTACAAACTCCTTTCCCTTCCCCTCCCCACAACAGACACCCTGTGAGGTAGGTAGGGCTGAGAGAGCTCTGAGAGAACTGCTCTTTTTCAAGGACAGCTCTGACAGAACTATGGTTAGGCCAAGGTCATCCAGCAGCTGCAACTGGAGGAGTGGGGAATCAAACCCGGTTCTTCCAGATTAGAGTCCATGCACTTAACCACTACACCAAACTGGCTCCCCCACCATTTTTTAATATTTAATTTTTCGCCCTGAAAACCTGGAGGTTCCCCCAGGTTAATAGAAATATCTATTTTTCTCTTTGATCTGCAAATTTAAGAATCCACAGCTGAGGCCATGTAGAGAATTTTATATATACAATCAGGAGGCCTCTAATTTCCCCTCCCAACTATTTCCTCTTTCCTTTCCTTGAAAGCCCCCATAGCCTGTAATCTTTTCCTGCTTCCTTTTTGCCTTCCCACCCACCAGCCAACATAAATTGATCTGCCCCCCTTGTCTTCAACTTTCCCTCCTTCTCTGCTCTGGCAGCCTCTCCCCAGGAAAACTCTGGATGAGGTGCACAGTGTCAGCTGGACAAGGCCCAGTTGTGCAGTGGAGAACCTCTAATGACTTACAGGGGGCACCAGTGGTACTTGTGGCTCTTTCTTGTCTTCTTAGAATAATACAGGTGGAGCCAGCAAAGGCTGGACACTCCATGGCACTCCATTGTTGTCTACAGGAAGCTATCACATACTGAGCAATTGTCGTCACCGGTTTCTCCATGGGAAGTACAGGTGTTTATTTGTTTGTTTATTTATTAGTTTAATTTATACCCTGTTCTCCCTGCCAAGGCAGCTCAGGGTGGCTGACATAAAATTCGATATATAAATACAACTCAAACCTGTCATAAAGTCACAGAATAATTTCTCAGTGTGTTTTCTTTCTTATTTTTCTTTTTATTTCAGACACGGCTTTGGAAATCAATGTGTTTTAATTTGTTTTGGCTATAGTGGTATACTTTTAAAAAATATTTGTCTATTGTTATATTACTGTCTTGTTTGGTTTTTAATGTTTGTCAACTGTGTTGTTAATTATTTTGATTGAAACAAGGTATAAGCTTTGTAAAATTCTTTTTAGAAGGCAGTCCTGACAAATGTTACATTGTAGTTGTTGTCTCACTGATTCATCTCTCCCCACCAACCAATATTCTGTTCCTGTACTCAGGTTCTATTTCAGTAAAAGGATGTCTTTATTTATTTATGTAACATATATTTTGCCTTTCTGTTCAAGAACACCCAAGGAGACTTCCAATAATTTAAAATACAAAACACAACCCTCACAATATCAGAATAAAGCACGAAACCAGCCCAGGTATTTGAAAAGCAGGTAGGTGGGTGGCCAAGAGAGCCTTCTATCAGTTTCATCCAGTTCCCAGCTCTCTGTTTTCCTAGTCTTAGAAAATCTGGCACAACTAATTTTGTAACCTTGCAATTTGACTACTGTGATGTGCTCTATACTGTGATGTGCTCTACATTGTGCTACCCTTGAAGACAACTCAGATATCACATCTGGTCCAAAATGTGGCAATGTGATTGCTGTTAGAGAGCACAGGGAACACATTCTGGCTATTTAAAACAGCTTCATAAACTGTTTATGAAGTTTATTTCCGAGTTCAATTCAAAGTGCTGGTTATGTGACTTAAAAGATTTTTATGGCCAAGGACACACATATCTCAAGAACTCTCTCTCCACCTTCTAGGTGTTCACTCACTAAATGTTTTCCCTTACTAAAGACCTTCCCAAACTAATAGGATTTCAAATTTTGTTGTAAGTCCACAAGTGAACGAGCCAAAGGAATCTCTGATTACACCTCATCCATAGTCTGGGAGCCACAGCAGAAATAGACTGTTATGAGTGCTTGGTAACTGAGCCTCAGATCAAACAGGTGAAGCAAGCAATGCCATGATGATGATGATGATGTACTGTCAAGTCACAACTGACTCATAGTGACCCCGGCACCATAGTCTGGGAGCCACAGCAGAAATAGACTGTTATGAGTGCTTGGTAACTGAGCCTCAGATCAAACAGGTGAAGCAAGCAATGCCATGATGATGATGATGATGTACTGTCAAGTCACAACTGACTCATAGTGACCCCGGCACCACGTGGTTTTCAAAGCAAAAGATAAAAGCAGGTTGTTTGCTATTGCATTCCTTTCCATATCAACACTGGTCTTCCTTGGTGGTCTCCCATCCAAGTATTAACCATGACTGTCTCTACTTAACTTCCAAGATCTAGATAAAGTCAGGCTAGGCTGGGCTATTAGGCTGCTAGAAGACCATTAGTGGATCTCAAATCATATATAATCAAATCTTTGGATCATATAGGTGGAGAACCCTGCTAGATCACAACATGCTAGTTCAGCAGCCCATTTCTTGAAGCGATCAACCAAATGCCAAGAAAGCCCACTGCAGGGCCATGGAGGCCCAAGCCTATACCTATAGTTGCCCCTCAATGAGACTACTTCTTAACATACTACCTCTGAACATAAAGGTCCCATGTAACCTTAATGGAAAACAGGTGATGGATCTGTCCTCCATGAATTTATCTATCCCTTTTAAAA
>NW_015174274.1:669682-688409 GCF_001447785.1 Gekko japonicus | reverse complement strand
CTATTTTAATCAAAACAGTATAAATCTGAAAAATGAGAGATAAATCCCATTGGTCCACATCCTTGATGTCTGTGCATTTGGGAAACATTGGTGGTGGTGGTGGTGGTGGTGGTGGTGGTGGTGGTATTATTATTATTATTATTATTATTATTATTATTATTATTATTCCCTCCCCCAAGGGCTCAGGGCAGTGTACATCATATTTCAAACACAGAATAGGCTGAAAATATACAATAAATAGTAAAATTAATACAAATGCAGATAACGGATAAAACAATAGCATTCTCCAGATAAATTGGTAGCATATAAAGTTTCCTCTCACTTTGTAGGGCAAATCATAGACTGGGCATGGTGAAGGCGCCGGTAGAGTCTGAATAAAAACCATTGCTGTTCTCAACCGTAGGCCCGGTGGAACATCTCTGTTTTACATGCCTTGCAGAACTGAACTAGGTCCCACAGGTTGTTGATGTCAGGTAGTGAGTTCCACCAGGCCAAAATTTGAGAATTTTTTAAAAAATGTCTTCTTGGGTTTCTTTCTAGGAATATAACTTTATTCAGATATAAATTAAAGACTGTCCATCTGCTTATACACTGATAACTTTGTTTCCTTTCCTACTATCCATTTTTACATTTAATTCCAAAAAAGAAGCAAAAATAACCCCATGCTGCCTTTCAGTTTTTCTTTATATTACTGAAATAATTGGAAAACTGAGGCCACGTTGGATTGGCGGGGTGTCCGTGTGTATTTATTCACGTTTCCTATCCACTCATTGACATAGAGGCAGCACTGCGGTCCATCTTCGAGTAAAAACTGAGTGAGCTTGCAAGGAAAGCTAAACCTTATGCCCCTTTCTCTTGCCCTACCCTGTCTGAAGCATTTATTTCCATCCAGGAATGGTAAGCTCATTTTGCCCGTGCACTCAGAAAGGGAAACACACAAGCTGCTTTTCTCAAAGCAGGAAACTAGGTACACATCAGGTCCCCTACAGCTGCTGTGTTTTTAAATACAGTGAAGCCATCTGAGAGCAATCAGGTCCCGAATGAGTCATTTTCTGTCACACAGAGATGATCCGATCCTTTGTCATCACTTATGTCTCACATATCCTAAGTCCTAAGCATGTTCGAGTTTGCTTTTTATTTAGGTGTACTGGTGTACTGGTGGCGGAAGAAAATATAACTTGAAGCCTAACCTCTCCCTTTATCACCTGTCCCTGCCAAACAGGCAGTGTTGTCCCAGAGAATGGCTCAAGCAAATAAAACCCACAGCTATATAGAATCAGAAAGCCACCATACAAGCTAGTTAGAATAATGATTTTCCAAAAAACAGAACTGCTATGCACAGAAATGCCAGTCATGAAGATCCCATTTGGCAGGAAGATCAGCTAACTGTTCCAGCTGGATGACGCCCCCCATTAGGCACGTATCTGCTGGAGTGTACTCCCCTTGCTGTCCCTTCCATTTCCCATTGTCCAGAAAACTGAAATTGGACAGCAAGGCACCAAACCAACCATTTGGTTGGAAAGAATTCTATTCTGGTTCATTGCTGTCTACTGCAGCAAGGTCTGCAAGTGAGGATCCACCTGCGGCAACTGAAGAAGTGGGCCTCTGTCCATGAAAGATTATGCTGGGATTTTTTTAAAGAATAGCCTTTAAGGTACCACAAGGCTCCTGCTTATTTCCAATTGGCTCCTCATCAATGAGTTATTGCAGATCTTTATAGTTATCTTTCCTATCATAGCCAAAGGGTTCAGGAGATGTTGACTTTTCTCCCATTCTGTTCTCATAATTAATCCAGTGAAGAAACTTATGCTAAGAAGAAAGACTTGCTTAAAATCCCATCGTTGCCTTTCATAGAACCTACAGATCTTCCCAGATGTTGTCCTTTTCCTAGATAACCTATATAAAGCCACCACTAATCCATCCACACGATGCTGCTCCAGCAATCTCTGTGCTCCAAAACTACGGTCTTCCCCAGCACTCTGAATTCTAACTGCAGTTGCTGGAAGTGTGTAGCCATCGATCTTGTTTCATTATGGAGACGGTGGCTGTGTGAGTCTCACAAACAGCAATTGGGTGGCTCGCTTGGCCTCACTCTCAGGCGTGTTACAAGTTCCTCCCCCACCTACTCATTCCATCTGAATGGCTTGCCAATTTTCAGTTTCCTCCCATCTACACTGCAGGTGTCCCACCCTCTTCCAAGGAACCCTGGGGTTCCTTGGCAGGATAACAGGAACTCCCCAAGTAGAAGGATGGTAATGTCACAGAAGCTTGCTTGAAATTCAGCTCGCCCACCACTACCAATGTGGAGCCACAGAAGAGTACTTGGTGCAATCTGGGCCACAGTCTTAGTTCAAATGGGGCAACAGTGCACCTTGACAGTGCTGGCCTGTGAAGCCCTGGAGTGCTCTGCGATGTGCCAGTGCCTTGGCCAATCATTCAATATGGAGAGAGTTCCTTGACGGCAGAAAAGCTTGATTAAATTGACTGGCAAGTTCATATCAGCTCTGTGAGAAATGGGATAGAAGAGAGCCAAAAGGCACATGTCGGACTGCAGGTAGTGGCAATGATTAAAATCTTACGTTAACAAACGAACCTATCTGCTTGTTGGTGTGCTGGTCCTCATGAAGATCTTCAGTTATCTACATTCTTCATTGCAGCATTTGGGATAGTGCGTCTTCCAGGAGAAGAGGAGATTGGATTTATAACCCACCCTTCACTTGGAATCTTGGAGCAGTTTACAATCTCCTTCCTTTCCTCTCCGCACCACAGACGCCCTGTGAGGTAGGAGGGGCTGAGAGAGCTCCAAGGGAACTGCTCTTGAGAGAACAGCTCTGAGAGAACTATGGGTTGCCCAAGGTCACCCAGCAGTGGCATGTGGAGGAGTGGGGAATCAAACCCAGTTCTCCAGATTAGAGACCCCCACTCTAGTCTTAACCGCTACACCAAACTGGCTCTGTAAGAAAAGCTACAGGCTCACCTTCAAGCAGAACTGTGGCCCTTTAGCCCACACAGCAAGCCTTGCTGCCTCACTGCCCTAGGTTGGGTTCTCTCTCCAAGCCACCCAAGGCTGTGCTGACCCACTGCTGGGCCCCAGGTTGCTCAGAACCACTACGGAGCAGGAGGAAGCATATGCCCCTCTGTCACTTCCCAGATCCATACTGCAATGTAAACATTTAGTAATCTAAAACATTTATGCATTGCCTTATATAGGCCCCAGTCACACGGGCCGGATATCGCGGGGGGGAGGCATGGCTAATTGCCCCAGTGCAGTTTGATCCGCGATTACGCGATCAGACGCGCCGGTGGCACACCACGGGTCTTTCTCTTGGTGCCGGCGGGTAAACGAGTGTGGCGATCACACGATGATCCTGCAGCGCAGCAAAGAAGCGGCATGGCACGATCACACAAGCAATGGCTAGGCGCCGTTGCCATGACAAATGGGGTAATTTATTTGTTTTTTAAGCCGAAATGGCACTTTCGCTTTCCTCTTTGTGTGCATGCACCGTTTGGTGCTTGTGCACATCTTGTGGAGACTTGGGGGGGGGGAACCTGTTTGCAAAGGAACATGGGTGGGCACCGGATGCCACCACCGGAAACGCGATCAGATGCCAGCCCTTGCCCCACGGTTTCCGGAAACTAGTACCTCGGAGGTACTAGTTTTTAACTCCGCATCTTCGGCACGAAGCCTCGGGTTCGCCACGGGAGCTCTACGCTTCCCAGATGTTGTGGTGTGATCGTGCCCGGAAAATCCGCCTATCTTCCGTCTCTGTAGCATGGCTAATGCTCCGTGTGACCGCAGCCCTAATTTTTTTTTTAAATAAAGGAATATCCTTTTTAAAAAGCTGCAAAGCCCCATTGGTGATTGGCATTGTGCCTCTCAAGTACCAGCCAATCAGTGCTGTGCACCACTATTTTCTGCAGCAAACTTGCTTGTACTGGTTTTCCCATTACCAACCTAGACAGCAAATTGTCTGGGTATATTATGTGGCAGCGTGGACCGACTATGCCTCCATGGCAGCCTTGCAATCTGCTCAGCTTTAGAAATGCTCGGCTTTAGAAAGCAAGCCAGCCTACATCTTGCATACCAATTCCAGACCTTAAAACTGTTTATTTTTTCCTCTTGCTATGCATTTCTGAATAGCTGATTTGACATATCCATCTCCTGAATCTCTTGGCATTCATTCCATGGAAATATTTGAATACAAAAGTGTTATGAGCTCTTGTGAGGGGATTTATTAGAACAGATAATTGCAGCTATTTCATGCATATGTTCTGTGTGGAAAACATATTCTCAGTTCCTTTCCAGGAATAATTCTTAATTGTTTAAGGTGTTGCAAGCTCAGCAGTCTACAATAGTGGATATTGCACCAGTATTTCTTTTAAGTGAGCATAATGTTATTGGCACCCTCCCTATTTTGTATTACAGTTCAGGAGTGATGTGCTGGTATTCCGTTAATGTCGGGGATGCCGCACATTCCTCAAATGCAGGAAGGCTGTGAAATGCAAAATAGGTATACCTGGTATTCTAGGTAAGTCACAATGTGTTCCCATCATTTTAGACTATAAAAATAGTCTTTTGAAAAGTTATTAATTACTACATTGTCCCCTGCATTTCTCCTCCATGGGGATTCAGAGCGGTTTACATCATTCTCTTCTCTCTTCTATTATTAATTACTACATTATCCTCTGCATTTCTCCTCCATGGGGATTCAAAGCGGTTTACATCATTCTCTTCTCTCTTCCATGTTATTTTCCTAATAAGTCGATGATGTAGATTAGGTTGAGAGTGGGTGAGTGGCCCAAGGTCACCCAGCAAGCTTCCCTGGCACAAGTGGGGATTCAGATCTCCCAGATCCTAATCCAACATTTAAACAACTGTGCCAGGTTAATCCAGGACAGTCATGGAAAGAATAATGGAAACACCTGAGCCATAGCTCAGTCACAGAGAATTTATTTTGCATGCAGGAGGTCTCAGCATCTTCACTTCGAGAGGATCTCAAGTAGAAGAACTAAAGAAGGGTTCCCTCTGGAGACCCTGGAGAGCCAACTGCCAATAAACAGGGTAGAGCTCAGTGGTCTGACTCTGTATGGCAGTTTCGTGTGCTCAGAAGGATGAATTGGAAGAGAGGTTTTGAAAAGATGAGATGCACATTTTTGAAGAGATGAGATGTACACCAGATACAGTCACAGCCACTCAAAATGCCAAAGATTAAAATGCAATCCTTTTGCTTACCTTTCTCCCCTGAGATAATTTAGAATGATCTTGTGCTTAGTGGCACTTCTTCATGCACCCACTGTCAGGTCTCTGGTTTGTTATTTCCCCCAAAGGATCCCCATCCCTTCTGCTGAGAGCACCAACCTGCCTTTCTCTCAGCTGCCTTCTGCTAGAATCCTCATCTTCTCACCATACTGCTCATCCGCCAATGCCTCCCCCTTCCTATTGGGATGCCTATAGGTCCTTTGTGCCATTTAAATTGTGACCCCCCCATAGGATAGGAAATCTCATATCCACAGAGCTGTTTGCAAGCCTTCCTTTCAGCCTCAGTCTTTATTTTAAATCTGACAATTTATTGCAGCCAGAAGAACTTCAAAATACAATTTCCCCCCTTATAATTTCAAGTGCAGGCTGACATTTGAGAGTATATATATGTTTTGGCAGAGATGAGAACATGTTAACAGGCTGATGGCATTTTAATTATTTTATTGAACTGGCAGCGATTGCTTGCTGAAATTTCCAAATGCAGGTTGGACTTAGATTTTACTTTGTAAACTGGGCCCAAGAGGCTGACTAATTAGAATCATGACTCAAAGCTCTGAGTGGGGTACTTATTGATTCAGCTCATGAAAAGACCAGGACAATCAAAAGCAAACATCCATCTCCCTTTTCATCTGGGGTTCAGAAGGTTAAGTACTATTTGTTTCAGATCCCCAGCACTCTTCGGTCTTGGTAGTGTAGCAGGCAACCCAATTAACATTCTAAAGCCATTCTATTTTTGTATGTAATGTACCATTTGAAAGAACGTGTTTCTTGTAACCTAATTATAATATACACAGAAAATCATTACCAGATACCTTTTAGTGATTAGGATTTAATTTAATTTTTAAATCTTTTTGTACTGGGAGTAAATGGGAAGACTGGTCCTAAATCTCACTGTTTATTAAAGGGGGGAGGGGAAAAAAAACAAAACACTGACACGCTGAGGTAGGCTTCTTGTTTGGAAATCCAACTTGGTTTATGATTCAAACATATATTGTTGTCAATTAATTTAAAGGTTTGTCCTTTGTTCCCAGAACATGTGTGAGACTACAGGTGGACGGTATCTCTTGTGTCCTAAATGAAAATGATTTATGAGTCCACTGCTTCTACACATCATTTTATATTCTGATATTGCTGCACTATGCTAACAAGTCACAACAGGGTTTTCTTCTGTGGATAAGCCAATCTGGGTTGTTTCCACTCAGGGAAACTCTCCCTTTATTTGGGAGCTTCCACATGATGCTGTGCTGTTTCCAAGAAGATGCTCCCAGGGCTTTCGCTCTCAAGCTGGAGTGAAGAAAACTTCTTTGCTCCAACTCAAAAGGGAAACAGCTCCCCAGCTGCAGGTGGTGCCTCTGTGTGAAAGTTCAAGCCAGCAGCCAATCCGAAGCAGGACAGAGCTTAGTACTGCCTTCAAAATGGCAATGTTTAGTTCTGATATCTCTCCCCAACCCCTTCCTTCTAACGGGGATGTTAAAAATAAAACTCGGTCACAGCATGGGCTATGCAAGCTGAAAGTCCTCCTGACTCACCTCGTTTAAGAGAGTGACTGCAGCAAAACTTAGCAACCAGGTGACAAGAGGCCAGGCTACAGGGAAGACGCTCGGCTAGCCCAGGGTTCTAACAGGAGCCTGGGTGATCGTGCCGCTGGCTAATTGGTAGCAGCATTTAACTTCACACTCTGGGCAGTACTCTTTGTGGAAGCATTGAGTCAGCTTCATGCCACTCGCATCCACTTTGGCTCAGCCCTTGCACCTAGACCTTCAGACCCCCTGGCTTTGGACTTGGCTCTGTGTTCCTGGCTCCTGACCCCGGCTTGGCTTTGGACTACACTTCTGGTTAGTGATTTTGAACTTGGTTCTGTGTTCCTGGCTTCTGACCCCGGCTTGGCTTTGGACTACGCTTCTGGTTAATGATTTTGGACTTGGTTTTGGACTTTGCACTGTCTTCTTGGCTCCTGACCTCGGCCTGTTCTGCACTCCCTTTGACTGGCACCCCAGCCCATGACACATTGCCCGCAGGAGTACCCCATGACTATGGACCTGCCCTAGCTGCAAATGACTGCTAGAGTCCAACACCAACGCAATAGTCAGCCATGGGTGGAGGCATCTCTGTAACCACCTATGGGAAGCCAGATTTTTTTCAGAGTAACATTGAGAAATGCTTTGTACATTCATCTGTGCCAAGACATTCATTTTGAAGAGCTGGAAATATTCACACCCTCCCACACTCAAAAAAGTTTCATATCGCAGAGTTACTAATTCTGTTGGATATGTAAAAATCGACTGAATACCAATACAATTTCTTCCCTACGAGATCATTGATTCAAACATGTTTTAAGCGACCTCCCTTGTTTCAGTTTAAAACCTTCTCTGTGCCTGATTAATCAGTTGTACTTGAGATCTTTACAACACTCTGATCACAGCCTCCCTATACCTCTTTAAGCTGGTTTATGGCTTTACCTTACCTAACACAAGTAACAAGAGCAGATTCAAGTTTCACTTCTAAAATTTGGATACATATTTAAGATTGTAACCACATGATATAAATAACATCAGCCTTTTAAATAACAGGGCATTCAAAGTCCTCCTTTTACTCTTTTTAATGCACAGTCACTACCCAACATCACAGTATCACAACACTGGGCATATCCCTGCCTCTGGCAATAGCAGCTAATGAGATGGAGTAAGGAAAAACACACAGTGTTGTGACATCATGACAAGAGATTAGTGATACTACTCGTAACAGTGAACAGAGTATGAGCATTCTGCACAGGGACGTTATTTTCGATAGTAGCCCCACTTCTTTTGTAACCTGTAGTTCTGCCTTAAATGGCTAGTGGTCTTCACCAGTATACATGAAGAGTTGAGACCCAGTAGTGTGTGAAAAAACAGTTGTACTCTTGCATGTGTGAATCATTCCAAATGCAAGGTATAGGAGTTGCCAGAAGAGATATCTGGGTCTCTAATGTCTCTGATAGCTCAGTCTTTAACATCACCTCCCTGTTACTGTTATACTAAGGAATGCAGTTCATTCATCTGTTACTTATTAATGATGGGGATATCAGTGAGGCACACCATCTATTTCCCCACAACATTTGGGATTGGTAAAATGTCTCACACAGAGATGTTACTTTTGATCTTTAAAATGGGTGCTGTTAGTAAACACATTGGCCCTATTATATTTTAAGGAGCCTATATTGTTGCCATAGAGAATCTGCCTATTATAAGGAGACAAGTGGGGTGCCCATGAGACTTGGGGATCCACTGCCATCTCTGAAGAAGAAATAAGAATTTAAACCTTGATGTACTTTTTTAAAGTTTTTTTTTTTAAAGATTTTTAAAAATTCAGATTTTTCTGCAAACTTGGGGGGTCCCTCAAGTTTACACAAAAATCTGTTTGGGGCTGCACAGATTTAGATATCCACAGATGGGGGCCACATGTCACTATTGGGTATATAGATAGTGGATGCCAGCTAGATCACTACAAAAGAAGAGAATATGCCTCTGGCACTCACTTATATCTCCTTAGAGTTATGGCAAACTTTTGACAATTTCTTATTCAGATTCTTAATAATACTATAAACTGGTGTAGAGCATCATGTACAGACCTCCTGGATGGAGGACGTGCACATGAAGAAGAATATTTAAAGGTAAATAACTGAAAAATGTCAGTCACCCATGTCACCATGTTTCACTACTAGGTCATAAGAGTTTTACAGATTATTAAGATTAACAGCCATAACTACTGATGTGCACAAAAAAAATCGCGTTTTTTAAAATTTGGATCTATTTTAATTTGGATCCCCCCAAAATTCAGGATTCCTGGAAAAAAATGAATTGTATGGTATTCAGATTCGGGTTTTTCAGAAATCCCATTTCCCCCCCCCTGGCTCCATTATAGCATATTGGGACCATTATAGTCAATGGAGAATCTATTTGGGGGTATCCAGGGGTCGGGGGGGCTTGTTTTGTTTTTTTGAGAGAGAGGCACCAAAATTATATTGTAGCTTCTGATGCCTTTCTCAAAAGACCCCACCAGGTTCCAAAAAGTGTGGACCAGGGGGTTCAGTTCTATGGGCACTCAAAGAAGATGCCCCCATCCTCCATTGTTTCTAATACTGGGGGGAAACAGCAAAAAACCACAAACAAACAAGGACTGATGTCAAACCAGAGAGTCTCTTCAGTAGAAACTGAAGGGGGGATTTTTCCAAGCCCAGCAGAACCAGTGTGTGTACAGAGTGCCATGCAGAACCAGTGCCTCTGTGGCAATGTTAGTTCAACAGATCCAAGCAGGGGGGTGCCAGCCCAGCACAGGCAGTGCATGTGCATAGTGATCAGCAGAACCAATGCATTTACAGAGTGCCTAGCATATGCAGTGCATGTACAGAGTGCCTAGCAGAACCAGTGCCACTGTGACAATGCCAGCTCAACAAATTCAAGCAAGTGGAGTTTGCAAGCCCAACAAAGCCAGCACATGTACATAGTGCCCAGCAGAACAAGTGCATTTACAGAGTACCCAAAGAAGGTGCCCCCATCCTCCATTGTTTTCAATGGAGGAAAAAAAGAAAACATTTAAGGGAAGGCACCAGGTTTTGCTGGACTCCAGTACATTGCACTGGTACTGCTCAGCACTCTGTACATGCAATAGCTATGCTGGGCTTGGACCTCCCCTTGCTTGGATTTGTTGAGCTGGTATTGCCATAGTGACATTGGTTCTGCTGGGCACTCTATACATGCACTGGGTGTGCTAGGCTTGCAACCCTCCCTTGCTTGGATTTGTTGAGCTGGCATTGCCACAGTGGCATTGGTTCTGCTGTGCACTCTATAAATGCAATGATTCTGCTGGAACTGATTCTGCTGGAACTGGCTGTGCTAGGCTTGCAGGGGGGCCCTTGCTTGGATTTGTTGAGCAGGCATTGCCACAGTGGCACTACTTCTGCAAAAAATGCCCCCTTACCTTCAGTTTCTACTGCAGAAATTATCTGGTTTAACATTAGTCCCTGCTTTTTTGCAGTTTTTCCTCCATTGGAAGTAATGGAGATGGGGGCACCTTCTTTGGGGGCCCATAGAATTGGACCTCCTGGTCCAATCTTTTTGAAACTTGGGGGGGGTGGCTTTTGAGGAGAGGCACCAGAAGCTACACTGAAAATTTGGTGCCTCTCCTTCCAAAAACAGACCCCCCCAGACCCCCCCCAGACCCCCAGATAGATTCCACATTATAACCTATCAGGATCATTGACTATAATAGTCCCCATAGGCTATAATGAATGTGAAGGCATTTATTTTTAAAATTTAAATTAAATTAATTTTTAAAATTTAAATTAAATTAAATTTAAAGGTGTTGCAGTATGCATTGTGCAGCTTCACCTGGAATCTCATGTTCTGCATTTAAAGGGAGTGTCGTCTCTTTAAATGCCATTTAACTGTGGCTATCCTTTTTTCCCAGATAATCCCCCTTCCCCCCCCCCCCTGGATTCTTCAGGATTGGCTATGCTCAATAGTCAAAAATACATCCCCCTCTATATCCAGCTGAAAGAATAGCCAATATTACCGATAAGGTATTTTCTGGCTATTTTTTCATCTTGAATACATGATAAAATCTGCAAGAAGTCTTAAGAGCTGGTTTGTATGTCGAGATGATAGAATCCTGGACTTTATGAAATTAAAAATAATTCCTTGTGTAGCAACCTAGCACCACGATCCTAAGAACACTTTCCTGGAAGCAAGCCCCATTGAATAGAGCTGGGTAGGATTCTGAATAGACCTGCTTAGGATGGCACTATAACATAGCAGAGAGAAAAATGCTATCACATTTTGATCCTTCCTTTCCTCCAAGGAGCTCAGGATAGCATAAATGGCCCTCCAGGCCTCCATTCTATGGAAGCAGTGAGCATCTCCAAGTTGTTAGTATTCTTAATGAAGGGAATGGTTTCATTGGGAGGACATTCAAAAACACATCCCTGTCAACTGCCATCTGAAGTGGTACAGTTTGGAAATATATCAGCTCAGTCTACCACCTCAATCTGTGTAGATTTGCTCTTAGCCATTCAGAGAGTTTTCTTCTCTTCTTTCAAAAGCGCTACATTTTCTGACTTTGGAAAAAAGAAAGAAATTTTAAAATTGACAAACAGATGAACTGTGAATGTTACCGGATGACAAATTGAAAGTTAAGCTTGCAGTGGGAATACGGGAAGTGATTACTGACTCAAATGGCACAAGTTTTTTCGTGTGTGAAATGATGCCAAAGTGAGTGGGTGACAACGGAGGTTCAAACGCCTGCAGAAATTATTAATGTTAATATTACTTTGTGTTAATTACCAAAAAAATTGATCTCATGTTCTGCATTTAATCATAAGCCATGAATTGATTTCCACCCCCCACTCCAAATACATTTGGCAGTGGGATATGAATTTGCTACAGGATGTATTATATGTTCATATATATGAATCAGAGATGATTTTTAACCATTGTTTCCTGCTCTATAAAGCATTTATGCCTTCTCCAGTTCTACTGAGTATGACCAGCTCAAAAAGATGACCCTGCTACCACAAAATCAGCCAGTACATTTCAGCCCCATTCCACACATAAAGAATGAAAGCATTTCAATTCAATTCCAATTGAAGTAGGGATATGCATGAGCAGAAGCAGATTTCTGCAAGCAGATTCCCAGGTGGATAATGAACTGTGCATAGAAACAGGTGTTCATAGGTGCCATTTCTACCTCAATCCAGCAGTTAGGAAAGTGCAAGACTAGTCCCACTCAGTGATAGCATCAGTGATACACTAGCCTACCATTCTCTCCTATGTTCTGGTGCTGCAAATACAGGGAGTTTGGTTCTGGCAGTTAACTCTGAAGAAGCATTCAGACATTTAATTCTGGTATAGTCCAGCAACAAATAAATCACCTAAGGCTGCTGATCACAGGCTTGATCCAGCCCAATGCAGACACAGCACATGTGTGAACGCTCTCCTTAGAGCTAATAAAACTCATTTTTCCACTCACTCCCCCAGCATGGGGGAGCTGGATTCAGTCAACTTTAACAAGAACATGACCACCAGGCAAATTTACCTTGCTCAACTCTCTCAACTTATTTATTCATTACTTTGGATTTGTGAATCACTCAATCCCTGCACACATAAGACTCTGGGCGATGTACAACAGTTAAAACAATGTTAAAATTAATAAAATCTATAAGTCAACTACTTTTGAGGGCTTTTCCATAAATTTTTCTTGGGGATTTTTCCAGAGTAGGTCACCAGGTTTTTCTCCAATCCTCCCCATTTATCTGGGCTTGGGACCGGCATGCACACAGGTGTACACGGCTGCCAAAGAACACAGTGGCTAGACACCATAAAAGCCGACACCAGCCTGAGCATAGAACCACCCAAAGAAACAGTAGAAGTTCATAAAACATGGAGAGAGCTGGCCCATAGAATTGCTAGGAGTTGGACATGACTGAATGGCTAACAACAACAACATAAGTCAATTACATAATTGCACGCAAGGTGTATGTCTGATTGGATTGCCTTGACGGATGTTGCCTAAGTCTATCTCTAGCACTTATGCACCGATCCTTTACATGGCAGGGTCATTGCAGCTTGGGGCTGATTTTGCCCAACAGAAATAAAATTTCTCAGATGACGACTGAGGCACATATCCCTCCCCCATCATCATGATCTAAGCAGCCTGTTTGCATTGGGAAGCAGCAAATCACATTTCATGTTGACCCTTTTTTTGGCCACAAAGCAGGATGCATCTTTTAATCAATAACACTTGCTCCTCTAGCATTAACGCCAGTAAAATCCCCTCTGTTATAAAAAATTGGGCATCTATTGAGAATCATCAGCCCATTGAATGCATCTCTTAATCAATAACACTTGCTCCTCTAGCATCAACGCCAGCAAAATCCCCTCTGTTATAAAAAATGGGGCATCTATTGAGAATCATCAGCCCATTATCAAATGTATCTTTTAGCCAAGTGCCACTGGCTAGATTGTGTTGCTTTTTGTACCTGTACAGTCAGTGACATCTATTTGACAAATGATCTCAACATTAACAGGGCTCAGGGGCACTTGCTGAAGGTACACAGTTCAATGGATAAATCTCAGACTTAATTGGTCATTGTACTGAGTGCCTCCTTAAAAATGGGGACACCAGACACGGGTGGGGGGGGGAGCAGAAACAAGCATGTCAGCAAAGAGTTGTAGTCATGCAAAAGTCCACATCCACATTCATTCAGATGCATCTCTGAACAATCCATTGAAAAAATGGCTCCCTGTTTGCAACTGATGAGTAAGACATGAATCAAACAGGCAGCTGTTGAGTGTGATTAGTCCCCTCTAAGGGTGTGCATTCAGCTCTATCCGAAATGAAGGAATAGCTGGGAAATACCTTATCAGTATTTATCAGCTATGCTTTCCGCCAGATATGGGAGGGGGATATTTTCGGCTGAGTATAGCCAATCCTGGATACTCCCCCCAAAAACCTGGGATTATCGGGAAAATAGAATAGCCACAGTTAAACAACATTAGAAGCGAGTGCACTCCCTTTAAACACCAGTCCAAGTGAAACTGCAGCTTCACTTATGCATTTAAAGAGACCACAATACCTTTAAATGCCTTCAGCTCCATTATAGCCTATGGGGAATCTATCGGGGGGTATGTGGGGGTCTGAGGGGGCTGTTTTTTTGAGGGAGAGGAACCAAATTTTCTGCATAGCTTCTAGTGCTTCTAATGAAATGACCCCTCAAGTTTCAAAAAGATTGGACCAAAGAAGGTGCCCCAATCCTCCATTATTTCCAATGGAGGGGGGAAACCAGCAAAAAAGCTCTCTGCAAAAAGTCTCTGCAGCAGAAAATGAAGGTAAATGCTGATAAGGCATTTTTGCAGAACCAGTGCCACTGTGACAACCAAAAAAACCAAGAAAAAGGGGGGGGGGGGTTTTGCAAGCCCAGCAGAACCAGCACATGTACAGAATGCCCTGCACAACCAATGCCATTGTGGCAATGCCAGCTCAACAAATCCAAACAAGGGGGGTTCCAAGCCTAGCACAGTCAGTGCATGTACAGAGTACCCAGCAGAACCAAAGCATGTACAGAGTGCCCAGCAGAACCAATGCCATAAGCTTATTATACCTGTTTGATCCTTGAATCTGTTAAACATCTTCATTATGCTGTATGATCATGTAAAGCTCACCTTCTACCTACATGTATGGACTGGTACTTTCCATTTTTGATTCTGTCTCTGTCTTGACTCAAACTGGCTCTTCCTGGCAACTAATCCCCCCCATATGTAATGGTTGAGGAAATTCTGTATCTGTTTCACTGTATCTGAAGAAGTGTGCTTGCACACAAAAGCTTATACCTTGAACGAAACTTTGTTGGCCTTAAAAGGTGCTACTGGGCTCAAACTTTGGTCCCACAGGGTATAATGGAGCTGAAAAAAAAAATAGGAATTCTGGTTTTTTTGGGAATCCCGAATATATCCGAATCCAGAAACATACCGAATTCGTTTGTATGCACACCCCTAGTCCCCTCTACCACTTTCCTCTACATACAGCTGAATTACACCCTCTTTTATTAAAGATCAGACTATGAATCCCTATATTGTACAGCAGAATAGTAGCACCATCTTCCAAAAAATATGTCCTGCACCAGCTCCACTGCAATAAATGGAAGCTGTGCAATCTTGAATGTACACCGTTCATTTTTGTGACAATAATGCAGAGGACGTTTGCAGTGGGTTTTTGTCCATTCTCCATAGCAGCAAGAGCACAAGGACTCCTATGGCACCTTAGAGACTAATCTTTTTGGTATAGGCAATTTTTTTAAAAAAAATCCTGGACTGTACCACTGCATGCTATAGGTAGAAGTTAAAATATTTTGATTCTATTCTACAAAAATAATCCCTGTCCATAGAAAAACATGGCAGGTGGAAAAGTTCAGCCTTATCTTTTCCCTGGCATATTTTACTATGTGTAGAAATATATTTTTAAAATGAGTCATTCATATATGGTAAGCAAAGCAGCCTTGTTAAGAGGCACTGATAATGCTGGTTCAGAATGGGGAAGGCTGGAACGAGAACTGGGAGCTGTGCACTATAATAGTCTGGGTACTGCTTCCCTCACTGTTCCATAAAGTTGAGCTTGCATCTCTGAGTGGAAAACTAGATTAGAATACTGGAGTTGGACACAGTCTTCCAGCTACAGCAACAATCAGGTATCGTACCTACACGTATTGTAGGGTGAAGGAGGATCCCTTCAGGCGTAGCGGAAGCATCCACAGGTGAACAGATAAAATCCATGTTTTCTGCCTCTTAACAGGTAATGCCTTTAAAATGCCCTCCCCCTTGAGGCTTGCCTGGCTGGCACCTGCCTTGTTTTCCTTTAAGTGCCAGGCCAATACATTTCTTTTTATTGAGGTTTAACTTAACTCATGGTCTTAACTTTACTCAGGGTTTGGCTTACTCAGGGTCAGGCTTACTTGGGGTCAAGCTTAGCATAACTTAGAATCTGAACTTCTTTAGCTGTTTTGTGGTTTCTGGCTTGAGGACTGTTAGATCAATACCACTTTAGGCTGCTCAGTGTTAAGTTTATGGTGTTTTAATGTTCTGGTTTGTTTTTTAATGGCTGATTGGTTTTGTTTTATTGTTTTAATTTCAAGCCACCTTAAGAAGATCTCTGGAGAGGTAGCATATACGTTGCTTAAATAACGAAAATAAATAAAAAACTTTTTTTCTTAGTGTGAGCCATGAGGTGACAAGCCTGCAAGGAATCACAAGGAGAAGGAGAGGAAAGATTAGGAAATTCACCCTTTACTGCATGAAATAACTGACCTCCTGAACTGAATTGTACCTTCCCAGTCACCTGGTCACAGGACCGTAGCCAGGATTTTTTAAATTCGGGGGGCCTTTAAATAAGTCAGGGGGCACCCTGCACACACACCCCAGGGAGCGCCTGTGCTGGATGGGAAGTCAGGGGGCCTTGGCGGTAAGTCAGGGGCCAGGCCCCGAGATGCCCCATTGTAGCTATGGGTCTCCCTGGTCAGCATAGTGTAATTGCCCCATAGTACTGATGGCTAAGATACAGAGGGAGGAGGAGGAGGAGAATTGGTTGTATACTCTGCCCTTCACTACCTGAAAGAGTCTCAGAGCGGCTTACAATCACCTTCCCTTCCACCCTGTGAGGCAGGTGGAACTGAGAGAGGGCTGAGAGAACAGCTCTGACAGAACTGTGACTGACCCAAGGTCACCCAGCTGGCTTCATGTGGATGAGCTGGAAATCAATCCTGGTTCTCCACATTAGATTCCACCCCTCTTAACCACTATACCAGACTGTCTTTCTGGAGAAAGCCAAGTGGTACAATGCAGAAAAGAGGGACTTTTTAACCTCCCCCTCTCTATGTTCTTATGGCACACACCACATACCTTTACTGACACCCCTCCCACTGCATCTAGATACTGGAAGCTGTTTGGTGCCTTTGCATGTAAGAAAGTCCTGGGGGAGGAATTAATAAAGTTCACTCCATACCTAATTAATCTCCCCCAGGACTCTTTTAGTTTCAAACTAATAATAGCTCTTAAAATCTTATTCATCCCAAGTGACTTCTGCACAGTGATGGTTCTTAGAAGTTTTCTCACCGCCACAGAAGATGCCAATTCAGTGCAGAGACACCAGGGCTTCCACACAGTAGGCTGCACTGCCTTTTCCTTGCCCCAGACCCTGTGCCTGTCATTTTCCCCTTCACACCACCAAGAGCTTTTCAGGCTTTCTTTTCTTTTTCTTTTTAAAAAGTGGTAATTAAAGAAGAAAAGAGAGAGAGATTGGATTTATACCCCGTCCTTCACTACCAGGAGTCTCAGAGTGGCTTACAATCCCTTTCCCTTCCCCTCCCCCAACAGACACCCTGTGAGGTAGGTGGGGCTGAGGGAGCTCTTTTGGGAACTGCTCTTGAGAGGACAGCTCTGAAAGAACTTATGACTGATCCAAGGTCACACCAGCAGCTGCATGTGGAGGATTGGGGAATCAAACCTGGTTCTCCCAGATCAGTGTCTTCCTAACCACTACAGTCGGACTCGACTGTGCGACTGAACAACCACAAACACCAAACTGGCTCCCTGGACAAAGTACTACAGCATTAACAAACCTTGACAAAAACCCTGGTGGGGCAGGAAGGCAGCCATGGGGGACTGGGGCAGGGGAAATGGCAATAATATGGGCAGGACTGGAAGAGATCTCCTGGCAGACACTCTGGCTTTGCTGTGGTCTTTCAAAAAAAGATTGTAGTAAAGCAGGTTTATGAAAGATTGCAGAGAAGTCAAGGGAAAGCTGTAAAGTGCATGAAAGTACCATGATACTGTGAAGAAATGAGGCTGGATTGGGGGGCGGGGGTGAGAGAAATTAAGGCTTGTGGGATACATATCTCATAGGACACATAACCTAACCCAAGTTTCCTCCCTCCAGACTGCTATAAACTGTTAGGGCCATGAGCAAACCAATGTCTCTTCACCTCTCTTTTGTTTTCCCCCCCTTTCAAATGACACTCAACTGCCCCCACCATTCTGGATTTTTTGTAGGACAATGAACTCCATCTGGTTGTGGTCTTTGCTTTCTTTTTCCATAGGACTTTTTCTACATCCCTGTGGAGTCTCTGGCATATGCAGAAACCTCTACATTGCCCTCTTTCACTGCCTTCCAGACAGGCATGAACCATTCAGTTTGCTATTAGGAGTAACAAAAATTGCCCCACTAAGGGCAGCCGTGGGGAACTGGGACTTGTCCTAAAACTGCATGCCCCATTTCTTGTTTAATAAGTGCATATGTGTGATGATTAACAGTGAAAGAAAAGCACAGCGGGAGGAGGAAAATAATATTGATACGAAAACAAACTCTTGACTATCCTGCGAACAGAAAAGCCAGATTTGCTAAACACATCCTGTGCTGGATGGAGGGCACAGCATTAAAATGGCTGACAAACTCTGAGCTAGGCTGTTTGTTCATAATGAGGGGAAAATAAAGACTGTGTCATGTGAGTTGTGGCAATAACTAAGAGTTTTACTGGCTCAATTCCTTAATTTTAAACCAAAACCATTTTTCTCTTGCAGGGTGGGCAGAAACCTATGGAATTGTCTTTTTTTTAAACCACAGCAATTTTCATTGGTGCCAAAAGGGGCAGCATGATGATTCACTGTTATAAGTGTGCGTTAAATAATTTCCGTCTGCTTTCCATTCTGTTCATGGAAGACAACAGTTCAACACCCTGGCCTTCTGCTTCGACCAAGGGATTCTTTTATATGCCATGCTCATTCATTCATTAAAGACCCCCCCCACTTTGCCTCCTGGTCATTAGAAAGAGTATTAGGTGTCTTGTGGTTGTGCACACATTAATTTGCCCCACATCTGATGCTGCTGGGAAGTGGTGGTTTCCCTTCTTTCCCACAGCATTGTGGTGCAGCAAGGCTTCCAAGCCTC
>NW_015174274.1:667423-669627 GCF_001447785.1 Gekko japonicus | reverse complement strand
CAGTGGGAGAAAAATTACATAAATCTGATGCAGACTGCATTGTCACATCACTTCTGGTAAAAAGAACAAAACTGACATAGAATAGTTCTAGGAATCACTGGAAACTCTATGGTTCTACTGTAGAGTCTCCAGTGCTTCCTAGAGCGACCTATGCTACAGCCATTTTTTTTTACTGGAAGTGATGTGACACTACAGCCAGCATTGTGCCCCCCCCAAACTACCCACAGCCCTGCTACTGGTTGCCAGGCACTGTCGGACAATCCTATGGTACATTTGTGTACCTCTGTGGGTTTTCCTGACGTTTCTCCAATCTTTCTCAAACTTTTTTTCCTCTGAAGTTGTGGTTAAGATCTCAGCAAAGCCTGAAAATGCTGTAACCATACTAATTTCAGTAGTAAGCAGACAGCAGCACATGGTTTTTATGCTGCAAAAATTATGTTGGCTACTAGGCTTCCCAAGTCCCCCTGGGGGGCGGGGAACCCCCGCCCCAGAGGCCCGTTCCCCACCGCCGGTGGATTGGGCCCCAGGGGGACCCCCACCCCGGCGTGCGCGTCACCAGGAAGTGACATTATGATGCCGGCAGCGGGGAATGGGCCTCTGGGGCGGGGGTTTCCCCGCCCCCCGGGGGGGACTTGGGAAGCCTAGTAGCCAAAGTAACTTTTGGTGACGTGCGTGCGGCTCCAGCTGTGGACCGGGAGTCCCCCGGTAAGTAGTTTTTTCAACTTGGCAACCCTATTGGCTACCAGTATGCTTCCAGGCAGAACTCAAGCTGCTGGTGTCGGCCTATAAAGTTCTAAGCAATCTCTATACATTGAACCTCAGGCAGAAACTCCGCTGAAATCTGAGGTAAGTGGGGTAGGCTCAGTTTCAGGTACCAGTTCATGTAGATAATTCCAGATGGGTCCTCAGTGCTCACATTAATCTGGTGGTGCTTTAAAGACTAACAAAACGTATTCCAGAACAAATGTTGTCAGTCTTTAAGGTGCCACTGGAGTCCCATTTCAGGCAGAGGCAGCACAGGCCTCTACTAGAAGCATGTCTTTCCTCAACAGCTGCCCCTGAGGTTTTTAACTGCCTTCCCTCAAGCATCCTGGCTGGCTTTCTTGTAGATGGGTGAAGACTTACTTGTTTCATTATCTCAGTGATCCTTACTACAGTTCTGTAAAGTTATCGTCCCTCTGCTGTAGACAGGGCTGAGCCCTTCTTCGACTGTACAGGAGACTGAGGTAGTGTTGAGGTGGCAGAGCCTTAAGATGGTAGAACGCAAGTAGTGTATTCTACCTATGGATGTATAAAAGGTTTGTGCAAATTTTTGTAAAGCCTAGCACCTCAGAGAGAAAAGTTCAAACCTCTCTCTTATGTGCCAGTTTTCTATTGGAGGGAGCATCACAAAACGGAGCCCTCCCGGATCCTCCATCTAGCATCTGAAGTGGTGCTGTATAATCTGCCACTTCAGCATTCTATCTCTTCATTCTTGCTTCTTTTTCCTGCTTGTATGACCCCCCCCCCCGAGATTCGGCAGCTCAATGAAACACCTAGGGAGTGTCTGGAGAGGTAAGATTTGTACCTCCTTGGTCCCGGTCACACGGAAGGTTTTGGCCCGGGAGAGGGATGGATCGGGGGCACAGTAAACGGGCACGATCTCACCGCAACATCTGAGAAGTGGCGCACACCCGTCCCCGATCCGTCCCTGAAGCCAGAAAACCCACTGCAAAAAAGAACCTCCTACAGAGGAGGACTTACCAGGAACGCCACATCAAGCGCGGCCGTGGGATCACCGGCGCGCCCGTCATCTGGAGCACTTTCCCTATGAGGAAAGGTTGAGGCTCTTAGGGCTCTTTAGCTTGGAGAAAAGACGACTGAGGGGTGACATGATCGAAATTTATAAGATTATGCATGGGAAAGAGCAGGTAGAGAAAGAGGTACTTTTCTCCCTTTCTCACAATACAAAGTTCACTCCATGAAATTGCTGAGCGGTCGGGTTAGAACGGATAAGAGGAAGTACTTCTTCACCCAAAGAGTGATTAACACTTGGAATTCACTGCCACAGGAAGTGGTGGCGGCTACAAGCATGGACGGCTTCAAGAGGGAATTAGATAAGCATATGGAGCAGAGGTCCATCAGTGGCTATTAGCCACAAGCAGGGCTCTAGTCGGGGGGGAGCTCTCAGGTACGGAGCTCCGGAAGAGAACCTCTAGGGGGCG
>NW_015174274.1:651496-666783 GCF_001447785.1 Gekko japonicus | reverse complement strand
GCTACCTCTGTCAATAAGAAGAATGTGAGGATTAGATTATAGCTAGGTCTTAGATATAGAAGAATTCTGTATGTATTTAACAGTGCATGCACTGGAAATAATTTAAAAAGTGTGCTTCTACCATTATGTTTTCCATCAAGAATGGGAAAACATGTATACTTGAAAAATCAAAGGTGGAATAGGGAAAGTAGTACAGGAGATTTTACGCTACATGCTTACACTAATCACCATGCCACCATTGGTTTCTGTTGACAGCTAGTGTTGGTTTTGGAGACTATTTTTTCACCCTTGGTTCTCTGCCTGAGAAATGAGTATAATAATTATTAACCTTCTTCAAAGAGACAAAAGTGCTGAGTGGCCCAATCTACTTGGGAAGTCAGTCTGCCCAACAAAACAAATAGGACCTGAACTGACATTTTTAGAAAGGAGACAGATTGCATCTTGGAAGAGGTATGAAGATAGATATTCATCACATATAAATTACTAGGCAAAATTTCTGGAACAGTTTCCCCTCTTTCAGAGGAGAATAAAATATGGTGAATTCATCATTATCAGATCTACAGCACAATCCCATGCATGTGTTATGTGGAAGTAAGTCCTACTCTGGTTGATTCCGAGGTATGTGTAAACGGGGTTACAGCCCTAGAGTAGTTATCTGACTATCCTAAGGGCAGGGTCACCACCTTGAGGTTGGAAAATTGCTGGGGATTTGGGGGATTGAGCCTGGGGAGAGGAGGGTTTGGGGCAGGGAGGGACCTTAATGAGGTACCATGCCATAGATTCTACCCTCCAAAGCAGCCATTTTCTCCAGGGAAACTAATCTCTGTCACCTGGAGATCAGCTGGAATACAGGAAGATCTCCAGACCCCACCTGGAGATTGGCAATCCTACCCGGGGTAGGAGATACCCTCTGGACTTTGGATAGAAGCATCTACACTCCAGACCACTTGCTAGGCAGCACGCTATTCTTACATCATACAGTAGTAAACTATACCCTAATGTCCAATAGCAGAAGTACAATTTGGTCCTGAGTGAAGGAGCAGCAGGAACAATCCTTCAGCTGCACCATCTATAATTGACAAGAAATAGCCTTACCTATATAACATATATCAAAAGAAAGGTAGTAATTACACTATGTGTTAATATTTCAGAGCTAGAATTACTATGGATACCATGTTGCACATTCAGCAGTGGTCTTCCATTAGCACTGTTGTTAGTTTTGAGTTTATTACACTGGACATTTATGTCTCCCAACTTTGTGGTATGAGAAAACTTCAGGGGTTCAAGGCATACTAATAGTATACAGAATGAAAGCATATAAATAACTTCAAGCCTGTGTTCCTCAATACAGCAAGACTTCATAAAACAGCCTATTAGTAGATGTGAATTGGGGCCAGCTATAATCAAAGTGTCATTTATAGCAGTGAGCATTCATTATATCTTTGAGGCAAGACACTTCTGTGTAATTAATGACTTGTTTTTCATTGACGTGTCACTGTGGCATGCTATCTGCTTCCTATTAAATAATTAAGCAGTTGCTTGACCCACAGAATAATTGTGGCCGGAAGTTCTTTTCATAGTAAATATGGTTTTAGGTCCTTGGCGTGCAAGTTGGGAACATCATGACTTGAATGTCAGAGGTCAGTGGAAAAGTGAACAAAATGATGTCATGGGATGTTTGGATTCTCTTGCCAAGACATCTTGTGAAGACTTTGGGTGGGAAGAAAAGACATCCTGATCAAAACATATTCAGATTGGCATTGTGAGCACTTACTCTCGTGCCCAAATTGGATGGATCAGGGGGCTGGGGGAGAAAGGCCTCGCTGCATTAGCAGCCTCTCTCGTCTACTGGGAAATGTCAAGGACTGGACCTTATCCCAGGCCAATGTCAAAGTAGGTACAATGAGTGTAGCTGACGTGGACACCTGCAGCTGCCTTATCCTGAATCAGATCATCGATCCATCAAGGTCAGTACTGTCTATTCAGACTGGATCTCAGGCTGAGGCCGTTCATATCACCTCATACCTGAAACTTAACTGGAGATGCTGGGGATTCAACCTTGGACCTTGCGTGCCAAGCAGATGCTCTAGTGTCAGGTGTCCTTCATTCAGTCCAATCTCCTATTTCACCACAGGGTGGGGGCTGCTTAGATGGGGGAGCCCTCAGGATAAAGAGACTAGGCCAGCGGAGGCTGGTATTTTCTGGTGGTCCCTTGTGCCTCTAACAGGGATAGGCTTCCCAAGCCCCCCCGGGGGGGGCGGGGAAACCCCCGCCCCAGAGGCCCGTTCCCCACCGCTGCCAGATCGGGCCCCGGGGGGAACTCCTCCCCGACGTGCGCATCACCCAGAAGTGACGCGACCACAACGGGCATGCTGGGGGCTGGGCCGCGGCCATCCAAGGGAAAACTCTATGGTTTTCCCTTGGATGGCCATGGGCCCGCCCCCAGCATGCCTGGCGTCATCACGTCACTTCTGGGTGATGTACTTCGCGCACACGCACAACTGACACCGGCCGGGAGCCCCCCGCTCATGGTGAAAATCAACTTGGCAACCCTATGGGGCTTCCCTGCTCAGAGCTCCCAACGACCAGTTTGGTGTAGTGGTTAAGAACTTAACTGGAGATGCTGGGGATTCAACCTTGAACCTTGCGTGCCAAGCAGATGCTCTAGTATCAGGTGTCCTTCATTCAGTCCAATCTTCTATTTCACCACACGGTGGGGGCTGCTTAGATGAGGGAGCCCTCAGGATAAAGAGACTAGGCTAGTGGAGGCTGGTATTTTCTGGTGGTCCCTTGTGCCTCTAACAGAGATAGGGTTCCCAAGTCCCCCCCAGGGGGGGGAACCCCGCCCCAGAGGCCCGTTCCCTGCTGCCGCCGGATCGGGCCCCGGGGGGAACTCCTCCCCGATGTGCGCGTCACCCGGAAGTGACGCGACCACTCTATGGTTTTCCCTTGGATGGCCGTGGCCCCGCCCCCAGCATGCCTGGCGTCGTCACGTCACTTCTGGGTGACGTGCTTCGTGTGCGCAACTGACACCGGCCACGAGCCCCCCGCTCCCAGCGAAAATCAACTTGGCAACCCTATGGGACTTCCCTGCTTGGAGCTCCCAACGACCAGTTTGGTGTAGTGCTTAAGAGCATGGACTCTAATTTGGGAGAACCAGGTTTGATTTCCCCACTCCTTCACATGCAGCCAGCTGGTGTGATCTTGGGCCAGTCACACGTTCTCTCAAAGCTCTTCTCTCAGGAGCAGTTTTTGAAAGAGCTCTCTCAGTCCCACCTACCTCACAGGGTGTCTGTTGTGGGGAGGGGAAAAGAAAGGAGATTGTAAGCCGCTCTGAGACTCCTTCGGGTAGTGAAGTATAAATCCAATCTCTTATGATTATTATTTCTTTGTAAGTAGCAGCTGCACAGATGTCTAATTTGGATCAAGAAAACAGTGGGGAGAGGGTAAAACCATGTCACTGCGCTGTCACTTCTGAGCGTTTCCTAAATGCTAAAAGAGCAAGATTTGAGTCTAGGTGTAACTTAAAGACCAACAAGATCTCCAGGGTATAAGCTTTCAGGAGTCAAACCTCCCTTCATCAGATACAAGTGCTAAAGACTGTAATTCTTATAACAGCAATGGGCAGTGAGCATGTTCCTTTTGCATTACTGGAACATAAATTACATCTTTCTCTTCATTGCCAAGGCTTTATTCAAGCGATTTGCACTGTTATAAAGAGAGTCTACCTTAAAAAAAAAAAAAACACCTTCAACAGCTGCAACACTTTTCTCCCTGCCTGCTCATCTGTTCTGCTGTTACTCCCTGAAGTTGATTAAAAGGAGCGATTCCAAAACCACAGCCAAAAGTCTATGCATTTCTCACTGCTCCTTTGAACATCTGCAGGAGTACTTCTTTCTTCCATTCATTTGGCTGCATTTTTGTTAAAAACTATAATAGCAAGCATTTGTAATCAAAACAGCAGTTTTAGCTGGGGTTGCGAAAAGATCAGTGGTCCTAGCTCCCTATCGAAGGTATTGTTTGCTGTTTTGAGGGAAGAGTCAGTATAAGTTATTTATTTGCTTCATTTATATCCTGACTTTCTCCCCAATGGGAACCAAGGCGGCTTACATGGTTCTCCTCTAGTTTATCTTTACAACAACCCTGCAAGGTAGGTTAGGCAGAGAGCATGTAACTGGCCCAAAGTCACCAAGCAAGGCTGCATGGTAGAGAGACTGGAACTTCAGTCTCCCCAATCCTAGTCCGACCCTCTAACCACTATACCATGCTGGTATACCATTCTTCACATAACTTTTTAATAGACTAAGGGCGATTTCTCACTAGAGCTGCCTTGCAGCACAGCCACCGTTTGCCCCGACACAAACATGTCAATTTCACACCCGAGGCTGCGGGGCTGCATTTGACTCGGGGCTTCGCCCGATTTCCTCCGCAGTTTCGTGATCCTGGTTTTTGAGGATCATGAAACTGCGGAGGAAATCGGGCAAGGCTGCGGGTCAAATGCAGCCCCACAGCCTTGTTTGTGAAATTGACATGTTTGTGTTGGGGCAAACGGCGCGGCGCTGCGCTGCGAGGCAGCTCTAGTGAGAAATCGCCCTAACAATATTACCAGTACTTAAAAGCAGTGATATAACCATCTGAGTAGCCTTCTGTGGAGCTAAACCTTTGCTTGTTTGGTTCAGAATTGTGTCTTCTGATTGACAATAGCTGTTTAGTCTCCAGATGCTTTGCTCCCTGATAGCCTTTAATCGGAGGTGCCTGGGATTAAACCAGGAAGGCATCACACTTAGAAAGCATCCACTCTCCTATTGATCTTGGGGCCTTTCTTCTTTATGCAACATATTGCTTGAGGGGAGGCTGCCTTTGAATATGTTCTCTTCCCACTGATTGCAAATTGTCCTGTCATTTGCCTTTTTTCTAGAGGAGGAGAAGAAAAGGTTGCTATTAGAATAAACTGAAGGCTCTTGAGAAACAGTGGGAAGCAGCAAAATAAACAATTTGGGAATTTACTGACAGACATGCATCCATGCATGCACGTGTGCACGCACACATGCTCACGCGCACACACGGCTTTTATAAATTGTCAGGTGCTTGAGTAGGGCAATTTCCCCATCTTCCATTTGGTTTGTTATTCTAACTGACCAGCTACTCTCAACCTTGCCTCCTAGAGCATGTGCTGTCCTCATCAGGTCAGTTTTGGGAGTTTTTCAAAATTGATGTTCTTTTGGTGGATTTACAAACTTGTCCCCCCCCCCGCATGCCTAGGTAATCACGCAAGTATGTAGAAATCCCTACCTTATCGCTGTGTGGCCTGAATTTTATGAATGCCACAAGCCACCAACTTTATTATTAAATATTGTGAGCTGTGGGTCCACATGAAATCATAAGATTAAGGGAAGAACTTGGAATAGCCTCTTGTAAACAGTGGGAGCTTTGGGGAGTCGGTACCACTGGGGGGGGGGAAGCATTGTATGCTTCCCAACATCACTTCTGGCAAAAACTCTGTGATGCTCTAGGGCAGTGGTGGCGAACCTATGGCACGGGTGCCAGAGGTGGCACTCAGAGCCCTCTCTGTGGGCACCCGTGCCATCGCCCCAGCCAGGCCCAGACCATCATTAAAGTGTCGAATTCTCTGCCAAATAATTTTAAGTAAATGAAAGCAGTTGGGATTGCTTTCCTTACTTTGTTTGGATCCTCTTAAGTTAATGTATGAGTTGTTTTTTCTAAAGTAAAACCTCAGTATTCAGGTTAAATTGCCGTGTTGGCACTTTGTGATAAATAAGTGGGTTTTGGGTCACAGTTTGGGCACTCGGTCTCTAAAAGTTCGCCATCACTGCTCTAGGGATTCTCAAATATCTATGGTGCAGACAATGGAGATTTGGGGAATTCCTAAATCTTCATGGGATGGCAAAAAGTGACACTGCTACTCATGTGATACTGTTCTCTCCTGCTTTCATCCCACTGACCAGAGGAAAACAGCAGGAGGGCTATAGGCAAAAGCATGGGCCACTGTCTGGTAAGTAGCAAGCTGCAAACCTAATTTGGAACACCTGCAACCCACCCCAAATCTTCCCTGCAGCATTCTGTTAGCTCTCAGATGCTTCAGCAGGCTAGTTTCCCCTCTCTTCTTTTCCTCTTTAATTGACTCTCAAGTACTATCAACATGTGTGCTCCTGGAACATGTTCAGACTTTACCTAGGTGGCTGTTTTTGTGGTTCAGCTGTCTTTGGTTTTTTGGCTAATTTAAATAACAATGGCTTTCACAAATATTTAACAGCTACATTTTTGTTTAAACACTTTCTGCAAAGAATTGCCATGTAACCATTGACAACCAGAGCTTCATCCGCCCTGTCAAGCTTGAAGATTTAGGCTCAGGAAGAAGGATTGTCTGGGCAGTAATCTCTCTAGTTTGCTTAATTAATCCATTGAAACAAATAGCAAATCTCCTCCTCTCTTCAGATTGCTACACAATGCAACCAAAGTCTAAAACAGATAACCCTTGTAGAACTTGAGAATTACATTGCTACATACAATATTGCCATCTCCAGCCCAAATTGAGCTCCTATTATATTTTTTGTAGCATGTGTATGAATTTGCATGTGCCACCTTAGAATGTTGGACAGCTCCTAAATTCTCATCCACCCAGGTCTTTGATCTTTCGGTCTAAGCTTAAGGCTATGGTGCTTGTCTGTTGACACCTCTTTACCAGAATACATATTGCCACAAATTCACATCATGATTTGGTTTTTTTCCTTTTATAAGCAAACAGGAATGGCCTTGTGGGATCCAATCAAGGCCCGTCTTACCCAACATTTCTCTTTCCAGCAGCAGCCAAACTGATGCCCATGCAATCTCACAATTTGTTTATTTGAAATATTTCTATACCACCTCTCCAGGCCTATTCAGGGCAACTTCCAAAAGTATAAAACACAAAAATAAATAAATCATAATAAAAAGCAGCAACTTCATCAAACAACCCTCTAGTCATGATCAGGGGTAATTTCCTGTGGGAGCGCACAGGAGCAGAGCTCCGGCAGTAAGGAGCCCAGGGGGTGGGCACATGCAGCAAGCCCTGCCCCCTGCTCCCAGCAGCCCTCAGTTGGGCCACAAGAAGCAACCAGGTAAGTTGCAGAGCCCCCCCCCCATTCTGCCTTCAGGTACAAGCTCTCCCTCCTCTGTGAGGGCAGATCTGTGCGTTCCCCTCCCCCAATAGCTAGCAATCCAAAACAGTCCAGTGGAGCCTGAGCAGTGGGTGTTGCTGTCTGACACACTTCTGGTGATGTCAGGGTGTGTGGCATATGCAAACAAGTTATAATAATAAGTTATGCTAATGAGCTCCTGCAGCTCTTTTTCTACGAAATGACCCCTGGTTATGATTATAAACAAATTACCAATACCTTATACCACAATATTAAAATCTCTCATCTTAAACTAAACAGATATAAGTAGCAGCACACAAAGGTTAAAACAGATCCTCCACTTGCAGCTGCTGGATGACCTTGGGCAAGCTGTGGTTCTGACAAGAGCTGTTCTTTCAAGGACAGTTCTGGAAAGAGATCTCTCAGCCCCACCTACCTCACAGGGTGTCTGTTGTGGGAAAGGGAAGGGAAAGGACTTTGTAAGCCACTCTGAGTGAAGGGTGTGTATAAATCCAATTTCTTCTTCTCCTCCTCCTCAAACTTTTAATTAAAAAATCCTGGTGGGAAAGCTCAAAACAAACGATTTGCATAGATTAAAAATATCTTTGGCTTGGAGTTGGAAAATTAACTGGTTAGCGTGCAATGTTGATAATTTTTCAGGATATTCATTCCTAGCCTATTGAAACATGGATATTCTATTGGACTGGGTGGACAGAGAAACTATCCAGCCTATCCCTAGGTCAAGATCCAGGTTTCTAAGAACATAAGAAGAGCTCTGCTGGATTAAATCAGTGGTCTATCTCATCCCACTTCCTGTTCATTCAGCAGCCAACTAGAGGTACTGGAGGGCCAACAAACAGGGCATAGAGGCCAAAAAGGTAAAGGTAAAGGTTCCCTTGCTCGAAAGCCAGTCGAATCCAACTCTAGGGTTGCAGTGCTCATCTCCATTTCAAAACCGAAGGGCCAGCACTGTCCGAAGATGTTTCCGTGGTCATGTGGCCGACATGACTAAACACCAAAGAGCATGGAACGCTGTTACCTTCCCTATTTATCTACTTGCAATTTCTTGCTTTCGAACTGCTAGGTTGGCAGGAGCTGGAACTGCCTCCTAGAACTGGTGTCCAGAAGTTTATCATCACTGAACGTGGTTCCCTTTAGTCATGAGGGCTAGTAGATAGCAGGCATATCTGTCATTAATCAGTCTATATTGTGCAACTGCCAATTTGCCATTAATTTATAATAAGTAATACAACCTCACTGCTTATTCTGGAGCTAGTCTATTATTATTTTATATGACTATTCCTTTATGACCTTTCCAGTCCATCCCGTTCTTCCCTGCCCAAGTCAGCTTTGCACTTCTGCAGCCACATCACACTGGTTTTCTAGACTGACTCACCATTTTGCTCTTTGGGAGACGCATCTCCCATTACCTGGTGTGTTTGTTTATGACTGTGATGCAAATATTACCCCTTGCAACTGACTGTGGTTTGTGGCTGCTGGTCTCAAGCTAGAACTAGACACAAACATTAAAGATGGAGCAGAGATTAGTGCTATTTGTATCTTGGAGCAGCTGCTGCCCTGAGAAAAGCCAATCCATCACTAGAGGCTTCCAAGTGAATCAACTGCCTTGCAAAGAGTTGATAAATCCATCACTTGGTATTTCAAATGTTCTGAGCGGTAGAACCACTTTGCCCAGCAGAACAAGAAGAAGCTGCTCCTCTGTTTGGCCAGGCAGATTTGTTTATTCATTTTTAAATATGCACACCCGACTTTCCTCTCACACCCCGGGGGACTCAAAGCTGCTTACATCTAAAACATACACAAACACACACAATACAGTTTATTCCAAAAACAGACCAACTAACAGGCACTAACAGTATACTCTTCAACAGTCAGTGAATTATAAAGAGGAATTTCAGACAGCCTATGTATTCCGTTTCAGGAACTGTTCACTAACGGACCCAGTTTGTTTCTGTCATTTCAGACAAAACTGTTTAAGTAACTGTTCCCTGACGGAATATATTTACCTGTTCACACAAAAACACTTCTGTCCCATTTGGGAAGCGTGCCTGAAGCGTTGTTCACTCAAACTGCTTCCCACCAGTCTTCAATCCCTTCTATCACTTCTGAAGCGCTATGGGGTGCTGTATAAAATGCCCCATAGTGCTTCCTGCGACGACAGTTCTTTTCGCACCCCTTTTCTCTTTGCGTGCAATCATCCTCTTTTTTTATGTTCTATTGGGAGCGCTATGGTGCTGTATCAGGACTACAAAGCAGCGCCATAGTGATCCCATTGAGATGCCTGGACTCCATTTAGATACACTGATGTTCGCTACTGCATCTCAGCATGGAATTTAAAAGGTAATTTTGGGGCAGACATTGAATTTATCATGTCTGTTTAAAGATTTAATCACTGAAAATACCAATAAGCACAAATGTACCAGCACAGCATGAAAAAGGAGATGGGGTTTTACTAGTTTGGGCTTTGATTAATTAAAAAGCACCAGAATAGCCTGCTACCTGGGTTTAAACACTGTCCGGTTCTCACCACCACCACCACCACCCCGTGTAGGCTTGAACTCTGTATCCAGTGAGCTCCTTGTTTCCAGGGGACAGCAGTAGTGAATGTCAGTGTATCTAAATGGAGTCCAGGCATCTCAATGGGGTTGCTATGGTGTTGCTTTGTAGTCCTGATACAGCGCCATAGCGCTCCAAATAGAATTTTTTTTTTTAAAAGCCCTGTCAGGGAGATCGTGCACGTGGGGGGAAAATGGCGGGAAAAGAAAGCGGCACAGTTTGAAATGACACACTGCTTCAGAGAAAGCTCCTTACCGGAAGGGAAAGGCTGTGTGAAACAGCCATCCCTGTACCGGTTTATTCCATGACGGTACAATAACAGTTTTAAGGCCCAATCTGCATCTAGTATTTGCTCCATTGTTGTACCAAAGCCACGCTGGAACAGAAAAAGATGCAGCTCAAAACCACATTCAAATACCCTGGGCCAACGCCGTACTGACTGTAGAGTCACCCCCGAATGGCCATAAAACGGCCATAAATCTATGCAGACAGCCACCATAAAACCAGAGATCAAACAAAGTGAAAGCCGCATGCAGTCTGGACGCTGCTATAAACAGACATTGTATTTATCATGTCTGTTTAAAGATTAAATCACTGAAAATACCAATAAGCACAAATGTACCAGCACAGCATGAAAAAGGAGGAGGGGCTTTACTAGTTTGGACTTTGATTAATTAAAAAGCACCAGAATAGCCTGCTACCTGGGTTTAAACACTGTCCAGTTCTCATCACCGGTTCAAGCGTGTAGGCTTGAACTCTGTATCCAGTGAGCTCCTTGTTTCCAGGGGACAGCAGTAGTGAATGTCAGTGTATCTAAATGGAGTCCAGGCATCTCAATGGGGTTGCTATGGTGCTGCTTTGTAGTCCTGATACAGCGCCATAGCGCTCCCAATAGAATTTTTTAAAAAAATAAAAAATCCTGTCAGGGAGATTGTGCACACGGGGGAGGGGGATGGTGGGAAAAGAAAGCGGCACAGTTTGAAATGACACACGGCTTCAGAGACTGGACTGTGTGAAACAGCCGTCCCTGTACCGGTTTATTCCATGACGGTACAATAACAGTTTTAAGGCCCAATCTGCATCTAGTATTTGCTCCATTGGAACAGAAAAAGATGCAGCTCAAAACCACATTCAAATACCCCAGGCCAATGCCGTACTGACTGCAGAGTCACCCCCGAATGGCCATAAAACGGCCATAAATCTATGCAGACAGCCACCATAAAACCAGAGATCAAACAAAGTGAAAGCGGCATGCAGTCTGGACGCTGCTATAAAATTCGACAATCAAAGTGAAAGTGGCATGCAATGCAGATGGGAATTTCTGTTCCAGTGTGGGTTTGGTATGACAGCGGAGCAAATGCTAGATGCAGATTTGGCCTAAAAGGGTAATGTGAAATTCCTTAAAGACATCCCAGGTTGGTGGTAGTTCTGCCAGCATGGTTCACACACAAGACCACATGCTGCGCACCACAAGCTAACAACCACGGGTGAAGAGGCTCTTTGCCTTGCATCAAAAACCTGTGCCTCTGACAAGCCAAGACTTGAAATACTTGCCCTGAAAGGAGAAGCAAATCCTCAATCACGTATTTTGTCCAGCTGACTCAGATATTCCCAGTGCCCTCCTCTCCTCCAGTTGTATTTATTTACATAATTTATATCCCACTTGTCTACCTTCACAAGGGTCATGAAGCTGGGTAACAATTTACAACATACATGAGAAAATAACATTGTAAAAACATTAAAATCAGTTCCTGGAGAACAATGATAGACAAGGCGAATTCGACCCTGTGGGTTCTACTGGATCTATCAATAGCCTTCTACTGAAATGCCTCTTGGCACTGGGACTGGGGGACACTGTGTTACAGTGGTTCAAGTTCTATTGGGGGGGCAGTCTCAGAGAGTGGTGCTGGGGGATTCCTCCTCTGCCCTATGGCTATTGACCTGTGGGGTTCCGCAAGGTTCAGTCTCATCCACCATCAAGAGGAGGAGGAGGAGGAGATTGGATTTATACCCCACCCTTTACTCAGAGTCTCAGAGCGGCTTACAAACTCCTTTCCCTTCCCCTCCCCACAACAGACACCCTGTGAGGTAGGTGGGGCTGAGAGAGCTCTGACAGAAACTGCTCTTTTTCAAGAACAGCTGTGCCAGAACTATGGCTTGCCCAAGGTCATCCAGCCAGGTGCAAGTGGAGGAGTGGGGAATCAACCCCAGTTCTCCCAGATTAGAGTCTGCACACTTAACCACTACACCAAACTGGTTTGGGCTGTGGTGTCACCAATACGTGGATGATACCCAGCTTTACCTTTCTTTCCCACCTAATTCCAAGGATGCTGTTGGTGTTCTGAACCAGTGCCTGGAGTCAGTAATGGGTTGGATGAGGGTAAATAAGCTGAAACTTAATTCCAGCAAGACAGAAATTCTTCAGGTTAGCAGAAAAGCAAACCCAGGACTTGAGATCTCTCCTGTTTTGGATGGGGTTATACTACCCTTGAAAAGCCAGGTTCACAACTTGGGAGCGCTACTAAACATAGCAGTCTCCTTAAAAAATGAGGTGGCTGCCATGGTTTGGAGCAACTTTTCCCCAGTCCTGACTAGTGTGTCAACTGCATCTGTTCTAGGGTTGCCAAGTCGTTGCAGTTGCCGCAGCGGGGGACTCCCTCCGATGGTCATGGCCCCGCCCCCAGCGTGCTCGGCATCCTAACGTCACTTCCTGGTGATGCGTACGTTGGGGCAGGGTTCCCCCTGGGGCCCGATCCGCCGCCGGCGGGGAATGGGCCTCTGGGGTGGGGGTTTCCCCGCCCCCCGGGGGGACTTGGCAGCCCTAATCTGTTCCTGGGTCAGTCAGATCTAGCTACAGTGAACCATGCCTTAGCTACATGTAGACTGGATGATTACAATGCTCTGTACTTGGGGTACCCTTGAAGAGCATTTTGAGGCTGCAGCTATTGCAGAATACTGAGGCTAGACTGCTAGTCAGGGCCACCTGTTGGGAGCATGTGACCCCAATATTACAGCAATTACACTGACTACCAATCCACTCACAAGCCCAATTCAAGGTGTCGTTTAGGACCTATAAACCCCTACATGGTTTGGCACTGGGGTATCTAAATAACATTCTTCTCCCATATGTCTTTTCCTGCCTGGTAATTAAGATCACAGGGAGAGGGCCCCCTGACTGTTCCATCAATCAAAGTTGATTGTTTAGTGTATACACAAGAGAGGACCTTCTCAGTGGCAGCTCCACAATTATGGAAAAACCTCCCCAGGGAGATGCACCTGGCTCCCTCACTTTCAATTTTTAGGAGGCCGTTGAAGATGGTTTTATTTAGGACTGCATTTAGTTACGTTTACTAGCAATCCTGAGTTGTGATTTTAAATTCTGGCATTTGTGCTTTTAATGAGCTCCTGGGAGAGATCAGGGCCCTGCGGGGCCTTATGCAGTTCTGCAGGGCCTGCAAGACGGAGCTCTTCCACCAGGCTTTCAATCACGGAGCCTCCCCCAACAACTGAAGGACAGAGACCCATTTTCCCTAGAGCCTTATAACATCGTTATAATGGATACGGAAATCGGCTGCCATCATTAACAGCAATATGAATCACTAGCACTTTATATTGTTAAATAGGTTAATTGTTTTAACTGTTTTAATTGTTTAATGTATTCAGAATTTTATGTAAGCCGCCCTGTGCTGGCTGTGGCTGAGAGGGTGGGATATAGGTATGATTAAATTATGTATTTTACTTTTATATGTTTCATTTATGTTGTAAGCCACCTGGAGCTCTGTAACAAAGAAAGATGGCAAATAAATGTTTTAAATAAATAAATATTTTCTCCCTGCTGGCAGATACTAGCAATAAAAGGGCACTTACAAAACAACCTGGGGAGAACAATCCAGAGCTTTGTTGCCCTGACTAGAAAGCTCTCTCCCACGTAGCCACCTGCCCAACCTCAGAAGGCAGGGGCACTGTGAACAAGGGGGAGATAGGGGAAACAGCAGGAAGAGTCAAGGGCGCAGCTGCAGCAGCCGGGCAGGGGTTAAACCAGTGGCCAGGTATGGCCAGAAGGTCACAGCTGGGTGGTTGCAGCCCTGACTGGAGGTGTCCTATTAGGCTGGAGAGGACAATGAGGGTGAAGGAGGTCAGAACCTCTCCCTCAGTCCCCAGGAAAATGGCAACTCTTGGAGCAGGATTTAAGGGCATTCATGGAAAGGAACATGTGAGAGGCGAGCACAGATCAAGGAAGGACAGGGAACAGGCAGCTGGATCAGGGAGTGACACACCTATCCTTTGTGAGAAATACTGGTGGATCATTCCCAAGAAAGCGTAAGTTACAGGCTTACCCAGTGTCTTTGTGTTTCTGGGGGTCCATGAAAGGTAGGCCCTGTCACGACAGGGCCAGTGGAACAAGGCAGAGAGGGGGAGTTCACAGTCCAGTCCGAGAGTCAAGCCAGAGAGAGAGCAAAACAACCAGAGCAAAAGTCCCAATACATAAAGCCAGGCCGTAGTCAGAGCGTTGCCGAGAGTCAGAGTCTAGATAGGCAAGGATCGAAGTCAGGGTGCAGAGCCAAGGATCAAGAGCCGGGGGGTCGTCAAAATGCGGACTGGAGTCAGGAGCCAGGAAGTCAGTCAGTAGCCGGATGCCAGGAACAGAGTCAGAGGTGCAGAGCTTCTGGTCCGAAGGACGAGTTTGCCAGCAAGATTAGCCAGCAGTCAGCGACCTATTGAAATAGCTCACTGGGTTGTTAACTCATTAGTGCCTCATTACCACAGCCTCGCGAAGTCCTTGATCCCGCTAGAATTCCGGGCTTATTGATTTCCAACCGTGCAAGCGTGCCTCTTTGTGTCTGGTTGCCAAGTCCCGGCATCTCTGATCCCTCAGCCGGTCGACAGGTGGCAGAGAATCGGGTGGCATGCTGCTGGGGCCAGGCACTGCCTGATCGGTTTCAGGTGCAGGCTGTTCTGGAGGCTGGTGCTCATCCTTTCCAGTACTTAAGTTTGACAAAGACTCCCGTGCCTCCGATGGTGTTAAAGGCATGGAGTCCTCAGTTTCAGAGCTCCCAGGCGCTGGGTTGGGGGCAGGCATGACACTATCCTCCCCTCAGACCCCCCCCATCTTGAGGGCCGGGTTTGTCAGGGTAGGAGTTGTGGAATTGCCGGACCAAGTCAGGGGCATGACGTTTGGGGGCAGGTTCCCAAGATCAATCATCAGGCCCATAGCCTTTCCAATCCATGAGGTATTGGAGAGTACCTCATTGAAGACGGGAATCGGGGATTTTCTTCGGGGATTTTCTGTACCTCATATTCCTCTTTGTCATCAACCAAGACAGGCGGTGGTGGCGCAGGTGGCATGCCCTGGTTTGGATTAGGAGGGGACAACAACTGGAGCAGGGAATGGTGAAAAACAGGGTGGATCCTGAGGTGATCAGGAAGTTGCAGGTGGAGGCTTCCGGTCTGGCTCCCGCGAATGGCGGACGCATCCTCGGGTCGCTCCCGAGGTCGTCTCGCCCGCCCGCGGTGGAGGAGGGAATCCGCGTGAGCGGAGACCCGAACGAGCCCCTCAGGAATGGAGGAGCTTGG
>NW_015174274.1:633185-649641 GCF_001447785.1 Gekko japonicus | reverse complement strand
CATAGCGCTCCAAATAGAATTTTTTTAAAAAAATAAAAAACCCTTTCAGGGAGATTGTGCACACGGGGGGGGGGGATGGCGGGAAAAGAAAGCGGCACAGTTTGAAATGACACACTGCTTCAGAGAAAGCTCCTTACCGGAAGGGAAAGGCTGTGTGAAACAGCCATCCCTGTACCGGTTTATTCCATGACGGTACAATAACAGTTTTAAGGCCCAATCTGCATCTAGTATTTGCTCCATTGTTGTACCAAAGCCACGCTGGAACAGAAAAAGATGCAGCTCAAAACCACATTCAAATACCCTGGGCCAACGCCGTACTGACTGTAGAGTCACCCCCGAATGGCCATAAAACGGCCATAAATCTATGCAGACAGCCACCATAAAACCAGAGATCAAACAAAGTGAAAGCCGCATGCAGTCTGGACGCTGCTATAAAATTCGACAATCAAAGTGAAAGTGCCATGCAATGTAGATGGGAATTTCTGTTCCAGTGTGGGTTTGGTAAGACAGTGGACCAAATGCTAGATGCAGATTTGGCCTAAAAGGGTAATGTGAAATTCCTTAAAGACATCCCAGGCTGTTGGTAGTTCTGCCAGCATGGTTCACACACAAGACCACAGGCTGCACACCACAAGCTAACAAACACGGGTGAAGGGGCTCTCAGGCTCTTTGGCTTGTATCAAAAGCCTGTGCCTCTGGCAAGCCAAGACTTGAAATACTTGCCCGGAAAGGAGAAGCAAATCCTCAATCACATATTTTGTCCAGCTGACTCAGATATTCCCAGTGCCCTCCTCTCCTCCAGTTTTATTTATTTACATAATTTATATCCCACTTTTCTACCTTAAGAACATAAGAACATAAGAGATGCCAATGTTGGATCAGGATCTCCCATTGTCCTGAGGAGGGAATTGATGGGAATCAGCACAACCTTATATATGAGTACTGGCACTTAAAAAAAAAAAAGCACTGTCTACAGAGCATCACGTCCTCAAATATTCCTACGGTCTAACACATCAAAACCCTTCCTCCCAACAACAACACCATCTTATCTCCATGAGACTCCATGGCTTTGTCTTTCTTCCTTCCTCCCCCTCCCCACTTTTCTTCCCAATGAGACCCCAAGATGGCTTACAGCATTCTCTCCTTCTCCAATTTATCCTCACAACAAAGCTGTAAGGTCAGTTAGACCGAGAGTGTGTGGTTAGACATACCAATCCTACATAGCAACTTAAATTTGTGTTCCATGACTGCACACACTGTCCTTTTGCAATATCATAGGTGCTAACCAGTAACTCCTTCCCTTTGGTGACCTTGGATTAAATCCTTAGTAGTACCTTGGATATAGTGTGAGATGTAAGAGTTAAACATTTGGAAGCAATTATCACAGTAAAACATTTCTTTTTATGCAGACTTTTAATTAAATCAGTCATTATTTTAGCCAGTGCATTTAGTTTTTTTAAAATACCATTTTCATAATTTCTGGTTTTATCCTTTAGATAGTGTATTTGAGATTTAGGCTGTTCTTTCTATTGTAGTTTGTGGCTGGTTTATTCATGACATTTTGTTTTTGTTATATGGGGTATTTGTATCTGGCTTTTATAGTGTTTTAATTGTATACTGGAAGCTGCCCTGAGAACTGTCTAGAGCTTCAGGGGTATAATTTGTTTTAATAAGTAAATATGGCTATATTGAATTTTGAAAGATGAAACTTCTAGAACATGAGGATTTAGTTAAAAAGAAACTGAAAAGGAGAGTCAAAAGGATGAAATTTATTCAGGCCATTTGAAAATTCAAAACCAGTGTAATAGAAGCTAAAACAGACTGTAGACTACAAATTAAGAAAGGACAAAGAGTCCAAGAATATGTCAGTGTGGTTAATAAGTAGAGTTCAGAAAACAAGGAAAGGCAGAAGGTTTCCTTAAAACGCGTGTTTTCTAATTAAGGAACATAAAGTGGAGCACAAACTCTTGCTTAACAAATGTACATTAACAGTAAGGTGAAAAAGTAATTTCAAAAGCATATTGCTTAAGAGTATAAAGACAAATTATAACATTGTTTTTAGCTATATAAGAAGCAGGAAAGCAGCAAGTGATGCCATTGCACTTAAGTAACAAAGATGTAAAAAAATAACTGAAGCAGGATAAGGTGAAGGAAATTTAAATGCATGTTTTAAATCTGTCTTGACTGACAGAAATCCTAAAATGTACCAAGGCTCAAGAGGGCCTGGGAACTTGGACACCTAGAGTGTTATGTTAGAATGAGCCATTCACTTCCATTCCAGATCGGACCATCCTGGCAGACGTAATCCCTTTTGGACAAAGGATAACCCAATTTGGACCAAACCACCTTTTCTTCATGGAAGTTTAGAGCCTCCATCAAGTTCTGATGGAGGTGGGACTATATTTTACATGGCTCTGGTTGGTAACAGTAGCCTCTGAGATCAGAGATGGGAATTTGCATGGAATTCGAGAGATCAGTATAGCATTCTTAGAAAGGGAGCTGGCCCAATTCCATTTACTGGAAGTATCTGGACCTTTGGGATTTTCACCTGTCTTCCGTTTTCAGTCTTCAGTGGAAACTGAGTCCACAGGAGGCTGGATAGGACTTAACCCCTTGTTACTACAAGGAACTCCGCACATGCTCTTAAGAACACTGTTGTGTGCCTTTCCCAGTATTGTGCGGGAGGGTTCCCTTTCCCCACCCACTTTGGAATCAACCCACTTTTCCTTTTTTCCTCTGTCTTTTATAATAAATCTTGTTTTACACAGACATATTGTGGGCTTCATTTAGTACAACTTATTTATCTGGGATATTTCTCCTAATCTCTTCCTCACATGTTAGACTGCACAGGTACTCTAGCACTGCGCTGGAAGACTACCTTTTTCGTGAGTCAGTCTAGATGACCATAGGAGGTCATGAGTGGTGGTAGTTGGTTACCAGGGTGCTTTTCAGGGAACCCTTGGTCTAAGGAAGTTTCCTAGCAAGGAAAGACACCATTTTCCCCCTTCCTACTGTAACAGACTGTACTTAATTTGAGCAGTTACCTGCACCTGAATGCCTTTCTTATGGAGGAGGTGACGGAAGAACTAACGGTGCAGTTGTATGCAGAGTTGTTGCAATCTAAGTCCTTGGAAATCAGTGGGCTGCTGTTGGAAACAGGATGCTGAACTATATAGGTGGACCTTTGGTGTGCTACGTAAGGACTCTTGGTATTTTCAGTTGTTTTGAGTTAGTTCCTAAACAGAAATTTTTAACATTTTAAAATGTTACAGTGTACATTGATTTGTAATACATATGGCTTATGTAAAGGAGTCTTCTTTTAGTAACGCATTATTTGCTTCATTAGTGAAGCACCCCCCACCCAGCTCCAAGCTCCTTAAAGCAATCTGTTACATTTCATGAATAGTCCTTACTGCTTAAGCAATCTGCATCTAAAAAAAAAAAAAAGGAGTAAGCTGAATTTCATCTTCAGTCTTTTGTGCAGTCCCACATTGGGTCTGTGCTTGTGCAGGCCAGCCACTGGAGGCTCTCTTACAGCTACTCTGGTATTTCTGTAGCACTCCACGGGGAGCCCCTCCCCTGCAGACCTCATTAGAGGCCATCTTCCCACCTAATGGTCACGTGCTCTGCAGGGAGCAGCCCCCCCCCCTTTCCTCAGTCCTTTCTTTGCTGCCACGTTGTGAGGATTTTCTTCTCTTCAGCTCTGGTTACCATGAGTTTTCTTTGCTTCCTTGGGTCTTTTCCCTCTTTGGGAATGTCACAGAAGACTTTGTTTAAAAAATGTACCCAGTGCAGTACAAAAATGACCCGTTCGGATGAACATCTTCTCTGCCTTTTCTGCTTGGGTGAGCTCCATTCCCACTTATCTACAAGATGTTGACCAAAATCCAAGAGGAGCACAGGTGGTGTATCTTGATCACTCCCTTTTGGCCCAGACAACTCTGGTTTAAAGGTCCTCCTATAGTTATCCAAGGGCCTCTACATACACCTACTTCAGGGGTCCTATGGTCCACCACAAGGTGTGCAGGGATGCTCTAGGCTAATTGTGCATTGAGTAGGGGGTTGGACTAGATGACCTATGATTCTATGATCAAGTTGACAGCTTGGCTGCTGAATGATCCCGGTTTGGGTTCTCTGACCAGGTAGCCAATGTCCTCTTTAATGCCCGTAGACCTACTACTAGGTGGTCTTATATGAGTAAATGGACCTGTTTTTCTAATTGGGCCAGGACACAGAGAGTTCATGCAGAGAACTGTACTATTGCACTAGCTCAAGGGGGAGGCCAGCATCAGCATAGACCATTTCTAGATGGATAGCCTTGGCTATTTGGTTGGGGTATGAGCAGGCCAGTCTACCATGTCCTCTGGAGCTTCAGGCACATTCTACACAGGTGTGGGCAGTGGCAGCAGTGTTCCAGAGAGGCACTCCCTTGGAGGACACCTGCCAAGCAGAGATGTGGTCACCATCAGACACCTTCATCAAGCACTATTCTGTGGACATGAATTTGAGAAGGGATTCAGTGGTTGGCAGAGCCATGCTGCACTCCTTGTTCAACTGAAACTCACCCTGGCTCCAAGGTAAGGAGCTTTGTAGTCTCCCCATGTGGGATTTGCACAGAAGACTGAATATGTAAACAGTGCTGCATTTAACTGTAAATGTTGTTCATTGAAGTGTCTTGTGTGCAGGCACACATTCCCTCCCTCCTACCCTGTTGTGAGTTCATAGGATGCAGTTACAGTCATGACATTCACAGCGGCTCAGGAGGACTGAGGAAAGGGGGGGCTGCTCCCTGCAGAGCACGTGACCATTAGGTGGGAAGGTGGCCTCTAATGAGGTCTGCAGGGGAGGGGCTCCCCTTGGAGTGTTAAAGATATACCAGAATAGCTGTAAGAGAGCCTCCGGTGGCTGGCCTGCACAAGCACAGCCCTATTGTGTGCCTGCACAGAAGACACCTCAATGAACAACAGTTACAAGTAAGTGCAACACTGTTAGCCTGCCATAAGTTTGAACATATTTTTACCTTTTGTTAGTAGCACCTTATGTTATTTTTCGTGACACTCTTTGCACCATTCAAAGCAGCAGTGTTTCTCATTAATGAATGAGCAGTCTGTTTCCCTGAGCATATTCTCAACTTCTCTGAGCATATTCTCAGCTTCTCTTTACCTATGCACAACCTCCTATACACAAGCACACCTTCACCCAAGGCCCTATACACAACCACACCTTCACCCAAGGCTTTCTCACGCCCTATTTAGCAGGGACTATTTTTTTTTTGTCTCCTTCCTTCTCATCCAAATGGTAAAGAATCTGAGAAGATGCATTACCATGCTAGGACTCTTACAGTGCAACCCTAAGTGGAGTTCACCTGTAGAAGTCAGCAGCTGTTACATTCAGGGCTAAGCCTGGCACTGTTGCTCTACCCAGGGTTTCTAGGATACACAAATACAATAACAAATACAGAAATACACAGCAGCAAGGTCTACAAACCAGTCCAGAGTCAGATATCTGAAGGTCCAAGCCAAGGATCAGGGTAGGAGGGAGCAGGGGTCCAGTTCCAAGGCTTGAGAACAGATGCAGGATACTGGGGTCTGGGCCTCAGGCTTCAGGAGCAAGCACAGATTACCAGAGGCAAGGTACAAGGCAGCAGGGTCAGGGCGGAACTCTGTTTCCTAAACAGGTCAAAAGAAGAGATTGGATTTATACCCCACCCTTCACTACCCAAAAGAGTCTAAGAGTGGCTTACAATCTCTTTTCCCATCCCCTCCCCACAACAGACACCTTGTGAGGTAGGTGGGGCTGAGATAACTCTTTTGAGAACTGCTCATGAGAGAACAGCTCTGAAACAACTTGCAACTGACTCAAGGTCACACCAGCCGCTGCATGTGGAGGAGTAGGGAATCAAACCCAGTTCTCCCAGATTAGAGTCCACGCTCCTAACCACTACAGCAAACTGTCTCAGCACACAGAGGGGTCACAAACAAAGTTGCTTCCACACCAAGACTTGCTCAGCATGTTCCTTTTATCTGCAACTTCTGCTGACTCATCCCCCAAGGACCAGGTGTCGCTCCTTACAGTCACATTCACCTTCCTACAGGTGTGCATCTTTTACTGTTTTCCTATCAGCCTGTCAGTCCTGGTCCTGCAAGAACTCCACTCTAGGAACTAACACTGACTGTTGCTGAGCATCCAAGGAGATGCTCCGTCATCTCTCCTGAGCCACCAATCGCTCTCTTCTTCTTCTATATTCTTCTGGCTCAGGAGAGGCTGGCAGAGAAGCTGGCCTCTGTGGCATCCCTTTCTTCTCTTGGAAGACTGAGCAGCCCGGCCGTGACTGGGAAGTGTTCCCAATGCCTCCTCTGTTGGGTCAGCTGTGGGATCTGTCTGCTCGGGTGGGGATTCTACCAGTGTGGGGCCCAGTTCTTCAGATTCCAAGGAGGAGGAGGGGCAGCCGGCTGGCCCATGGCAATGGGCTTAGAGGGTGTAACTTTGCTTAGGATAGCACAAGCTTCTACTTAAAGTCCTGTTAGTTTCAAAAGTATTTTGCAGTGCAGCATTTGAGCTGTGGTTAGAGAAAAACAAATGTAAGTCTCTTTGGTCACACAGATCTAATTGCACGCCTCTTGTATTTTGAATCCATTGGTGCCAGATAAACTATAAATGTTTTTTGAAATTTTTGATTGTATCCCCTTCCATTAATTCTTCACTATGCATGGCATTGCTCATCATTGCTTTAACCAAGAGTCCTTCGGTTCTGGGTTGTTTTTGGGGGGGTTTTTTTTTGGGGGGGGAGATTGTGCCTGTCTTATGATTAAAGGCAAACAAAAAGGCAAATAATGACATATCTAAAAAAATCTATTTCCCTTAGCAGGAGGACAACTATTTATGTCAACCATTTGGGTAGCTCACTAACAAAAGCTCTTATTGTGCACCTGCCCAGCCACTACAGTCTTCTTCAAAGGCCCTGTTTCAGGTGCCTGGGTCCTCCTTGGACATCATCCATTGAGGGGAAAGGGTGGGGTAGCGCAAGAGATTGAGAAGGGGCCTGTCATGCCTGCCCCCGACCCGGCGCCTGGGAGCTCTGAAACTGAGGACTCCATGCCTTTAACACCATCGGAGGCACGGGAGTCTTTGTCAAACCTAAGGAAAGGATGAACACCAGCCTCCAGAACAGCCTGCACCTGAAACCAATCAGGCAGTGCCTGGCCCCAGCAGCACGCCACCCGATTCTCCGCCACCTGTCGACTGGCTGAGGGATCGGAGATGGTGGGACTTGGAAACCAGATGCACAGAGGCACACTTGCACGATCGGAGATCAATAAGCCCGGAGTTCTAGCGGGATCAAGGACTTCACGAGGCAGTGGTAATGAGGCACTAATGAATTAACAACCCAGCGAGCTATTTGAATAGGTCGCTGACTGCTGGCTAATCATGCTGGCAAACTCGTCCTTTGGACCAGAAGCTCTGCACATCTGACTCTGTTCCTGGTATCCGGCTACTGACTGACTTCCTGGCTCCTGACTCCAGTCCGTGTTTTGATGACCCCCTGGCTCTTGATCTTTGGCTTTGCACCCTGACTTCGACGCTTGCCTATCTGGACTCTGACTCTCGGTAATGCTCTGACTACAGCCTGGCTTTATGTATTGGGACTTTTGCTCTGGTTGTTTTGCTCTCTCTCTGGCTTGACTCTCGGACTGGACTGTGAACTCCCCCTCTCTGCCTTGCCCCACTGGCCCTGTCGTGACAGATTGCCAGCACCTCAAACTGACTCGCCCACACTATGCAGGACGAAGCAGCAGGCGGGGCTGGGCAGCTCATGGAGGTGATTAACCAAGTGCAGCAGCTTACCCAGGCGGTCCTTGCTCTCCAAAATCAAGCTGCCGCCACTGCTGCAGCTGCGGCAGCTGCTGTGTCACCGCTGCCCTGCCCTGTGAATTCACCTGACCACTTCAGTGGAAGTGTAGACGAGTTCCCTGCCTTTCTTGGTCAGTGTGAACTATACATAGACCTCTGTATCCGGGACTTTCCTACAGACAAAACCAAGGTCTGCTTTATTCTGAGTTTACTTAAAGAGCAAGCTGCAAAATGGGCTACTCCCTTGTTGGTGGGGGCTTCTCCATTACTCACTGATTACCCTAGTTTCAAAAACCATTTCTCTGCTGCTTATGCCAATCCTGTGCAGGCAGCCACTGCTAATCGAAAAATACGGGATCTCAAGCAAGGGAAAGCATCTGTAGCCCACTATACCACCAAGTTTCAACTGATAGCCCAGGATTTAACCTGGAATGAGGCTGCCTTTATGGATCAGTACACTGAAGGTTTGTCTGATGAGGTTTTGGACAAACTGGCTCGTGGGGAACGACCCAAGACCCTTCAGAAACTGCACCTGCCCAGCCACTACAGTCTTCTTCAAAGGCCCTGTTTGGAAAGACCCCAGAGAATACTACAGAGTCCACAGACTTTATAGATTTGATTATGCTGAATGTCTAGTAGTGACATGCAGAGGTATTCTGCGTTCTTAATGTCATGCTCATACTGTTTATTTAGAAGAATAAACGAATTCCTTCGCCAGTTAACTTAATTATTCATCGTGATTTCAGATTGGTTCGCAACTTTGAAAATAAACATCTTGGTTTTTCCTCAGCAAGTTGTCTAAGCACATTGCTTAGCTCCCAATGAAGGGGAGGGGGAATCTGAAGCGAATCTTGGAACAAAATATCTACTCTGGCCCTGAAGGATAGAATATATGCCTACAGATTTTGCATTCAATGGCATGATTCAGTTCCCAACAAATGCTTCAGCTTTACATTGACATTTATCATTCAGCAGCAAAGCAACAATATATAATTCTTCTAGAATCAATCTTCAAAGCTTTTTAAAGAAAACTCTTGCTTGAAGGCAACTGGCAGGTTGACAGAAGACTTCATAGGTCAACTGACCATATTGCTTGGATAAACCAATGCCGCAAAATGAAGTATGGAAGAAGCTGTACGAAATTCCAAAATGCTGCACTTTATGAAGGAGAATATGGAAGATTTCATTTGGTTGTGAAGAATTCCAGTAAGATCCAAAAGAAGTGCCTACCTGGTCACCCAGCCAGTGAAGCATAGAGGGTTTTCAGTCATAAATTGAAGCGTATCCATTGGTGAAATTGGTTTTAGATCACTCCACAGATGCTGGCTATAAATGAGAAGCAAAATAGCACTGTAATTAAATATACCTTCATTGGATCCCATAAGAACATCGAAAAACTGAGATGACAGACCCAAGGGTCTTCTATTCCAGCATCCTGTTTCCCACAGTGGTTAAACAAATGCCCTGTGAGGCCTACAAGTAGGCCATGGAGAATTAACTCTTCTCTGGTTGCATCCCCTAGCAAGTGATATTCTGAAGAACATTGCTTCTTTCCATTTAGCCATGGTGGCTAATAGCCATTGAAGGAGGTATCTTCCATGACTTGTCTTTTTCTAACCTTAGTGGCTATTGCTACAATTTATGGGAGTGCTTTCTATAAGTGAGGTGTTGCGTGAAATAGTGCTTCTGTTTGTCTGACTAGAATCTACTTCATCGCATGTCCCTAAATTCTGTATTATGAGACAGGGTGGCAAGGGTATCTTTTTCCAATTTCTTCACATCATGTGAATTTTACAGACCTCTACTATGGCCCCCACTGGTGGTCTTTTTTCCAAAAACTGAAAAGCCCCAAACTCTACAGCCAACCATCAAAGATTTTGCCTCATATTAAAAAGAGCTCATTTACAAGATTGTTTTTTTGCTTTCAAAATATCATCTTGAGGAATGACTACATTTAAAGCAGAAATACTTAACAAACTGTTAACCAGTAAGTGATACACTCAATGAAAACAATAGAGAAAAATGATTGATGGCAAATTGATATACAATTGATTGAGCACTCCATAGTCATATGATTTAAGGCTTACATTCCTAGCAAGGGTTCTTCTTTCCTTCCCCCCACAGCAGTCAAAAACAATGTATTTCACCATGAAATCTGACCATTCTGTTAGTTATCATGAACCCAAGGAAATTAGATATTGAATAAATTTCCTCCACTTTAAGAGAAAAATGGGGTATGTATTAACATTCAACATTTTCTTCCTAGTCACATAACAAATTTGGATAGGAGGATAATCATTTTACAAGGTGTAAACTTATCCAGTTTCTTACACAAGCCAATTCATTAAAATTTCCCACATTTGCTTAACATCCTTATGAAAAGCTAAGAAAAATGAATCTCTGCTCAAACTCATTTACTTCACTCCTAAGTGGTTAATTAGATCATGAGCTCCCTGATTTTTGTCGACTGAAATGTGTGTGTGTGGGGGGGATACCCTTGGCAACATATTAAATCATGTGGATCTAGTTGGGCTGTGCTTATTCATTTCTTTTTACTCCATTAGAGAGCAAATTAGATTTGATTCGCTTGCTCTGATTGGCTTAATTGCACCAGTTACAGCTAAAGTACAAAATAAAATTGTAATAAATTGAGCAGATGTTTAACCTACTCTACCAAGCTCTTTAATAGTCAGTTCCAATTGCAATTTACATTCGGCAATTTAACAAGACCCCAAGGAAGCATATTTGATTTTGGAGCAAGCTGTTTATTTCATCACATTAACAAAATAGAAGTATTGGGTCAGATTATGGAGCAGATATTTAATTTTAATAAACTTTGGTCTACTGCTTTGCTATTCTGGACAAAAGGGTGTCATTGCCTGTGGCCAGATCTCATTGTGACTATCAAAAGAATAGCAGTCTGACAGGTAAACATGGCATGGCAATATCACTTTCAGTGATGTTAACATACAAAAGGAGCAGTAATTCTAATCACAAAACAGAAGTCTATTTAAATGAGAAACAGATGCAGATCAGAAGGGATTCACCTCCCTTTTCAATCACGCTCTTGAAATAGATGCAAGAGAGTAGTGTCACTGTAAAGAGCCTCTTCTTGGGCCATTTGGAATTCTTTTGTGTTTCCCCTTTTTTAAAAAGTGTGTTACATCATGCAATTTTAAAGTGCCTTTTTGAGAAGTATAGCAGTGAAGTGTAGCTTGAACAGATTCTTAAGGGTGTGTAATTCAGATCCATAATATTGCCCATTACTATGAACAGGTGTAAAAGTTGGACAATGAAGGAAGCTGACAGGAAGAATGTTAATTCATTTGGAATGTGGAGGAGAGTTTTATGGATACCGTGGACCTCCAAAAAGACACATAAGTGGGTTCTAGATCAGATCAAGCCTGAACTCTCCATAGAAGCTGATGACCAAACTGAGGCTATCATACGTTGGTCAGATTATGAGAAGACAAGAGTCACTAGAAAAGACAATAATGCTAGGAAAAGCTGATGGCAGCAGGAAAAGAGGAAGACCCAACATGAGATGGATGGACTCCATCAAGGAAGCCACGGCTCTCAGTTTGCAAGACCTGAGCAAGACTGTTAATGATAGGACATTTTAGAAGTCATTAATTCATAGGGTTGCCATAGGTTGAAAGAGACTTCACAGCACTTAAAACACATACACAAAATGGTACATTGTCCCCATGTAGGGTTGCCAGCTCTGGGTCGGAAAATACCTGGAGACTTTGGGGATGGAGCCAGGAGAGGGTGGGGTTTGGGGAGGGGAGGGACCTCAGCATGGCACAATGCCATAGAGTCCACCCTTCAAAGCCGTCATTTTCTCCAGGGGAGCTGATCTCTGTCAGCTGGAGAATGAGATCAGTCATAAAAGCGGGAGGTCTCCTGGAAGCTGGCTACCCTATCCCCATGGCAAAATCAGAAATGCAATATTATCTAGTTTGGCCCTGGGGATTAGCAAATTCCACATCTGCTGATGCAAGCAAACGTACCCTGGGAGCAATGCTTGGGAGCGGTGGTGGGGTAGAAGAGATTCTTACAACCATTTCAAGTCAAGAGGAAGACACAAATGCAGAAGAAGCTTGGTGGTCTCGGCCATGAGAAACACTGGTGGACTTTAATGAAACTGGGGCTTTTTTAGTTTGGGTGATCAGCTCCCAATGGCATTTTTTTTACTTTTTAGTGTGAATATCTGGCAAACAAAATACAGAAACACAAACAGAAGTGGGGGAAGAAACACCATTTTAAATATCATGTACATTTGTCAAATTTAGAGCCTATCCATGGGTAGGTGGGGGAGTAGGCAGAAATCCTCTCAAAACATGAATCACTTGCGTTAAGAACTTTGTGGCGCTCTACTCTTTTCCTGAAACAAAGAATTTTTCTGGACAATGGCAGCTTAAAACAATCTGCCTTCCAGCTCCACCAAAGACCTTCATTCAAGGCCAGATAGCAGTGGTATTTTCCTTTTTGCGTGTTATCAGGTTGTGCTGGGCAAAGACACTAAGAGTTTGAACCAGGTTTTATGTCCCCCAAACTCAAGCAAGCCCTTTTCTCCTCACAACTGGGTGTGTAAACAAAAGTGGTGGCTGCCTTCCCCTCTCTGTTTTGTTTTCCCTCTAGTGACACGCAGTTCTGCGATTGGCTCTGCTATGAAAATCGCACAGTGCACCTGCATAAGAAATTTGGCCCTGCCACCCATAGTCTGTTTAGCTCCAAGGCAGCCTTCTTTTGGGAGGCCCTCGGCAAGATGTTGTGTGATGGTTTTCCAGCAGCACTAAGGACACCAATATCACCATTTTCTACCAGTGGGCCCTCAAATGATGACACCCCCAAAAAAGTAGGGCGAGATTAGGGTTGCACTTAACCAGCATGGTATAGTGGTTGGACTAGGATCTAGGAGACCAAGGGTGAAATGTCCACGCTGCCATGGAAGCTTACTGGGTGACCCTGGGTCAGTTACATACTCGCAGTCTAATCCATTTTACAGGGGGGGGGGGATTGAGAATAAAATGTAGGACAAGAGAACGATGTAAGCCGCTTTGAGTCTCCAGTGGGAAGAAAGGCAGGGTATAAATGAAGTAAAATAAATAAATGCACATGCTGGGAGCAAGTTGGTTGCATATCTGCTGGAGAAAATCCACCAGTAGGTGGCCCACTGCCAATGGAAGTCTCACTGAAATCCAGTGTACTTCTCTCTCCTCTTACTTTTAACTGCTATTGCCACTGTCTCCCCCCCCACACACTGCTGCTGTTCTTCATCCTTTTAACCGCCTCTTCTGCTCCTCTCACCACTTTTTCAGTAGCTGCTGCTGCTGTGCTTTCTGGGCAATGCTGCCCACTCTCCTTCACTGCCATTCCTTCTTCTCCCCACTGCCTCTCCTCCTCCTAGCAGCAGTTGAACTTGCTTCTCCTCCAGTTTAGAGACAAATCTGCTTGCACATTATCTATCTAGGATGGGGGGGACGGACCCATTTTGCAACCAAAACATTAGGAATAGGGTCGCCTCGCCAACCAAACACTGGCAAGAAGAGGCAGTATCTTGCGGGCAAGGGAATGACATTGCAACATCACTTTTGGTTTGTACTCAGAACTGTAGGAATGGACCCAACCTCCCCATCGGGGGCTCTTTGCTCCAGCAGGGGCAGAGAGCGATGTCACAGTTTCAGCCACAGAGATGGGCAAATTCCTAAAGTGCCATGACATAACTTCCAGGTGCAGGCAGGATCTGATGTCACTCTCCACTCATGCTTTCTGCTCCTGCTAGAGCAAAGAGCACTGGCGGGGCTTGGAGCCAGGGTGAGGGAGCTTGGCCAACACCCCCGGCAACTGGCAAGCCTAATTAGGAAGGCTTCCGGATGCCACCACTGCCACTGGGGAAGGAGAAGAATGGGATGATTCAGACCTAAGCCAAGCAATGTGTTAGGTCCTACTGGAGGGAAAGGGTGGCCCAATGCAAGATTCTCGGCCTGGGCCCACAAAAAACCTGCCACCTGCCCTGGTCTCTTGCAACCTATGGGAGTTTTGCAGCATCAGCAAAAGGATCATCTGGCACCAAGTCTTCACTTTCTAGTTTAAAATGCTAAACTTTAATTTTCAGCTTCAGTTGCTGACCCACACAGTGTCATTTAAAAAAGTACACAATATTTCATTAAAGGAAGACCCATTGCACAAGGGAAGCAAAATGGAAAGCTGTGATCCGAGATGACAGTTGGTTTACTCTTACCATTTGATCACAACATTTCTGTGCCATCTGCAGGAAGCCACACAGGCAAATGTGTCATCACATCTAATAATGAAAAGAAGAAACAGACAGAACGTGCTGTAAAAACAGACTGCTTTAATTACCCCTCACACTCTACAGTCTTTCAGAACTCCCAAGCAAAGTACTGTGTGGTGAAACTGATCGTTCAAATGAGGATCTCTGGGACTACCAGAAATTAAAAAGAAAAAGGACACCCATATTGACCTTGGGAATTAACCTTACCCTGGATGATTTTCAGAAGTTAGAATTAATGCCTGACATTTTAGAAACAGAACGAAAGGGCAACCTAAGGCAAAACAGCATCCAATGATTCGTCATTTCAAATCTGGAAAAAGGCTATTTGAGAATGGAGCGTAAGAGGGGGTGTCCTACAACGAGGGAAATAGCCAGTCCCAAAGAACCCGGGCACTGGAGAGTGTCCCCCACCCCTCTTTCACAAACGTCCTCAGAAGTCCCTTCATTGTTGTTGTTTTTTGTCACTACAAAAACAAGGCTACCTTGATGGTCCTGAGAATGTGGCCTGCAAGACTAAAACATGCCCCCCCCACTTTCCCAGGGAGTGAGAAGTTCCAGGAACAGCCCATACCAGTCTGCTTTCTTTTGTCTGAGAGTACACTGAAGGTGCGTTCAGACGGGGGCTTTACATCGGTATAGGTGCCGGTTGCAATCGTTGTACTCACCGGCGTTCAGACGGGGAACATCTGCCTCCTGTCCCTCCTGTTGCACTCTGCCACTAGGTCCCAAGTGGTGGTATCCTGAGTGCAACGGTTGTAAACACTGTACCTCGCCGTCTGATCGCTCTCCACCGGTACCTAGCCATTTCCATCGGAAGCCTGAGGCTTCTGTTTTCCCCCCGCTATTTTTTAAAAAAACTGAGCGATATGCGCTTGGGCGAAGCTTTTAAAAAAAAAAAAGCGCTTACTTTAACTATCCGGAGGAGTCCGGGACTTAAGGGAGGCCAGTTTGGGCTTTAAACTTTAAAGGTAAGTCCTTACCTTTAAAGTTTAAATGTAATGGGGTTTTTTTGAGCATGCGCAAAGATCGCCATTCTGTGAATGGCTGCCTACGCGCATGCTCAAACTGTGTTTTTTTTTTTTTTTTTTAAACCGCTGATGCCCGCAGGGTGTGACCGGGCATACACCGATGGGAGCAAAATGGAGGTAAGTGTGATCACGTTTATGCTGGCAGAAATGCCCCGTCTGAACGCACCCTCAGAGAAAGATTAAGGTAGTTTTGAAACATCTGCTTTATTATTTTTAAAATGGAGAAGCATGGTCTTTTGTGTCCAAGGCAAAAGGCCCAGTGCCAGTAAGGCACAGAAGGGTCCCCGGTGTCTGGGTTTGGTGGACAGTTGCACTGTTATAAAACTGCTGTAAAACATGCGACTAGGAAACACAGTCCCAACTATACTCCAGTCCCCAGGCAAGAGGTCATGACAGGAATCAATGCAGGGTGAATTCCAAGAGGCATGGTAAGGTCCAGTTCAGAGGTCAAAGCACAAAGGGTCAGACTATAAGGTGAGTCCAAGAAGTTTAGTCAAGTCCAGAACAAAAGTCGTAGCGCAGGGCGCCAGGATATAGAGCAAGTCCAAGAGGTGTAGTTGGTCTGGAATGAAGGTTGAAGCACAAGGAGTCAGGAAGTAAGGCTGATCCAGGAGATTTGGGAGTGGAGCCTGTGGTGGGTGGGATTGGGGAGGGGAGGGATCTTGGCAGGGTATAATGCCATAGAGTTCACCGTCCAAAGCAGCCATTTCCTCCAGGGGAGCTGATCTCCAGTTCCAGGAGATCTCCAGGCCCCACCTGCAGACTGGCAACCCTAGCCCATTTCCAACTGATCATCTCCCACTGATAGAGTTGCCAGGGCCACCCTGGCCACCAGCAAAGGATGGGGGGAGGCGGGGCTGCCAGATCCAGGTTGGGAAACTCCTGGAGATTTGGGGATGGAGTCTGGGGAGGATAGGGACTTCAGTTTGGTGCAATGTGAATCCATCCTCCAAAGCATCCATTTTCTCCAGGGGAACTGAGCTCTGTAGTCTGGAGATGAGGTTTTATTCTGGGGGATCCCCAGGTCCCACCTGGAGACTGACATCCCTACCCACTGAGGAAATATTTGTGGTGCTGTGAGAATAACACAACAAAACTAAGACACTTCTATACTTAACTCAGAATGGTTTGTTTATAAAACTAACGGAAAGTTTCAAAGAACCTTTTATACTATAAAACAACAATCATTTCCCATTTACCTCTGAAACATGTGTAACCTTTCAGCTGGGCTTCTTCAGGCCTAGCGCCTCCTGTGCCCTTTCCACAGAGCAGCAAC
>NW_015174274.1:614607-633137 GCF_001447785.1 Gekko japonicus | reverse complement strand
TGCTGTAAAACATGCGACTAGGAAACACATATTATACAGCCATTCAAGAGTGCTAACATACTTCTGTCACATGTTTTAATTCCTGTCAAATGTCACTTTAAACAAAACCATAGTGTTTAAACCCTTTCAGAGTAAGCGGACGACAAACTCAAAACAGTAATATCAGTTCAAAGTCCTGGTTGCTTATTTTAATGTCTTATATGGCCAGGCTTTGTTGTCCCTCAGGGAACACATTCTCCCGTTCTCATCACCTAATATTATCCACCAAAGCTTTGCTCCTACTTCCTTCTTTCCTGAAATCAGATCTGCTGGGTTGCAGAACAGAGCCACTTCGGCCTCCTCAGCGAGATCTGCCACGCCGCTTCACTGCCTGCCTACCACTGTTTGGCTTAATTGATATTAATTACTAGTAAATCCATTTCAGTTACAGTAAAATGCTGTTAATTGATGGACTGGTGCAATTTTACCTATTTGCATCATTAATACTGTTATATTATTTGTTGTAATTATGTATATTTCCTGTAGTTTTATTGTAATTATGTATATTTCCTGTAGTTTTATTGTAATTATGTCTTCAACGCTGTCTCAAACAATTTATTTATTTCCCATTAGAAACAATGTTCCCACCCTCCATCAACTGCCCAAAGGCCTTTCACTGTTCCCAGCACAGCACAAATGTGACAAGTGTAACCCGGGGGAATTCTGGAAAGCCAGTGGTCGGGCTGCTGCCACATAGCAGAATGTGAGACCGTCATTTGACTGACCAGCTGTTCTTAATTTCTGCAATTGCCAAAAACATCTGGAGCACTTCTTGCTCACCAAGAATGACTCCACAGCTCTTAAGTAGCAACTGAAGTAATTTATTGATACCTGAATGGTGAGTCAAATTGCCTCCTCCATTTTGTCCTTCCAACAACCATGTGAGAGAGGTTAGGTTAAGAGAAAGTGACTGGGCCAAGGTCACTCAGTGATAGGGTTGCCAGTGCTGAGTTGGGAAATACCTGGGCTGAGTTCAGACTGGCAGTTTGAAGCGGGAGGGAGTCGTGGCAGGTTTTCCCGGTCACACTGCACTGACTGATGCGGGAGCATACCGGTGAGGAGGCACAAGGGAGCGTTCACACCGTTGGCCCGCCCCTGGCGGAGGCATGCATGGCTGTAAGGCGCGGCCTTCTTTTTGGTAATCTGGAGATATGCACTTATGCGCATAAGCGCCCAAGAAAAACGCGGCTTTTGGTATTCACACTTTGTTGGTGCGGGATGGATGCAGAATAATCGCACATTCCAGGGTTTGATACCACTTTCACCAGGTATCCTTTAAACTCGGGAGCGAAGCGTTACAAGACGGGATGAGTACGGCTGGGGAATGCCAGACAGATGTGCCTGTGTGAACGGCCCCTTTAATCCGGTTGTGGAACATTTCTGAAACGTGCCTATATCGGGGCAAACTGCCAGTCTGAACTCGGCCCTGGAGATTCGAGGTGTGGAGCCTGGGGAAGGTAGGATTTGGGGAGGAAAGGTGACTTAGCAGGGTATCATGCCATACAGCCCACCCTCCAAAGCAGCCATTTTCTCCAGGGAAACTGATCTTGGTCATCTGGGGATCAATCGTAACAGTGGGAGAGCTCCAGGTGTCAGTCAGCAGCCAGAGTAGGGATTTGAACCACAGCCTGGCTCTTCAGCCACTATACCACACTTGCTCCCAAGGCTTGGACCCAAGCCATTTGCCTCCAAGGCTTTAGTACATTATATTTCTATGCCCTGAGTATAGATTAACAACAGGAATAGCAGCAAGTTTTTGGGAACAGCTACAGAGTGAGCCTCCAGTAAAGGAATGCAGATTGATAAACATGCACTTGGTGAGCATGCAATTCCTATGCAAAAACTACAGTTGTGAGAGTGGAGGTTTTGTGGTGTTTGTTTGTTTGTTTTTAGTCCCCTTCCTTTCCTCAGCTCATTTGTTCTCTCCCACCAATTTGGACAAAAACATCTCTCTTGGAAATACCAGCAATCCTGTAGAGCTCAATTATGTTGATGCACAAAAGACCTACATTGCTTGTCCTTTGTTCATTGTGCTTTAGGGCCCATTTATCATTCCAACAGATAGTTATATATAAGTAAGTGCCATTTCCTTCCCAGGCTATTAGCATTATACTTCTTTGCACTGGTTGTGGATTAACAGTAGGATCAGCAGCAGGATCTTGGAGACAGCTGGAAATTGCACCTCCAGAACAAGAACCCAGGTTGATAAATATGGTGATTCTTAAGCATGAAAGCAACTCATTAAGGGCATGGCTAGCTCCAATTGCAAAACAATATTTACCTATGCGTTCAATTTTAATATGGTTAAGAGAATATATGAATGGATACTGAGGGTAGACTGCATCCTATCCCATTTTCATATTCACAAAATCGCCATAGACATTATAGACCCAAAGGTGTTCCCTGTTTTTGCCAGGGGCAGATCTATATCTTCTGTATTTCCAAGATTACTTTTTTAACAGAATACATCAATGGGTATTGTGATTTTAAGGGCACACCTGCCAGGAGCAGGGGGAAAACTATTTAGCTCTTTCCCCTTGAGCTATTTTCCTACTAAAATCTCCACACCCCACACCCCCAAACTGCTTTTATCCCTGCTATAGAAATTTTTTTAGTTACAGACTACAGTACTTGTATTTTTCCCGGGGCAGAGATTAAAAACAGCTTGGGGAATGAGAGATTTTTGGCAGGAAAAGTTCTTCTTCCCATCACTGGTCTGCCTCTTTCAAATCAGAGCAAACTATGAGTACGTTTTATTTTTAAAAATGGGGGAAATAGTCATGGAATTATAAATATTTTCAATAAATACATAAACAAATTAAAAATATGCAGTTTGGTCCTGAAAGCAGCCTTTAGGCTACCTCTAACAATAGTATGTGAACCCTTGTGCCTAAAATGAGACTCAGTTATTGCTAAAGAAAAGTCACATACAACCTATTTCACATCTTTGAACATATTGGATGAGCCAGACGTGTGCCTGTGCCATAAAATCTATTCTCTCTTAAGTGATGTTAGTCACAGGTTCAAAGATGTGCATGTAACATCAAGTTATGGTTCTAGTAATCCCACCTCTAAAGGGGCATCAGAGAGAACCATACAAATTACCAAAAAAAGGAAATTAAAATCATCATGGAGTCTGTGCACTTTACCTCTGAGTAAAGGTGAAAGAGTTTGGGCCTTTTTAGTGGGGATAGTACAGACAGAGATCAATCTCCCTGTTTTCCTCCACGTACTCATTACAAAGTCATTGAGTTTGTTAGGGAACAAAACAAGGACTTTGTATCTCATGTGTGATGGGAGTGTTGTGCCTCCCAGACACACACCAGCTCTTTTCTGTCTGTGACCACAGCATGCAGCTAGAAGCGGAGGTAGCCTGGCCTCCCTCCCTCTCACTGTTTTTGTGTCCTGAAACCACCCCATGGAGCTGCTATTGGCTCCACTGTAAAAATCACGTTATTTACATTAGCTGTGCATCTGTTTCACAACAGAGCTTTAACATATCAGGCCTCCTCAGTACAAATGCTTATTTCTTTATTTTGCCCCATCTTTAATCCAAAATCATCAGTTTGCAAAGCCAATTAAAATATCCTTTTAAAAGGTGCTCAGGGAGGTGGGTTATCACTGAGCTATTCCTTCGGGCACAACACAGTGGGGCCTGCTACTGGTGATGAAAAGTGCCATCCAGTCCCAGCCGAATTTATGGCAATCCGAGAGAGAGGCAGCAGATGTTAAGAGGTGGTTTGCCATTGTCTGCCTCAGTGTAGCAACCCTGGACTTCCTTGGTGGCTTTCCATCTACATACTAACCAGGACCAACCCTGCCCAGGAATTTTGACTCCCCTATTTTTCTTCTTAAGAACCAAGAGAAGTGTCTTTGTTACTCCCTTTCTATACAAATACACCGTGTTTGAGCCTGCTAATGCTGATTTTCCCTCTGCAGCCCCCAATGACATTCTGTTATTTTGTTTCTGGCTGAAATTCAGTTCTTCTTTATGTCTGTTGCCAGAACTTCCTTTGATGCATCAATTTTTACTCCTTAAACTGAAGTAGGCAGATGTTAACATAATGTTGCTATGGTGCTTCATTCCAACTAATGTAAAGAGAACTTTTTGGATTCAGAATACTACTGAGGAGTAGCTGGGTCTCTAAACAAATTACAAAAGCCAGAAGGTAGGCTCATGTTCCAAATATGATTGGAGCCCACGGGAATGGAAAGGAGACATTCCTGGCAAAAGGTCTGTGGCTTTAATAGCTGCACGACATCCAGAAAGTCAACAGTTACAACTTATACCAGCATTACATGCCGGGAAAAGGTATAATGTGGAATTTCAAGATAGCTACACAGAGTCTTTCTCTGGAAAACAAGATGGAAGCCCAATTAGAAACCTAGGAGGAAACAGTTAATTAATGGGTTTATGCAAGCATAACTCTGCCAAGGACTGCAGTCTGAGCAGGCTTAGCATTCTAGCCCTCTAGTGTTATAGTTATCTACTCAACAGGTGGAACCAAAGGTACAAACCAAGGAACTAGAGTCAACAGTCTATGGTTGTCACCTCCCATAATAATGCTCAATACTGGTCCACCCAGATTGGCTAGATAGTTCAGTTTCTTGAAACTAGTATGTCTCAGTTATTCTTACCATTTTAAAAAGCTTCTATAAGCTTAAAGGAAACAAATTTCTTTCTATTTGCTTATGTACAGCAAGAATAAATACAAATTTACATCTCCTAGCATGCAAATTTATCATCTTCTCCAAAAAGCATAAATCAGGCATGAAAATCATGAATCAAAGTTGTGAAATGACTATGAATAACATCTTAAGAAGGAAGCTGGAGAGGGAGGCTGATGGTGCTCCTCACCTGGGCACCATTTGGTATGGGGCCAGCCTTGGGTATTAGCACAAGATCAATGGCTAGTGTCTTGTTTGCAAAGATGGTCATCTCCAGCTACAGAAAGAAGAGAAATCTCTATGACAGAGGGAATGAGCACAAGATGTAGAAAAAAATACATGTTGTGAATTGGCAAAGGAAGAAGGTATCCCACAAGGGAGATAAATAGCACTGAAAGTTTCCAGATGATAACTTGTCCCCATCTGGTGCATTCAACATTTGTACATTAAATTGTTCAGTTTTCAGAAGCAGTTTTGGGATGCAAGAAGCAGAAAAACATTTCTCTTTCAAATGACATGCCAGCGTATGCCAGATTTTACCACACACACACATATATACATAACTTGATTTTTGAAGAACTTCAGTTTGAAAAACAACTTGCACTACTGCTAGCAACCAGCACCCCATGGCATAAATTCCACCTTCTCTCAAGTACAGGTCGGAAAGTGCCAAGAAATGAGACAGGATTAATTCTGAGAAAACTGAAATGGAGTGAGACCATATGGCTCAGTAATTAAGAGCAAGATGGAACGAACACCCGGATGCTCCTTAAATGGCCGCTTGCAAGATTGTCCATAACCAATATTTTTCTTTTAAAAACAACAGCAATTTTGTAACAGCTCTCTTAAAGCCATTCTTCCCCATCCCATCCTTTATAACTGTATGATCTTGACTTGGTTCTTTAACTGTGCCATCCTAAGCAGGTGTACTCAGAATCCTACTTGGGCTTACTCCCAGTTCAGTATCCTTAGAACTTCATTGCAAATCAGATATCACAAATTCTGGCTCAGTTGACAGCCTGGGCCTCCTTTTTATATCATACAGTATGAGAGAAGTCAGCAGGCTTTTAGCTGATGTGATCCTGTGAATGGCTCACCCCAAGTGTGTGAATGTGCATTTGTCTCCTGCCACAGCAGTATGCAAGTTGCACCCCTGAAACGGCTTGGTGCAGAAGATACTCCACTTTCTTTGTGCACTGATAGCCAGCTACAAAGAAAATAAAAATAGCAGCCCCTGGGATAAATCCAGCTGCCCAAACACACAGGCTGCATTTAAAGGTACTGCCATCATTGTCACGGCACGACCAAAACTCTGGGATTTACCCATTCCTGTTTAACCACAGCATGCCTGTGCTCCATGCAATGCTCTTGGGGGTTCTCTTGGGAGCACTAAAATCCACGTGATTGTTCTGGATGCTGCATGAAATGCTTCTGGAGAAATTGAGTGTGGAGAATTAAAACGTAATTCACATCAGAGCCAAAAAATACATTTATTTTAACTGCCAATCTTATAGTTCTACCATATAATCTATGAATGAAATGCAGGAAGCCTGGGCATAAATGGCAATTTTTATAAAGAGGAACCCCCACCACCAACAACTCACTAAGGCATAGACAATAAATCAGAAATATGGTGTTGACCCTGCAGCATTAACGGAGCCTCTGGCATGAAAGCGTGAAGCTCATAACTTCCCATTTAGGTAAATAGGCAGGGGGAGCTCTATAATTTCTACTGCTGGAAGATAGAATGGTCCTGTAGTCAGCACTTTATGCTGAACTATTGAGTTTAAAAAGGGGGGGGGACACACAATGCTTTACTTATATGTTCCCCTCCAGTCCAAGATCTAGTTCTGCAATCTCATTCTGCTGATCTCCTAACATGCAGGTGAACAGAAACATTAAGTAATGGTTCACACATGCTATGTTCATTGCTCGTTGACTGTAGTGCCAAGCTATGAGTTGTTTGTGTGAACACAGATTAAGGCTGCAGTCCTATGCACACGACTCCTCTTGAACTAAGGGTGCAACCAGGGTCACAGGGAGGCAGCCCAGGGCAACAGACCGTCTTGAGACCCTCCTCCGCCTGTTCCTCCAGTGCTGTCAGTAGAGCATATTTAAGTACATGGAATATCGATGTAATAAATGTGCTATAAAGTTTAGTATGTAGTATTTAAGGAAAATAACTTCTTTTATTTATTTACAACATTTATTAGCTGCTTTTCTCCCTTGTGGGACTCAAGGTGGCTTATAATATAAATAAAACATTATAATTATAAAACCCGCAAACAGTCAAAATTCAAAAATTCCAGTTAGGACTGCCAGTAGTAAAAGCTAAATTTATCAAATGCAGTCATAAATAAAACTGTCTTCCACTTAGGGTTGCCAAATGTTTTTTGGCCGGAAGCGGGGCAGCCATTTGAGGGGAAAACTCTTTGTTTTCCCCTCAAATGGCGTGGCCCCGCCCCCACTGTGCGACGTCACTTCCGGGTGACGCGCACGCGGGGGTGGGGTTTCCCCCGGGCCCCAATTCCGCGGGAGTGGAAATCGGGGCTCGAAAGCGGGGGGAATTCCGCCCCCCAGGGGCATTTGGCAGCCCTACTTCCACTGCTTCCTGAAGATTGACAAAGAGGGGGCCAGGCACACCATATCAAGTAAATTTAGACTTGTGGGTCACCATAACAAAAAGTTTGGGGCCCACTGCAGAAAACCAACACCTTTAACTGGGCTTGAAAGCATATAAATAGCCAGTGTCATATACTCCCAACAGCTGGCCCTGGCCAGCAGTGTAGCTGCAGCATTCTGCACTAGCTGCAGCTTCTGAACATTCTTCAAGGGCAGCCCCAAGGTTTGTTCTCTAATAACCATAACTGTCAATTAGTTAGATAGGTAAATAGACATCCTATTTGACTCTGTCAGCCACCGTCCTGAATGTAAAAGGTGAAAGGCCAAAGAGGCACAAACTTGTTTGCGCCCAGCCTTAGGCAACATGTTCCAAATAAAATGGGGGCTTTCAGCCTTGTGGTACTCAGCTACAATTTGTTCCCTTTGACTCCCATCTGCATTCTTGGATAGCAAAGGTAAAAGGTAGAGGTTTCCCTTGCTCGAAAGCCAGTTGAATCCGACTCTGGGGGGGGTGCTCATCTCCGTTTCCAAGCCGAAGAGCCAGCGCTGTCTGAAGATATTTCTGTGGTTACATGGCCAGCATGCCTAAATGCCAAGGTGCACAGAACGCTGTTACCTTCCCACCTAAGTGGTACCTATTTATCTACTTGCAGTTTCTTGCTTTCGAACTGCTAGGTTGGCAGGAGCTGGGGCCAGAGACAGGAACTCACTCTGTTACGTGGCACTTGGGCCTTGAGCTGCCGAGCTACAGCTCAGCCTCTTAACCTCTAAGCCACTGCGGCCCTTACCCTTGGATACAACCTCTCAAAATGTGTTGTTGGCTCTCTAACTTTCAAATTTTATTTTAAAAATAGCTACAAAAATAGTAGGTCCAAAAGGAGTTCCCAGCAGCCACCCTTTTGCTCAGGGGAATGAATCAGGTTGAAGGAACCCCAATCCAGCTTGTAAAAAAACATAACATCTCTCTGTATTGCCCTCACTGTAGATGGATTTCCCTGCCCACATCCAGCAACATTTTTTTGGCAGCCCCTCTCACATGCTAGTTCCTCCCCCGCTGTGCTAACAGTGGGCTTTCTGATAGTTTCTTACTTTGGTAGCTGATACGATGCTATGGCTGTCTGACATGATAGTGATATATCAGCAACCAGTTTTTTTTAAAGCTGGAAAAAAGCCCACCAAGAGGGTAATGAAAAGCCCGGAGGGGTGGGTAAACATGGAGAATTCCCATCCTATGATGATGTTCTGTTGCAAATACAGCAGCATTCTCAGTGGCAATGAGAACACCACAGGGGAAACAACCTGTGGGAAAAACCTAAATCTCTTCATTGCTTTCAATGGAACTTAAAAGTGTTGAGAGAGAGATAGAGAGATAGAGAGATAGAGAGATAGAGAGATAGAGAGATAGAGAGATAGAGAGATAGAGAGATAGAGATAGAGATAGAGATAGAGATATATAGATAGAGGTGTATGACATGAAAATGGTATGTCAGCAACCTTTTTTTTTTTAAAGCTGGCAAAAAGCCCACCAAGAGGGTAATGAAAAGCCCGGAGGGGTGGGTAAGCATGGAGAATATGATGATGTTCTGTTGCAAATACAGCAGCATTCTCAGTGGCAATGAGAACACCACAGGGGAAACAACCTGTGGGAAAAACCTAAATCTCTTCATTGCTTTCAATGGAACTTAAAAGTGTTGAGAGAGAGATAGAGAGATAGAGAGATAGAGAGATAGAGATAGAGATAGAGATAGAGATATATAGATAGAGATAGAGATATAGATATATAGATAGAGATATAGATATATATTGATATATTGATATATATATATATTAAAAAGGCCACTGAGGGGTGTCTCTTCTATGTCTGCCTTTCACTGACCAAAACCCCCCAAAATTGAAGCAAACAAGGGGACACTGCCAACCAGTAACAAATACTCATATTTTTAAGCATGAAGCAGTTGGTATTTCTTGCTAATATTTTACTTTTAATAGGAACACAAATAGCAAATATTATTTCTAGGCACTTTCACTGAATCATTGAAACCTTACCAAGGCTTGCATTTTTCCAATTTAAATTGCACATTGTGCTTCTTGATGTGACAGTTGGATGGTTGGATGACGGTACCTTTTGCAAGTGCGTCAGCATGAGGATGCATTGACTGTTTTGCTCCAGCTCCTCAGAAGCCATGTTTGTTTCCTCTGATGCTAACAGTGCAATCCTAAGACAAGTAACATCCTGCTAAGGCCACTCACTTCAATGGGCATAGAATGGCGTCACTGTGCTTAGGGCTGCACATCAATAACCCATCATTTTTTTAAAAAAATGGAATTATATGCACAATTTTTTTGGCTTTGAAAGTGAGACCCAAATAAGCTAAAGCCTTGCCCCATCTTCATTGTTATGGTTATCTCCACGGTTCATTTATTCACACACTTGTGGCTTCCCCATTTTTCTTTCCAAATATGCAATTTAACTACTGTAAAGGTAGATGCTGTTATTTATTGTCACTTGATTAAAAACACACACAAATGCAGAGGTGTTAAAAATATTGTCACAGTTTGCCAAAGAAGCCCCTGTCAGCATTTCCAGAAGGAGACGGGAACAGCAGGAGCTCTTCAAATGAGGCTTTAATTACAAAAGTGAAGGAACTCAAAACAGGCAAAGGCTACTGGCTTTCTTTTTTGCCAAGTGGATATTTCAACCTCCATAAGCTTTGTAGCTAATAAGCAGCCTCAGTCCCTGAAGAGGCTTGCCTTCTGCTTCCCTCTACACCCATTCAACCTTGAATGGACCTACTGAAATCCACAACAACAAACGAAATTATGAACTTCTTCTGCCACAAAGACAGATGCTTTCTAAAACAGCTTGACTGGGGACCCATGCCTCTGTTAAGAAATTTTGAACCGACAATTGCAGAATAAATCATTTTCTGTCTTCTTAAACTGGGGGTCTGAAACCCACACAGTATAACTGCAACCTGCAGTTTGGAAGAAACTAGATATGAGGAAATCAGGGGTGGTTATGACTTAAATACCTGCCACTAGAATGCCCAGATTAGGATACAGATATTCCAAACACCCATACATACAATTCAAAGGGTATCACTCAAGAAGAGAGGATGAAGCAAGGGGCCAAAAAGGATATGGGGAGGGGCTTATATCTTCCTATCTGTGCTGGTTCCGAGCAGATCCACGTCCCAAAGCAAGGGTCCACGAGGATTATTCACAGTTTGCCAAAGAAGCCAAGATAAATCTAAGAAGCAATGAAGGGAAAGTGGAAAGAGGCACATCATGGTTGTCAGAAATGGGGCATTTCTACACATGGCAGTGGTAGTCTGAGATAACAAAAACCCAACATGTCAGGACAGGATTCAGCCCTGCCTCTCAGGGTACACAGCAAGGGGAAAGCACAATTATGGTTTGGAGAGATATTCTGGATCTGGTTATAGGGCCAGAAACTTGAACTGAATTTTGTTGGGCAAGAAAAAGAGGGTTTCTTTTCACCCAGTTTCCCCACATCCTGTTGTTGTTGTTAGCCATTCAGTCATGTTTGATTCTTGGTGATTCTATGGGCCAGCTTTCCAATCATGTACTGTTTCTTTGAGTTGTTCCATGCTCAGGCTGGTGTTGAATTTTATGGTGTCAAGCCACTGTGTTCTTTGGCCGCCTGGTTTCCTTTTGCTGCCAACCAATCCAAGCACAATTGTTTTTTCCAGTGAGTTCTTCCGCATGACGTGGCCAAAATAAGTCAGTCACAGTTTTATGATTGTCCCCCACATATCTCTGCCAATTACCTATTCCCACCTGCCAGGGAATGGGTCTGGCTCTACCTGTCTGGCTGCTCCCTCAAGGGAGGGCCAACCTTGGGCTCAGCCAGTCCTCCCTTCCCAATGCAGTTCTGGGGAGTAATAGGCCCCTGGGCCAATTGATACTTGTCTTGGATTAGTGAGCTCACTGGCCCTTCCCCCTGAACTTCTTTAAAGCGCTGGCTGCCCCACTTGATCTCCTCTAACGGGATTCTTGTTTTGGCACCAAGTAAGCCATATTTGTCTATTGATGCATTCTCAGATCCTTGAGCCCATATGCCAGATAACATGGACAAATTCCCATAGCAATTTCAAAAAGTGCTTTCCTGTGGTATGTGTATTTAAGAATCCAAACCCAGACACTTCCCACAAGTATATTGTTAAATCATACAATAATGTTGAACAGGGAGGTAAGAGGTCAACTTGGAAGTAAGTGAGATGGTGTGATGGACGGCCCTTAAAACAGGCTTCAGAATGCTGCACTATCAGAGTACTGGGAGGTGAAGAGTTAAATCTCCTCAAGAATGGGAAGCTTTGAGTGACAGGTTACTCCAAGCACTCTGACTGGCCAGTTTGAGTTAAGGGAAGAAATTTTTATTAACTGGGTGCTGAGGTGGAATGGGCATTCTGTCAGATTCCTCCTTTGAGAGAAGAAAGACAGTTCTGTACCTTAAGAACATAAGAGACGCCAATGTTGGATCAGGCCAAAGGCCCATCCAGTCCAACACTCTGTGTCACACAGTGGCCAGAAATACCAGTGCCATCAGGAGGTCCAGCAGTGGGGCCAGGACATTAGAAGCCCTCCCACTGTTGACCCCCCCAAGCACCAAGATGACAGAGCATCACTTGCCCCAGAGCCCCTAGCTATACCTTGTGGCTAATAGCCACTGATGGACCTCTGCTCCATATGCTTATCTAATTCCCTTTTGAAGCTGTCCATGCTTGTAGCCGCCACCACTTCCTGTGGCAGTGAATTCCATGTGTTAATCACTCTTTGGGTGAAGAAGTACTTCCTTTTATCCGTTCTAACCCGACCGCTCAGCAATTTCATGGAGTGCCCACGGGTTCTTGTATTGTGAGAAAGGGAGAAAAGTACCTCTTTCTCTACCTGCTCTTTCCCATGCATAATCTTATAAACCTCGATCATGTCACCCCTCAGTCGTCTTTTCTCCAAGCTAAAGAGCCCTAAGTGCTTTAACCTTTCCTCATAGGGAAAGTGTTCCAACCCTTTTATCATTTGAGTTGCCCTTTTCTGCACTTTTTCCAAAGCTATAATATCCTTTTTAAGGTGTGGTGACCAGAATTGCACACAGTATTCCAAATGAGGTCTCACCATTGATTTATATAGGGGCATTATTATATTGGCTGATCTGTTTTCAATACCCTTCCTAATAATCCCCAGCATAGCATTGGCCTTCTTTATTGCAGTCACACACTGTCTCGACATTTTCAGTGAGTTATCTACTACAACTCCAAGATCTCTCTCTTGATCAGTCTCTGCCAGTTCAGACCCCATCAATGTGTATTTATATTTAGGATTTTTGGATCCAATGTGCATCACCTTGCACTTGGCCACATTGAACCCCATTTGCCATGTTGACGCATTCAGACGGGCCGTTTAGTCCGCTTTTGGCATGCTTCAGTAACGGATTTTATATCCACGTTCACACACCCAACATCTGCGCACTGTCCCCAGCCATCGCTTTCCGCCTCAAACCCCCTTTAAAATGGAATATTTTGTTACCAGGTCCCCAAGTGGTGTTTTCCTGAGTCTCCGGTTCTAGCCGCACTTTTCTGACATCTGATCACTCCTGCGGTGTCGAGCCACTTCCGGTTTAAACCCCCTCTCTGCTTGAAAGCTGCTCGAGGCTTCCACTTTTTGCCTGCCATTTTTTAATGCGTTGGTGGTGTGTGCATAGGCGGAGCTCCGCCACCGCGTTTAGAAAACCGACATTTAAACGGTCACTTGTTTTAGTGTTTAGATGAGTTTGGGATCTCACGGAGGCCATTTTTGGGTCAAACATTTAAAGGGAAGTCTTTTGTTGGAGGGGTTGGATTGATTCGCCCTGGTGGTTCTGCGCTTGCGCCATGATAGTTTCCCCCCCTTCTATGGAGGGATGCCTATGCGCATGTGCAAACTGAGGAAAAATTTTAAAAACTGCCGACACACACTCCCGCGTGTCAGTAGTGTAGACGCCAGGGAGCGACGTGACTGCGCAGTGAGGTGGGATAAGGGAGGTAAGTGTGATCGCGATTATCCAGATCAAGTATAATCTGGTTAGAACCGGAGCAGTTTAACCCACTCTCAGCATGCCGTCTGACCGCACCCTAAGTGTTGGAAATCTGCTCTGAGGAAGAATTCAGTGGAAGAACTGAAAGAGTCTGAGTCTCAGTCTATGCTGAAAGCAGTTTTACAGAGACACAAGAACTGGGAAGGTGGTTGGGTGGTGAGACTCCCATTCAGGCCAAAGGAACGGAGCTCTGAGGAAGAATTCAGTGGAAGAACTGAAAGAGTCTGAGTCTCAGTCTATGCTGAAAGCAGTTTTACAGAGACACAAGAACTGGGAAGGTGGTTGGGTGGTGAGACTCCCATTCAGGCCAAAGGAACGGATGATATATTTTCTAGGGAAATAAGAAGAATCCTTGCCCAGTTAAACAGGAAGAGTTGTCTCCGGTAGGAGGATATCCCTGGTCTGTTGTGAAAGGGAACTGCTTGAGACACCTCAAGAGTTAGATAGAAATTAGGGATTAAAAGGAAGGGAGTTAGGTACTGAAAGAAGATACTAGCCTCAAGGCTGGACTACTGTAACGCTCTCTACATGGGGCTGCCTTTGTCGCTGATCCGGAAGGGGCCGGGGGGGAACCAAAACCCCCCCCCCAAGCAAAAACCAAGCGACACCAAACAAATGAACTCCGAAAAGTATGTAAGCTTTCAAATGCTCCAGAGCTCTTCGGTAGAGCCTTCACGTAGGGGCCGCCGCTACCACCACCACCAACGGTGGAAATTCCAACTGGATTTGGATCACCCTGGGATGTACAGCTTACCCTGTGTGACATCAACACCTACTGGAGAGTGGTACCCCAACGGGGCTGACTGAAGATCAGAGACGCCATCATTACCAACGACCATCTTGCTATGAAGCACTTATTTATTTACTGTTATATACAATTGCTGCTATGTTTTTATTGTTTTATGGATTTTATGTATGGGCTGTAGCCCTCTGTAAGCCGCCCTGAGCCTGCTTGCGGGGAGGGCGGGGTAAAAATACTTAAATAAATAAATAAATAAATAAGAGGAGAAATAGGAAACCCTATTAAGAAGCATTGTTGTGCTTGGAAAACACAGGGGAAAAGATCTCAATAACTAAGAAAATAATCTTCAATAACTCTCATTTGCCCATATAAATCTGTACATTTGCTCATATTTGCCCATATAAATCTGTACAACCACTGATTTTTGCCTCAAAGTTAAAAGCTCCTGATTACACCTGACCCTCCCCTGTCTTTTAAATAAAATCTTTTGTTCTGTTTGATTTTTGCATTGTCTCAAGTGCCATTTGAAGGGGTTCAACCCACGAGGGCTCCTTATTCTTCCCTCAGGTTGCAGGGTTGGGCTAAAAGCCAAATTATATCTCTGTACCAGGGTGGGACAGATGGTCTTTTAAAGGCAAAGAAGAAAACCATGTTACTTGGGGCAGCTCAGTCATAGAAGGGAACAAAATTTTGGAGGGAAAATCTACCTCTGAGGGAGGAATGTATGAGGGGCCATCATAGATGGCATGCAGAAGACAGATAAGTTGGGGGGGGGGTGTAAAGAGAGGATTGACTGTGTAATTTGGGGGGAAAGGACAAAATTGACCGGAAGGATGTATTTAACATGTATCTAGAGATGTGGCTGATCTGTTAAAAAAAATGGGAGAGGGCTGGAGAGGAATACGAGAGCAGGAAAGATATGTCTGGGGGGTAGGGTGGAGCTAACAGTTGGGGACACCAACTCTAGGCAGACAATTCACCTGAGGCTTTACAAGCAGTAGATAATTGCAACCTAAACCATACTAATTTCACTGATCTTCTAACTTGAAGGAACATTGCATTGCACATATAAAACAAACCTTCTTTGTAATATAATGATGGGAGATATGAACATATGTCATGCTAATTTCATCTGCAAAAATATACCACTGCAAGTCCATACAGCAGCCATCCTCCAAAATACTATGAACCTAAAGCCATGCTATATTTATTTACTTTAGTCATTGGATGATAGATCTCAGTAAGTACCACACAACTGAATCTTAATTTTTACAAAGCAGTCATTCTGCTTTCAGATGCTTATCACATTGGCACCACCTTGTGGATCAAAAGTGCCCCAAAGCTGATTTCTTATCTGATGCAACAACTTTCTGCAGGTACAACACACACAGAGGTGGTCTTTGTTCAGGTACATTGTGAAGATCTGAGGTTTTCACCATTGTCTGTTCCAGCAGGATGGCTGTTCAATGGACTTACTGGTTATTCTTCTGACTTCTCCTTGTCCCTTAAATGAACAAAACCATCCCACAAGTTCTGCAAATGTGGTAGAGGTGGTATCCAGGGTTCCCTCTAAGCTGAATTACTGTGAGCTAGCTCACTTTTTTTTAAAGCCTCCGGCGCAGACATTTTTGTCTTAGCTCAGGAAGGAGGGCTCCAGAGCAAACTAATTTCTGCAGTAGACAAATTGCTCACTCACAACTTTAATGCCAGTCGCTCACAAAGTAGAATTTTTGCTCATAAGACGCCACAGCTTAGAGGGTGCATTGGTAGTATCTCTAAGAAAAATCTGAAAACTTCAAAGAAAAACGGAAGAAGGTTACCCCTCCCCCAACACAGGAATACCATCTGTGATTGCATAGAGGGCACTCCCCTGTCGGCTGGCCTCGTCCACCCTCCTCACAGTGGAGGCAGCAAACGGAGGGCTGGCCATGCCTGCCAGTAGGAGGAAGAGTGGGAGCCGTGGCCTTTGCCACCACTTGCATTAGACAGGCAGAGGCAGTGGCACTGCAGGCAGGAGGGAAGAGAAAGGGAAGAACAGCCAAGGCGAGGGACTGAGCCAGCGGTGGCATTTGAAGGCAGCAGGAGGGTGGGCAAGGGAGGAGAAGGAGGAACTGCTTCCCACACCCCATGTGAAGTGCTGAGGCAGCAGCCATGTGTGCTGGGAACAGAAGGAACCAGAGAGTGAGTGGCCTGGTGAGTGAGGGGGAGGATAAGAGTCCCCCCCCCGCAAGTTTTACAGGTCTCTTGGGTGAAGCAGCAGGGGGCAGGGCTGCCAGGTCCTCCTGGCCACTGGTGGGGAATGGGGGGACCCAGGGCTGAGGCATCAATGCTGCTCCTGGCAGGTGGGGCTGGGGGAGAAGAACGGGAACTGCTGCCACCTGCTGCTGCATAAGCCGGAAGTTTTGCAGGCAGGTGGGATGAGTGGGTGCTACCACTGCCGCCCCCTCTCCACACACACACCCCCGGAACCACGGAGATGGCAGCAGTGCAGGCGGGTGAGCAGGCGGGTGAGCAGGTGTCCTGGTGAGAAGAGGGGAGAGGATGGGATTCCCACCCCTATGAATCTCACAGGTCCCGGATCAACTTGACTATGGCGTTTTCCAGACTTCAGCCACTGTCACCTTGAAGATTGACTCTGAATCAGCTTCCTGTATAAGCAGAACTGCAGGAAGTGGTGTCAGGCCTCCCAATGGGGTTGACTGTTTGCTTCAGCACAGCTCCCCTCCAGCTCTGAAACGCTTCAGCTCTGGCATGCAAATATATCTTAAAAGTTCACCACCCAAACCCACCCTTTCTGGACAGGTTTTGGGCAGCAATCCACAAGGTGGGGGGGAAATGTTCTGATTCCAAGCAAGAGGCTATCTTGTGAATTTATTCTGCAATAGGGGGGAAAGTACGGGAAAAGTAGTTTAGGAAAGAAAGGGGAAAAACTGAGGAAATACCAGGGCAACACGGAGATGTTAACAAAGTTGTCTGGATGCAAGGGAAAAAATGGTAACATCGGGGAATGAAAATGCAACATTAAGGCAATCTGGAAAATGCCTATGTTGCTAGCTCAAGAATAACAATATGTTTTAAGCATCACAACATACCCCCAAAGTACATTTTACCAACGACACTAGCAAAGAAAATCACATCCATGTTGCAAAGCCCAGGAAGACAAACTGTAACATGAATGGCACAAGCAAAAAGATTCCGTGGCACCCACGGACAGGCCACACTATACAGAAAGTTGCCCAGGCTACTGTCATGGTATACTATCATAGTATAGTGACACTATACACTATCATAAATGTGAAAAGTTCCCTTTAAAATGAAAATAGGAGATACTGGATGACTTGCAAGCTTGATAGAGCCAAGCCTGTCCTCCTGCATGCTTCTCTATTTGCTACCCTGGCTGAGAAGGTTTGAGGCAACATCACAACACAAAGGTGAAGATTGCAGGCGGGCACTGTTGTGATACTTTAGACTTGCGCCTCAACTGTGAGATAGGCTGTCCACAAAGAGGGACCAACAGAGACAGAAAGAAGTATATGACTGATTAGCATATAAAATTGGATATCAGTTATATACCAAATGTGTGAAGATGTGTGTCAGTTGCATTGCCATCCTAAGCAGAGCTATACCCTTCTAAGCCCACTAACTCCAGCAGGCTTCGAAGGGTCTACCTCTGCTTATGATGGCGCTACGGGCCTTTCTCCATTCAGTCTTTAGTCCTGGTCATTTATTTTCATTCTGCATAGGTAACTATCCTTTGGCACTTCATGTCAGAAAGTCTCTGCAGATTATGCTTTCTGCATACTCATGAAAGAAAGTGTGTTTTGAGCCATGATTGCTCTTATCTTTTGGAGAAGGAGTAGCCAAGTCACCAACACGATACTTCTCCCTTCCCTTCAATGTCCCATGTTCTCTCTTCCTTTTCACAGAGCCCTGGTGGGTGGGAGGAATTCTTCCAGGAAAATCGGAATGTCATTGAGTGGATGAGACATTTCAGTGTTAACAGGGCAATGTTCACTAATGTTATGTAATGGGAGTTACCCAGGGATAATATACAATTATCAATGTTTAGTATCAAATCAAAATGCAAACCATCAATCCATGCATCTGTTTTTATTTTGAGGGAAATGTTTGTGATCGAAGTCTGTTTAGCTTAGAAGTGCTGCTTGAAAAACTGGTTTTTCCAGTAGCAATCCCATCCTCCAAACTACTGCGGACTCTAAGCAAATGTAAACATTCAGCAATTGCCCATGAGGAAACCTGTTATCATGTAAATTGGCCACCTAAGATAGACCAAAGAGAAAGAGGCTGATACAGGGGATATTTTCAGAAACAATTCTACTTTAACTAGTAGTATCGATTTCAAAA
>NW_015174274.1:609758-613422 GCF_001447785.1 Gekko japonicus | reverse complement strand
TGGCATTATACCCTGCTGAAGTCCCTCCCCACCCCAAACCCTGCCCTCCCCAGGCTCTACCGCTCAAATCTACAGGTATTTCCCAACCCAGAGTTGGCAACCATGTAATTGGCTATGGAACCACTTTCCAGACCCTTGGAACCCATAAAACATGGCATAGGAGGAGGTGCTTTTCTACCTTAGCTGCCACTGCATAGCCCCAAATTAACATAAGCCAACCTCCAGGCGGCCCCTGGAGATCTCCAGCTATTACAACTGATGTCCAGATGACCAAGACCAGTTCTCCTGGAGACAATGGCTGCTTTGGGCAGTGGACTCTATGGCATTATACCCTGCTGAAGTCCCTCCCCACCCCAAACCCTTCCCTCCCCAGGCTCTACCCCTCAAATCTACAGGTATTTCACAACCCAGAGTTGGCAACCCTGTAACTGGCTATAGAACTGCTTTCCAGACCCTTTGAACCCAGAAGACATGGCATAGGAGGAGGTGGTTTTCTACCTTAGCTGCCACTGCATAATCCCAAATCAATATAAGTCAGGGTGGAGGGAACCATACCTGTTACCATGAGGCTGTCCTCCCATACTACCCACGGGGCAGCAAAATGACTTGAGACAGCCCTGCCTTATAGCTAGCCAGAAGGAAATAAACATGGCTTGCCTCCCTCTATTTCCCCCTTCCCTCTGCCGCCCCACCAGCCACAGCCGGGACACTCACCTGGAGCTTCCTTCTAGAGCTCGTTGTATTTCTTCCCACAACGAGCCTTACTGCTAGTATATACATACACACACATGACTGGGTGGGACAGCCATAGACAAACAAACAAGAAGAGGTGCTGTTCAGGAAGAAAGAAGAAAAAAGGAGGAAATCCTGTATGTGAGAGAGGGAAGAGGGTGAGATTGTCATAACCTGTCCAACTATTCAGGTGCTTTCCCAGATTTTTGCCATTTTTTCTCTTTGCCTGTGATTTCACAAATCTGTCAATGATGAGTCCTGGTTATTTTTCTGATGCCTTTCCCATACAAGGATCTTGCTCTGATCACTCATCTCTCTCTGAGAACATCCCAAAATACTGACCAAGACTCTGATAGACAGGCAAATTTGGATACCAGACTTAAGTTATCTCCTGCAAACTTCTTTCACAATTGTTAAATTAACTGGGGGGCATCAACCACTAATTGTCACATGTTTATCCTTCCCCTTGCCAGTGTATGACATTTCCCAGGCTGCTGTCATAATACATTGCTGTCATCAAGCAAGAACTGATTTCACATATAAATTTTTATAGCTTGTTCTTAAGCCCATCTTGCAATATAATTATTCATAAAACCTCATCTTCAATATATCTCACGTAGTTACATGCACTTTTAAAAATGTGCATAGCCTGCCTCGTTACCTCTTCAAATGATTCAGGGCCAACCAATTTCCTACTCACATAAGATGAGGTGTTCTGATTTAGCAAATCTCTGGCCTCGGTCACACAGAGCATTAGCCATGCTACAGGGACGGAAGATAGGCGGATTTTCCGGGCACAATCTCACCGCCACATCTGGGAAGCGTAGACCTCCTGTGGCTCATCCGAGGCTTCCCACCAAAGACGCGCGGTAAAAAACTAGTACCTTGGAGGTACTAGTTTCCAGAAACCGTGGGGCAAGGGCGGGCGTCTGATTGTGTTTCCGGTGGTAGTTCCGGCGCCTGCCCATGTTCCCTAGCAAAACGATTTTTTTTCCCGCAAGTCTCCACGGATGCGCACAAGCACCCAATGGAGCATGCGCACACTTTAGTTTAAAAAAAACCCACACAACTGAGCAGCTCGCTAAGACTTGAGTAATGCAGAGAAGAGGAGAGCAGCCAGAAGAAACGCAACACAGAGCGCACGGCTTGAGGCGAGAGAGAAACAGATAGGGGGAAAGGGGGCAAGGCAGAAGAGAAAGTGGCTGAGGCGAAGCCCAGAAGGGGAGGGGGCTGCGGCGGCAGAGTAGGAAGTCTGCTTGGGGAAGGGGGGGCAAGCCGGGAAGAGGTGACTAGACACACGGGTGGCACAAGGGGGGAGTGTGCGCAGAGGTTGCGGGATCGGAGCCCCAGCGCCCAGGGAGCCGAAGAGCCAGGAGGGTGGCACTCACCGTGGCCTCGAAGACAGGCACTGGAGGAGAACCCTCGGCGTGCGGCCCCCGCTTCTTTGCTGCGCTGTGTGATCGGCACCTCCCCCTAACCACGGGACCTCCACGGGAGGTCTGATTGCGCAACCGCGCATTATTTTGCCCCGGGCAAACAGCCACGCTTCCCCCCCCCTCATTTTCCGGCCCATGGGAAGCATTTTGGGCCATTGTTAGGCAGACACCAAGTATCTCCTCCCTTCATCTTTTAGAAGCATCAGATGAAAAAGACTTGGAGACTTGCCTACCTGTGCACCATGTGCAGCTGAGCGAAAGGGAGGGGAAAAGGAAATAAACAATCCTCTCCTTACAAGTATCCACCTCTAGTACTGGAGCTATGCAGTGGAAAACTGTGCTCAAGCCTCATTTTGTTATATTCATGTGGGGCACAGATTGGTGAAGATGTCATTTTTAAGCAGGGGATGAGTGACCTCTTTATGCATAGAATCACGTCATCTCTCTCTCTCTGTCTGCATACTTCATGTCTTTCTACTTGTCTCATGACTTAACAGTACAGTATATCAGTATATCAGCTTACCAGGTGATTGTATGTGGCAAGTTGAACACCTGCACTCAGCCCACCCACCCCTTCATCCTGAGGTACCTGCTTTACTTCGACCTTTGCTCCACTTTTTGTCCCCTCCCAGTTTTTCTGCCACTTTTGAAAATTAATTCTCAGGTTCGGTTCTGTCCTAGCCTCTTTCAAAATTATTTCCACATCTCACTAACTGTAACTGGGATTTTAAGAATCCTAGTCTTTAATAGAAGATTGGGGGGGGTTGAGTATTGTGCGTGTGTGTGCCTGGAAGTTATGGTTGACTTCGGGTGACCTCTAGTGGGGCTTGGATGTTCCGGAGAGGTGGCTTGTTGTTGCCTGCCCCTGCATCCCGGCCCTGGTATTCCTTGGAGGTCTCCCATCCAAGTACTTGCCAGGGTTGGCCCTGCTTAGCTTCCAAGATCTGACAAGATCAGAGTTGCCTGGCCTATCCAGGTCAGGGTGTCTTAATAGAATATTGTGATTGGATGTTATATCAGTATTAATTAGCATGCTGGAAGCTCCCTAGCTTCTTTTTGTCCATCTAGTTTGGGGTCCCCAACCTTTTTGAGCCTTTGGAATTCTGGCACTGGGTGGGTGGTGCAGCTACAAAATGGCTGCTGCAGGAGGCAGAGCAACCATAAAATGTCAGGGAGTGAGGTTATGCATATCTTTAATAGTAAATCTTCAACATTTCAGGCAGAAACTTTGTTTAACAAGAAGCTTTTTAAAATGAGTATTGTTTTAGAATATTTTCTTGTATACATAATGCCTACCTTCAATCACATAGAGAAGATCCTTGTGTTGTGGTGGCAGCTTCTCCCTAAGCTGCCAGGTTAGGGCATATATATATATATATATATATATATATAGATATAGAAGATCCTTGTGTTGTGGTGGCAGCTTCTCCCTAAGCTGCCAGGTTAGGGCATATATATATATATATATATAGATATAGATAGATATAGATCTATAT
>NW_015174274.1:609409-609567 GCF_001447785.1 Gekko japonicus | reverse complement strand
CTGTAGCCCTCACCTGGAGATTGGCAACAATTGTTACCCAGGACAAAATGGCTGGTTTGGAGGGTGGAGTCTATGGCATTCTACCTGTCTGAGGTCCCACTCCTCTGCAAACCCCACCCTCTCCAGGCTCCACCCCTCAAATCCCCAGGAATTTGTCA
>NW_015174274.1:602293-607452 GCF_001447785.1 Gekko japonicus | reverse complement strand
CTTTATCTGCCTGTCTGTCTTAAGTTTTACAAACCTCCCCCCACAGCCTCTGCCTAGGGAGCAGCTGACATCATTCTCCTCTCTCCTATGAGGTATGTTATGCAACTGAAAATTCCAACTGCCTTGCGGGGGGGGGTGAGTTTGAGGTGTGGAATGGAGTGAGGTCCAATCAGCTTCCATATGCAAATGACCTTGGAACGCTGGGCAGGACTGCACAAAGCAGCCAGTCAACCCAGCCAGTGTCTTCTGAGTGGCAGTTCTTCCGGCCTAACACTAAGGAGGCCAAATTTAGAATGTTGTGAAATAGAACGTTGCTATTCAATTATTATAAGGGAGAGATATATTTCCTGCAGGAGTGCACAGGAGCGGAGCTCCGGTAGTAAAGAGCCCAGGGGGCGGGCACATGCAACAAGCCCCACCCCCTGCTCCCAGCAGCCCTCAGTCAGAGCAAGAAGCAGCCAGGTAAATTGCAGAGCTCCCCCCGGCCCCCCGGCCCAAAACAGTCCAGTGGCACCTTTAAGTCAAAGTTTTATTCAGGTACAAGCTCTCCCTCCTCTGTGAGGGTAGATCTGCACATCCCCCTCCCCAATAGCTAGCAATCCAAAACAGTCCAGTAGAGCCTGAGCGGTGGGTGTTGCCTTCTGACACACTTCTGGTGATGTCAGGGGGTGTGGCATATCCAAATAAATTATGCTAATGAGTTATGCTAATGAGCTCCTGCACCTCTTTTTCTACGAAATGACCCCTGCACATATATATATATACACACACACATACACATACACATATATATAAAAACTTTGAGGAGAGTGGCTTTCCTTTCAGTTTCTGCTTAAACACTCAAACATAGGTTTCTGAGTTTCACTGACTCTTAAAGTCTAGAAGGTGGGAACGTACAACCGAGTTCTCAAAATCACTCCTCTTTTAAGAGCTATCTCCTTTTTCACTGGGCAAGGATAACTTCTCTTAACTAGAAGCGATTTCCCCTGTTGACTGGAGAGATCAGCTGCCATTTTTTGTTCCTGGCCTCTGATCTCTCCAGTCAACAGGGATCTATGCCATTCCAGAAGGACTCCTGCCCAAACCTGGAAGTTGGCAACCAAGAAGTGCCAATAGCCAGGAATGAAGGATGTCTTGAAGCACATTCTGCCATCAATTAGACTTTACCTAAGGCTGATTTATCCTTGTGGTTACTCTAACTTCTTCAGGTAGCAATCAAATAAATGCTTTTCCTTACATAACTGAAGTTCAACCCTATGGAGCGTGGGACTCACCAAGACATAACGTTCTATCAGACATTGATCTCCAAGGAATTTACAGTGCAAACCTGTCCAAAACTACTACAGTTACTTGAAATCAATGGGTTTGCACTGGAGTAATTTAGCACTGGAGTGCACTGCCATCTTCAGCAGTTTTGCCTAGAGTTGCCAACTCCAGCCTGGGAAATTCCTGGAGATTTGGGGACAGTGCTCATGGAAGGGGAGATTTGGGGGAGTGGTTTCATCTATAAATTATGGTATACCATAGAGTCTGCCTTCTGAAGCTGACACTTTTCTCCAGAGGAACTGGTCTCTGTAGTTGTAATTCTTGGTAATCTCCAGGACTCACCTAGTTATATTCTACTAAGAACATTTACTTCAATGGATTTATAAGGGTTTAAACTTTGCTTAGGGTGGCACTGCTAATTATTTTTTCATCTGTTTGTTTCCCAACCAAATCCCCAGGGAGACAGGAAAACCAGGGCATTTTGAGTGGCCTGCAATGGTCTTGGCATAGGGTTGCCAGCCTCCAGGTGGGGCCTGGGGATCTCCCACTTTTACAACTGATCTCCAGTTGACAGAGATCAGCTTTCCTGGAGAAAATGGCTGCTTTGAAGGGTGGACTCTATGGCATTGTACCATACTGAGGCCCCTCTCCTCCCCAAACCCTGCCCTCTCCCAGATCCACTCCCAAAGCCTCCAGGTGTTTTCCAACCCAGACTTGGCAACCCTACTGTTGGCACCTCATGCGGTACAGGCCTAGGATGTAACTTTATTGACAGAAGAATCCTCCTCTTATCTTGTAGAAGATGCACACAAGGATGGGCTGGGAAGAATCAGAAAGTAAGGTGCATCTTCTATAGTGATGTCTTTTACCTCATAAAGGAACTCCAGGTTGTGTGTTGAGAAGCATTACAGAAGAAGAAGAGGAGGAGGAGGAGATTGGATTTATACCCCACCCTTCTCTTAGAGGCTCAGAGCAGCTTACAAACTCTTTTCCCTTCCCCTCCCCACAACAGACACCCTGTGAGGTTGGTGGGGGCTGAGAGAGCTCTGACAGAAACTGCTCTTTTTCAAGAACAGCTCTGACAGAACTCTGTGGCTTGCCCAAGGTCATCCAGCAGTCGCAAGTGGAGAAGTGGGGAATCAAACCCGGTTCTCCACACACTTAACCACTACACCAAACTTAAAACGAACAGCCTTTTGTGTGTGGGGGAGGCACAGAATGCTCCCCATACAGAATGATGATCACAATGGAAAAGAACATATTAGTAGCCATTTTCATGGCTGGGCTCCAGCAGATAGACATCTTGTTACCAAGCAATAATTCAAATATCAGTAAACTGTCAATATTTTTGTTGTTGTTGTTCAGTCGCACAGTCGAGTCCGACTCTTCGCGACCCCATGGACCAGGTCACGCCAGGCCCGCCTGTCTTCTGCTGTCCTCTGAAGTTCACTCTATTTCATGTTCATTGCATCTATGACACTGTCTAACCATCTCATCCTTTGCCGTCCCCGTCAATATAACTGTCAATATAGTACAGAGAAAAAAGAATGGAGAGCTTGTAAATATTTCCTTCCCTAGATAAGAGATTTTAAGCACCAGCTATACAGATGTGTCTTCCTTCATAAAATAACAAGAAAAGGAATAAATACCCAATTGTCTTCTTTATTTTTTGAACAACATTTCTTATTTATACACAATGTCCTCTGTCATTGTCTGGGGATTTCCCCCCCCCTGCCTGTGAGAAGAAATCAAGCTCATTTAAAAACTGTATATATTTCTGGAGGGAAATGCACATTTTCATATAACCTTCGTTGTGATTCTCCTAATTAACCAATACTCTTCACAATCAAGTCTCCGGCTGTCACCAAAATCCACACTTTTCAGTTATTAATAGATTAAGGAAAGAACGTTAATTTTTTTCAAGCTCCATTTCATTTGGTCTCATTATTTCGCGAGCCAGATGGTTACAGGGCTAGACCTGTCAACAGATTGGGGGGGGGGGAGAAATACATTCAAGAAAAGCCAAGATGAAGCATGAGCGGCATCTCAAATGAAATAAAATAAACACCCCAACTTCCTGAATTCAGAGCTTGCTGCTTAGAAATCCCAATCAGATGCTCTCCGAGCTACTTTGCTGAGGACATAGCAATTGTGAACGGGTCTAATTTTAATTTATTTTTCTCATTCTCACCTCCCAGTGTTCCTCCTGCCTTTTCCATAATTGCAGCCGTGTGCGACTCCAGCTGGGAAACAGGTTACTTGTTCTTTGTAGGTGACCATCTAATTGCTATTTTCTAAATGGTACTGGAGTGCCCCACCTCTCCTGAGATGACACCAGCTTGCAAGATGTGGGACGACAAATGTTCAGTTTGCTAGAAATGCCTGCAAATCAGGGGTTGTCAGGGATGAATTAACAGAATTTCATGTTTACATATTTGCTATCTGGCTAAGGTTACCAACCTCCAGGTGGCAGCTGGAAATCTCCTGACATTGCAACTGATCTCCAGGAGACTGAGATCAGTTCACTTGGAGAAAATGGCCACTTTGGAAGGTGGACTCTGTGGCACTATATCCCATTGAAGTCCCTCCCCTCCTCAAACCCCGTCCTCCTCAAGCTCCACCCCACAAACTTCTAAGTTTCCCCCCAGTCTGGAGCTGGCAGCCCTACATCTGGCTATGCATTTTTCCTGCTTGACCTCATAATTACATTGCAGGAAGGGGTGATAAAGGGGTGATTGTGTCCAAAAGTAGCCCCCTCTTAAGTTGCAAGTGTGGGGAGGGGGGGTCTGGGGGAGGGAGGAACCACAGTGGGTATAATGCCATAAACCCTCCCCTTCAAAGCAGCCATTTTCTCCAGAGGGACTGATCTCTGTAGTAGAGAGGTCAGTTATAATTCTGGGAGTTCTCCAGGCCCCACCTGGAGGCTGGCAACCATCAATGAGTGGATTGAGTGTAGTCATTTTAGGACACAGTGAGGGTTCCCAAACAGTTGGGAAACTCAAACAGCAGGAACATGGGGCCATGAAATGCTGGAAGTACGCAATGATATGTAATTATGCAAAATTCAAATCTAGATAAAGAAAACACAAACACCATTCACTAGTGATACTATGCTAAACACATGTAATGGGCAAGGGATCCCTAGTGTTTAAAATCCCTGTTCAGGTGGGGTGGAAAGATGAGCAGTGATTTGAGATTTTTATCTCACTATTCACAAGTATTAATTGCTTTAGCAAAATCTGAGACTTTCCACCCATTGGATTAGCTGATCTGTTATATGATCGCTATATTGTTTCTTGACTAGATTTGAGTTTTACACAATTACATTTCTCCTGCATTTTGCGGCTCCTCGACCCTTTTGTTTGTTTTTGTTTGTTTGTTTGACAGCATAGTGAGAATCCACTTTTTATACCTGTAGGAGTGAACCCTAGTTCATGAAAGCTTACGCTGGAATAAAATGTCATTCGTCTTTAAGGTGCCAGAAGACTCCTTTTTATTTGTTTGAACGGGATCATTTCTTTGCTCTCCTAGGCCAGAGATGGAAGAAGAAGAATCTTGATGAGGAGCTGTTTACAGGTCAGTGACTTAGCATATTGTTTCCACAAACACACAGAACCTCTCCTTGCCAATACTAGACAAGAATCCAACAATGTACCACCAGCACCTGCCTCAGAGTATCCCCAAAATGAATGTTTTCTTTGGCATGGTCCAAAGAAATTGGTCCAAAATAGGTGCAAACACAAATGGCAAGCTGTGGAAAAAGTATGTATGATGTTCAGATTCCTAGGGGAAACCTAACCACCAAGAGTCTGAAAATGGGCCCAGTATCAACATCACAAATGAGCAACGAGCCAGTTTAGCTTGACAGCAAAGATGAAACTGCTTTCTGGCAT
>NW_015174274.1:580805-601562 GCF_001447785.1 Gekko japonicus | reverse complement strand
AACAGTTGGGAAACTCAAACAGCAGGAACATGGGGCCATGAAATGCTGGAAGTACGCAATGATATGTAATTATGCAAAATTCAAATCTAGATAAAGAAAACACAAACACCATTCACTAGTGATACTATGCTAAACACATGTAATGGGCAAGGGATCCCTAGTGTTTAAAATCCCTGTTCAGGTGGGGTGGAAAGATGAGCAGTGATTTGAGATTTTTATCTCACTATTCACAAGTATTAATTGCTTTAGCAAAATCTGAGACTTTCCACCCATTGGATTAGCTGATCTGTTATATGATCGCTATATTGTTTCTTGACTAGATTTGAGTTTTACACAATTACATTTCTCCTGCATTTTGCGGCTCCTCGACCCTTTTGTTTGTTTTTGTTTGTTTGTTTGACAGCATAGTGAGAATCCACTTTTTATACCTGTAGGAGTGAACCCTAGTTCATGAAAGCTTACGCTGGAATAAAATGTCATTCGTCTTTAAGGTGCCAGAAGACTCCTGTTTATTTGTTTGAACAGGATCATTTCTTTGGGCTCCTAGGCCAGAGATGGAAGAAGAAGAATCTTGATGAGGAGCTGTTTACAGGTCAGTGACTTAGCATATTGTTTCCACAAACACACAGAACCTCTCCTTGCCAATACTAGACAAGAATCCAACAATGTACCACCAGCACCTGCCTCAGAGTATCCCCAAAATGAATGTTTTCTTTGGCATGGTCCAAAGAAATTGGTCCAAACTAGGTGCAAACACAAATGGCAAGCTATGGAAAAAGTATGTATGATGTTCAGATTCCTAGGGAAAACCTAACCACCAAGAGTCTGAAAATGGGCCCAGTATCAACATCACAAATGAGACACGAGCCAGTTTAGCTTGACAGCAAAGACGAAACTGCTTTCTGGCATTAATAGCCTGAAAGGGGTCTCCTTTGTCTCTCCTCCTGACACTCTCTCTCTTCCATCCACAATTTCTGCCAAAATGCTGCTGAGAGATATGAGCTTTTTATGTTGTGTGACCCCCTTTAGTTAACCACAAACTGAATCATGCTGTACAGTTCAGCTGAGTAATAAAATATAATCTGATCCGGAGGAGCTATTAGAGTGGGCCACATCATTACACATCCCTTTTTTAACCCAGTTTAACAAGTTGCTCCTGAGAAGTTATTTATTCTAGTGGAGATCAAATCTCTTTTAGGTCTTAATCTTATTCTTCACATCCCTGCCTGAAGTGGTTGAGATACTCATATAACACATATCTCTTTTCTTGTCAGCAGAATGTTTTGTTTGACACTGATCATTTGTTCCAAAACACAGGGCTGGGTTTTAAATATATATATACATATATCGACAATTATTCTCATAAAATGAATACTGTATAACCGAAAAACAGTTATGAATCATGGAACTCTGCAGCCCATAGTCGCAACAATGTTAAACACCTTATTCAGTGATAAAGAAAGAAAAAGGCAGAGTTCTCAGTCTGAATTCTACCCACATATTCAGTGAACAGAGTGCCAGATTTGAACTGAAGATTCAGATCCCCATTTAAGCCTTGGAACTCACTGAGTGACTCTGGGCAAGTCTTGATCTCTCACCTAAATTGCTTCTGTGAGGACAAAATAGACCTGTGGGGCACTCTCTGAACTTCAGAGGAAAAGGCTGAGAGGCAAATAAATAAATCATAAAGACCATCAAGCATCTTAAGAGCTGTCCCTTTCCCCTTTTTTCCAGCCCCACACTTCTTCAGTACATAAGATCTGTGCAATGGTTTTAAAGACCCTAAGAGATAGTGCTACTGAAGTATTACCATGCAAAAATGTTAAATGTATGATTGCCTGCACTGATGCTTTGATGATTTTTTCACTTCTTGGATACATACAGCGCATTCCCCCATGAAAGAAGAGATACCCTTTTTTATTTTACACAATTTATACCCTACCTTTCTGCCTTCATAAGGCCCACTGAGGTAGTTGACAAATTAAAACATACATAATAAAACTATATCTTTAAAGCATTAAAATCAAGAAAATATCATTAAAACAATTAAAACCAGAGCTAAAATACATGCAAAACCATGAAAGCATCGAGCAGGAAGGAGGGGTCACTGAGGGAACATCAAACGAAACCAAAAAAAAATCTTCTTTTGCACATGCGCTGAAGCATTGCAGCATTTCAGCAGCCTCAAGGGGGATGCACAATCACCATTAAAAGTACATTCCCCACTCATCACATACCATCATGCTTCCAGGACGAGCTTGCCCTGGTCTCTAGCATCTGTGCCCTTTCTTGAGGAAGCAGTTCCATGAAAGCCCCCTCCTCACTCTGGTTCCCTTCCCTGGGTCTTACTTTGGAGTGAAGCGGTGTCATTTGATAAAGCTGTCAGCGTCACCCAAGCCTGCCTTGGGAACACATGGGCAGGGTGTGATCCCTTTACATGAGAGTAGCCTCATTGGCTTCAGTACATCCACTCTGATGTAAAGCAAGATGTGGGGATGGGATCCAGGGCATTCAAAGAAGCTCAAATATTGCTCTCTCCTCCTCCTCTCCCTTCCCCCACCAAGGCTTATGATTAAAATGTATATCTTCTTCAGTTTCTCTCTGCATTGTTCTGGTAAACATCTCAAGAGATGGTTTTTAAGGAACTGGAGTTGCAGAATTATCCCCCCCCCCCCAATCACCTTGAAGATGGACTCTGAGTCAGTTTCCTGTATAAGCAGAGCTGCAGGAGCTGGTGTTTGGCCTCCCAATGGGAATGACTGTTTGTTTCAGTGCTGGCATGCAATATTTTTTTTAAAAAAAAAATCACCACCTAAACCCACCATTTCTGGGTGGGTTTTGGGTGGCAGTTTTTTATTAGGCGGGAAAATGTTCAGATTCCAAGCAAGAGGCTACTTTGCGAACTCATTCCACAAAGGGGGGGGGGGGGTACAGGAAAATCTAGTTTAGGAAAGAATGGGGAAATGAGGAAAGACTAGGACAGCATGGGGATGTTAACGAAGTTGTCTGGACACACGAAAAATGCCCAGTAGCATCAGGGAATGAAAATGGAACATTAAGGCAATCTGGAAAATGCTAGTATCACATATAAAGAAAGGTAAAGGTTCCCTTGCTCGAAAGCCAGTCGAGTCCGACTCTAGGGTTGCGGTGCTCATCTCTGTTTCAAAGCCGCAGAGCCATATAAATGACCTTTAATTCACAATGTTAATAATCAATCTATTTTGAGTTTTGTGAATGGAGGGGGCAACATAACCAAGGGTAAGCCTAGCCTTTCAGCCCTTCCTTCATACTTGCTACTTAGGATTTGTATCCACAACTATCTAGTATGGTATCACTATATTTAATAGTAAAATTGCTCAGCCCTGTAACAAAAACAAAATCAACAGCAGCAGGCAATTCACAGAAAAAGTCTGTACATATATGGGAGACTTGACAAAGGAGGCAGAAAAACTGACTGTAAATTAACCAAAAAAACAGCAAGCTATCTTGTGAAGATGAAAAACAACTACTAGTTTTAATACTATGGACAAAAAAGGTATCCAGCTTAGTTTGTTTGTTGCCTGGAAGCCTACAAAAACCAGAAGGGCAATTTCTTTTCCTAGACATAATAATACAAAAATCCAGCAGCTGAGTTTTAAAAGGTGCACTGTAAGTCTAACAGGTATCTAAAAACTGAATTACAATCCAGCATGAAAAGAGCTAAGTAACTAAATGAGTGGCAGAAAAAAGCAAAGAAAAACATCACAAAGCCCAGTGAGGGCTGAACATGCCCAAGAGGCCTGTAACACTGAAAGAGGATGAGAGTCAGTTAAAGGGGAAAGGTGGGGGGAGATTGGCTTACACAATCACAGATGAGGAGATCTTGGAGATGGAGGAATTTCCAAATCATTCTCTGTTAGAGTCAGTAGTGGTTAGCATGTTGGACTGGGCCCTGGGAGACCTATAATCGAATTCCCACTCAAGCTTGCTGGGTGAACTTGGGCCAGTCACACATTTTCAACCTTACCTACCTCACAGGGTTGTTGTGACGACAGAGAAGAGAAAGGTAAGCCCCTTTGTGTCCCAATTGGGAGTAAAGATGAGGTAGAAATGAATTAATTGAATAGATTCTCCATGGACCCAGTATCGTTCTCAATTCCCTTCTTCAAGAAGCAGTGTAGCTAAGAGTATGAACCAAGAGAACAATGGTTCAGCTCTAATCTGACACATAGGCTCAGTTTGCAGTGTTAGGCTGCCTCCCATCTGCATTGTGATGACAGTGACCTTGGCTTACTTTACAGGGTTGTTGTAAGGATTACGCAAGAAAAGTATGCAAAAAGCATTCTGAACATTCTCAAGAGATCAATAAACACCGGCACTTATTTGTCTGTATCAATTCTGAAAGACAGTGAAGAGTTAATTGTATCTTCCCCCCCTCCAGTAGCTGACAACTTGCAGTACTGAGTTGCTAGAACCCCAAGTGTGACGGCTACATGGTAAGCGCAATTTGCCACTGTATTGCACTGCCACTGTTGTTCTGCGTCTGTTATTTTGCTCCTCCTGTACCTACCGGTACACCATAACTCCGGCCCATTTGATTCTTGTTCTGCTGACTCATTGCTTTTATTTTGAGATCTCCTTTTTTATGTAGCGGCACCGCATCAAGCGAAAGGCCGTTGTCCCTGTTTCTTTGCCTTTGCTTGTCTCCCATTGTCCATGGCCGTCTCCGTCACTGTTGCTCAAAAACAGAAAACAGGACCATGTTTGGGGGCATTAATTCCTTCCTCTCCCGTGGGGAATCGATACCGACTGATTCCTTTTCATAATTATTTATCACCTTGTGCAACAGAAAGCATGCTGGATCCTTACAGCTGTTGAATGTTCCCTTTTCCTAAAGCAACAATGTCAATGTGGTTTGGTGACGCCTGCTTTTGCAGTTTTTTGTCATTAATCCTTTCATACAAATACAGTTCATTTCTTGCCCAGTACAAGGAAACCTGACTTTCTTTTTCATAGGAAAATGTATTTTGAACTATCATTAATAAACTGAGGCAGTTAGAGAAACTAACGATTGAAGTAGTTACTCTCTAAATTGAAATATAGTCATTTAATTCTATCTTACTTTTGCCCCTGATTGGGACCCAAAGCGGTTTGCAGTTAAAAAATAGGAATAGGAGAAGAGTGGAGAAAGGCTTCTGACTACAGAGCATGTCTTCTCCGCTCTCCACCCTCTCTGCTAGTGGATCTTCCTCCCAGTTCTTGGTTGTAACCAGGGCTTTCTTTGTAGAAAAAGCCCAGCAGGAACTCATTAGCACAATAGGCCACACCCAACAGCAGAAACGCATTAGCATATTAGGCCACACCCCTGACAGAGCAGCTCATTAGCCTATTAGGCCACACCCCCACATTGCCAGAAGTGTGGTCATTCAGCCACACCCACCTTTTGCTTCTTATTCTGTTTACCTTGTTTGTTGTCAAAGCCAGGGCTTTTTTTGTAGCAGGAACCCTTTGCATGTTAGGCCACACACACGCCTACTGTAGCCAATCCTAATGAGTTTCTGCTGTTGGGTGTGACCTATTATGCTAATGAGTTCCTGCTGGGCGTGGCCAACTCGGGAGCCAGCCGGAACTCCGTTCCTGTGCGTTCCTGCTCAAAAATAGCCCTGGTTGTAACCCTCAGCCAAGAGCCCTTTGGCAGTTGCCCTTTCAGCTTTTGCTGCGGGGCACAACCAGGCTTTAAGTACCTGTAGCAGAGGAGAAACAAACTCAGCCAGGTCTGATACAGCTGCTGCTAGCCAGCTAGTACATCCTCCCCAGTTTCTCTGAAGAAAATACACAATCAGTTGCTATTCTTCACAATATTTCTACCGTTAACTTGCTGAAAATATAATATTAAGGATAAAACTGTGACAGGGCAGGCAATACTCTTCAAAAACAACAAGTAGTCCCCTTTCCCTTGCTGGTTTCTGTACCCTGAATATTAATTGTGAAATCATGCATTTTAATGATATAATTTTTGAGGACCAGGTTTTATCGTGCAAAATCAAATTGCAGGAGTTGGAGTCAAAAGTTGCTGCATTTATATCTTCAACCCTAGGTTTTAAAACATTGAGGTAACTTAGCCAAGAAAGACAAATTGATAGAGTGGCACATTTTGGATCTGATCCAGCTAAATGGAAGCACTTTTTCACCACAGTGGTTTCAGTGGGGAAATTTGAACATGTGCTGGCATTAACATATGTAGGACATTAAAAGAATTTACTCAGGCTGGATAGTACCTTTGGGGGGTTGCTTTCTCTACTGCATGTAAAAAGTGTGTAGCCATACATTTGGATCTTGCAGATCTGTAAATACATGTTTAAAGTCTTTGAAGCAAACCAAGATAATTGGCTAAAATTCCAGAAAATGCAACAATGCAACTGATGATGCTCCCCTAAGATACTTATGCAAAACAAACAAGAGGTTTACTTAACGTAGGCACTGCTTTCCCCCTATATCTTTTGATCAATTGCTTTGCAGTCACATTCATTAGACAGTCTAATTTGAACCACAATTAGATTTTATCCCTTTAAAAGATAAAGCAGGTTCCCAAGTCATTAATTAAAGAACCTGACTCTAAGTAGGCTGCAAGATGGATGTTACATTCCCCTCGCTGATGACCCAACTCAGCAAAACAGAACTCTTCCCCTTTGAGAAGCAAACAATCTCTCGAACTTACTGAGTGAAACTTTTGCTGTGCTTCAGAGCGTGGGGAAGAAGAAAATCTCTCTAAAATATTCACAAAGCCACCCTTTCTAATCCTGTTGGAACTCATTCAGAAGATCTTCTGGCTGGAATCTGTGGAGCTAACCTTGGATACACTGGATATAGTATAAAGAAGACAAGTTCTGGCTTTGGAGCTGGACATTGTCTGAAGTGCCACCAGTCAAATGCGCCACTCCTGCAACTTCTACATTCAGCTGCCAGCAGGGCTTAGTAGGATCCAAAGGGGACTTGTGTGGAGGAATTGTGCAGGTTGTAGATGTAGATGCCAATTCCCCTTCGAGAAGCTCTGCCAGCTCAACAACGAAGTGACTGCCTCTGAGTGCTCTTGGGCAAGACAAAAAAGTAATGACAGTCCCTGTTGTTTGTCCCCAGCATCTGGAATAAGTGGTATATTTTCTGTGTACACAGAAATTCCTTCTTGCTGTTAACTACTGATAGAACTACCCTCCACAAATGTGTCCATCCAAGCTACTGGCCCAGCCCATAGCCAGGGTTTGGTTTTTTTTAAGTTTGGGGGCATTTAAATTTCCTAGAGGGCACTGGCTAATCAAATTAAAGGAATTCCGGCTCCTTCCCTGCATACACCACTGCTTGGGGGCCTTGGCTGGATTGGAGCTCATGGTTAGGGGGGGCTAGCCCCAAGGTGCCCCACTGTGACTATGGCCCTGCTACTGGCTATCCCCATTTTCCATGGTTTGTACCACCTTACATTCTCACAGGAAGACTTTTGCATGATCCTTGCACTTCATAAGTAATTTCAAATTGTGTGAGGAAGCAGCGTGGGGGGGGGGTGTGGTTCACCCTGGACGCAGCTTGAGGAAGTCCCTCAAAGGGGGCCCTTGAAGCCAGCATCATGCTGCATCCAGCCAAACATCTTTCCTTTGGCTTTTAAAATGCAGCTCTAGCTGCAGCCGCTAGGGGTGCAGGGAAGCCTGAGCATAGCAAAAAGCACAGTAGGATTGTCTAAAATTCCTTTTCTCCAAGACTGAAGCAAACTTCCTTATCAACAACCAAGCCAGGCTGCTGATAGCTGCTACAGTAACTGCCAGCCTGCAGGTCATTTTCTCCAGTACTCTAGCCTTTCCCTCTTTCTTTCCTTGTACGCAGCTCAGCCAGATCTTGCAAAGAAGTCAGGCCTGTAGCTACAGTGGGGCATTTCGGGGCCTGGCCCCCTGATGTCCTGCCAAGGCCCCCCAAAACTTCCATCCAGCCCCCAGGCTTCCTAGCTCTCTGGGCTGCCCGGAGGACTCCCAACTCTCTGGGCCACCTGGAGGACTCCCCGCCGCCGCCCCTTCCCCAAGCGTGGCTTGCTTCCCCATGCAGGCAAGCTGAGTGCGAACGCTGCAAAAGTGAGTTTTAAAATGTTCGTTTTATTTTTTTATTTTGTAACATCAGTGCCCCCTGACTTATTTAAAGGCCCCCTGAATTACAAAATCCTGGCTACGGGCCTGAAAGCAGTAGTTAGGGTGTTGCAGCTTAATTTCTCTCCCTCTTTTCCTCACATTTCTCATTCATTTCTGTCTCCACCAATTTTTCCATGTCTCCGCCTTCTCTTTATTTTCACTTCTTGGCCTCAAGACCTTCTCACTCCTATCCTGCTTGGTGACAGAATACACTGGTTCTGCTGGGCTTCCAAACCCTCCCCCCTTGCTTGGACTGTGATTCTGTGCTTGACGTCAGCTGCCATTGCCACAAGGGCACTGGGTTTCCTGGGCACTGTACAGTGTACTGGCTCTGCTGGGCTTCTAACCCCCCTTGCTTGGATTGTGATTCTGTGCTTGATGTCAGCTGGCATTGCCACAGTGGCACTGGGTTTACTGGGCACTGTACATTGCACTGGTACTGCTGGGTACTCTGTACATTGCACTGGTTCTGCCGGGCTTACAAAAATCCCCCCCCCTTCAGTTTCAACTGCAGATATTCTCTGGTTTGACTTTAATCTTTTGGAAACAATAGAGGATGGAGGCACCTTCGGGAGGGGGTACTGTGCTTCTTAACATCCAGTCTGGTGAAACTTGTGATCACTATTTTGTGATGGTTTGGGCTAGTGTTAGTTAAAGTTAGTACAAAGGCAGACTCCTAGCTCTCAAAAATGCCTTGTAGATGCTTGGGATGGTCAGCTCTTGGGCTTCAAAACAGAGAACAGAAGCCCTCCCAAGTGCCTGCTCAGAACACAAGTGGTGTGATGGAACTTTTTTTTTTTGCTGTCAAGTCACAGCTGACTTATGGCGACCCTGTAGGGTTATCAAGGCAAAAGACGTTTGGAGGTGGTTTGCCCTGGCCTGCCTCCAGGTTGGCCCTACTTAATTTCTGAGATCTGACGAGATCAGGCTATCCGGGGGCTATCCAGGTCAGGGCTAGGCTGGGAGTAATTTGAGTGGCCCAAGGTCACCCAGCAAGCTCCCGTGGCACAAGTGGGGATTCGAACATGGACTTCCCAGATCCTAATCCAACACTTTAAGTACTACACATGCTGGCTCTCATGATGAAACAGCTTGTTGGGATTTGATTTTTTTCCCCTGACATGATTATATAAAGGTAAAGGTAAAGGTTCCCTTGCTCGAAAGCCAGTCGAATCCGACTCTAGGGTTGCGGTGCTCATCTCCGTTTCAAAGCCGAAGAGCCAGCGCTGTCCGAAGACGTTTCCATGGTCGTGTGGCCGGCATGACTAAACACTAAGGCGCACGGAACGCTGTTACCTTCCCAACCGAAGCGGTACCTATTTATCTACTTGCAATTTCTTGCTTTCGAACTGCTAGGTTGGGCAGGAGCTGGAACTAGAGACAGGAGGTCACTCCGTAATGTGGGTCTTGAACTGCTGAACTACTGACCTTCCACAGCCTGCAGTTCAGCATCTTAACCACTTGAGCCACCGCAGCTCTTTGACATGATGATATATACAAAGTTAAAAAGAATAATTTGTTCACTGTCTGTGTTTGGGTCCAGTGACACCTCTAAGACCAAACTTTGTTCTGCTGCTTCAGACCAACATGGCTACCATCTGAATCTATTTTCTGGCCATATTATTATTCATTTTATTTCATGATTATTCCTGAAAATAATTTTGTTGTATAGAGGAGGGGCTCTGACCTGTATAGCCCCAGCCACACATTAAGAAACATCACTTCTTTTGTCTGGCACCAGGGAAATGCCAGACCACTCTGTTGTTCCACAATGGACACCCCCAGTACCCCAGTACAGTCATCCAACACCTGGCTGCTATTGTTAAAGCCAGAGTCTGCCCCTCTGAGAGCTCATTGGTCACATCTAGGCCTTGCCCATCCTGATGCCATGCACCCCTGGGATTCATCATTGGCCTCGGTAATCTATTGTTCTCACCTGAGACCAGCCCCCAAGACCTTCCATTGATCTGCATTGTTTTCCAGTGTCTATATCCGTCAGCACATGGCCTCAGATCATGTGCTTCTGCCTTGATGCCAACTGGCAGACCACCCCTAAACCTCTGGGTTTAGGCCATAAACTCATCTGCATGGACCTCTGCACATCTGGACAGGTTGTATCACCCCATAACTGACCCCTCTAGTAGCTATCAATGACCTCTGCTTTCTTAGTTCGGTATTCTGTGTGTGAATGTTTGAATATTGTTTGTATGCTTGAGAAAATTTAGTTGAGAAATCATTATTTTAGCTACCCAGTCTCTGTGTCTATTATTGGGTTCTTGGGAATTCTAACTCCAGTATACACAGGTCTGATCCTATAGTTATGCCAATTGCTCATTAATATCATAATTCCCCAATCTATTATTAAGGAACAGGGCAATTTGGCTAACAGCAAATGGGCAATAAATCCAATTAAAAACAAAATTATGCAGATGCATGATGCACACAAGTTCTCATAATAGCTATGATTCTCATAACAATCAAACAAATGTCTCCCCATGAGAAGGTGATATGGTACAGTCCTCACACAAGAGTATCCAAACTCATTAACATGTTCAGGAATTATCTATACGTATCTTGAGTTTTGGGAAGTGAAAAAAACCAGGAAATTGTGAATACTTTTAAACTGAAGCAGGGGTCTTTTGGGGGCATAGCGTGCCATAGCGCTGCTTCGGCAGCCCAGCAGCTGGCACAAATGGAGTGGCAGCAAGCCCTGCCCCCAGCTCCCCATGCTGCGGCCTATCATCGGTCTCCTGGGGCCCGTGCTGGAGTGCTGCAGCCCCGGGAAGGCCCGAAGAGGCTGGTCATCAGTGTCCCGGGGCCCACGCTGAAGCGCTGCAGCCCCAGGAAGGCTGAAGCGCTGCGGCCCCGGGAAGGCCCAAGGAGGCCGGTCATTGGTGTTCCGGGGCCCGTGCTGGAGTGCTGCAGCCCCAGGAAGGCCCGAGGAGGCCCGTTGTTGGCATGCCAGGGCCTGCGCTGGAGCGCTGCAGCCCTGGGAGGGCCCGAGGAGGCCCGGCGGCGGGTTCCCGGGGGCCGTGCTGGAGCACTGCACCCCCAGGAAGGCCCAAGGAGGCCCGGTGGTGACATCCCAGGGCCCACGCTGGAGCGCTGCGGTAAGTGGGGGATCTGCGTGAGGGATCCGCAGGGTTGGCGGGCGCTTGATGGGGTGGCCATCTCTTTGCCCTCTTTCTTTTCCTCCTTTCCTTCTATCCTTTCCTTTTCTTTCTCTCTTTCCTTTTCTTCCTCCCTTTCCTTTTCTTCCTTCCTTCCTTTCTCTCTTTTCCTCCTTCTTTCCTTCTCTCTTTCTCTTTCTTTCCCTCTTTCCCACCCTTCTCTCTTTCTTTCCCTTCTTTACTTCTCTCCTTTTCCTCTTTCCCGCCTTCTTCCTCCCTCCTTCTTCCCTTCTCTCTCTTTCTTTCCCTCCTTCTTCTGTTCTCTCTTTCTCTCCTTTCGTTCTCTCACCTGGGCCCTGTCCATTTGTGCTCTGGACTCTGCTTGCCACAGCACTTCTCCCATTGCTGTCTGCAGGGGTCTTTTTGTTCCTTTTCTTTAAATAGTACGGTGCTTCTCATGTTTTAATTTCTGGCCTTGTGTTACATCTCATCTCCAAACTACAGAGATCACTTCCCCAAGGGCAAATGGATGCTTTGGAGGGTGGACTCTATGGCATTTTACCCCACTGAGATCCATGTCCTCCCCAGGTTCCACCCCCAAATCTCCAGGAGTTCCCCAGCCTGGAACTGGCAACCCTAACCCCCCCACCCCCAACAGCAGCCAGAGGGGACCTGGCAACCCCAGTTACCAATTAGCCATTTTGATTTTGTAAATGACTCACGTCCTTGCATGTAGGTATGCATGTTAATGAGAGATAAGAAGCTTGGCCAGTTGTGAAGTTGATCTACAAGTTTTGCAGCAAGCACAAATCTTGGCACAGGTCTGCCGTGGGGGGGGGGAAGGGTCAAAGCATCAGGCAGGGTGTGAGAAAGAGGTACTTTTCTCCCTTTCTCACAATACAAGAACTCGTGGGCATTCAATGAAATTGCTGAGCAGTCAGGTTAGAACAGATAAAAGGAAGTACTTCTTCACCCAAAGAGTGATTCACACATGGAATTCACTGCCACAGGAGGTGGCGCTTCAAGAGGGAATTGTGTTTATCCATATCCAATATGTTTATCTATGGAGCAGAAGTCCATCAGTGGCTGTTAGCCACAAGGTATAGATAGGAACTCTCAGGCTGGGGCAACTGATGCACTGTATTCTTGGTGCTTGGGGGGGGGCAACAGTGGGAGGGCTTCTAGTGTCCTGGTCCCACTGCTGGACCACATAATGGCACCTTTTCTTTCTTTCTTTCCCTCTTTCCTTCTCTTTCTTTCCCTCTTACCTTGCTTCTTTCCTTCTCTCTACTCTCTCTCTCTTTCCTTCCCGCTTTCCTCCTCCTGCGGCCCAACTCTGGTGAGAAGGGGTTTAAACTTTAAACCCCTTCTCTCTTAGCTCCCCCCCCGCCGCAGGCCGGCTGGGGAAGGGAAAGGGAGGTTTTTGAAAATGCCTCTCCCCCCTTTGCTTCCCCTTCCGGTGATGTCAGGGGGCGTGACATATGCTAATGAGCTATTATGCTAATAGTCTAGTAGCTCATTAGCATACCTTATGCTAATGAGCTCCTGCAGCTCTTTTTCTACGAAAAGACTCCTGAACTGAAGACTCCATTTGTTTTGTACTTGAACTGTTTTTTTAATATAACACTTGAAGCCACCTTCGTGTGGTGTCTTTTTGGATTTCTTTCCTTCTCCATCAATTTGAAATAATGAGCTGGCTCTCAAGAAACTTAAATGCTAAGAAAAGGCTGCTCATTGCCAGTGGGGAAAGTATATATTGTAGCACTTGGCGATAAGTTCCTGCATCTCCATCAGTTGTCTCACTGTGCAGCCACAGATGTTTACACAGCTGCAACTGAGACAAAGTACACCCAGGCAATAGTGTGGTTTTTTTAAATTGTTAATTATTAATTTAATGTTTACAGTAAAGAATATGGCAGATGCTCATGATTACACTATTTAGATCCATTAAGACCAGGGTTTAAACATTATGCAATGGATCAGCACAATTAACAGTTTAATTTAAGGACCGCAATTGAAAACACAGATTATACTGTGCAAGAAATACATATTTGCTTAACTGCCCAGTCATCAGGATGGGGGGGGGGCATGCAAGTGTGTGCATTTCCCCCCATTATTATCTTCTTGTTTTCTTTCTAAATTCTCTTTAGAATTCACCATTTTAACTTGTTCTGCACTCCAGAGCAGTGTTTCCCAACCTGTGGGTCGGGACCTAAAAGTGGGACATGAAGCCCCTGAAAGTAGATTGCAGGCCAGCCCTCCCAAATGGCTGCTCCTGTCTTTTGCATCCTTCTCTCTTTTCTCCTCACCAGCTTCTCACATTCTCATCTTCTCCTCCGCCTTTGTGACAATAATGAGGGGAAAGCAGTCCAGCAACTGGTAACTTCACAAGCAGTAGCTGAAAGAAGGGGGGAGAGTTGAAGAGTAGTGGGTGCTGTCGGCATGCCATGGAGAACCCAGAGGATGATAGAAAGAGGGATGTGCGTGCACAGGCTCTGTGTTGATGCTGCCTGTTCAGCAGCCCAGCCTCTTACCCAGCACCCTCTGGTGCCTCACTGCCCTCCACCTGCTGTGGGAGATGTACTGCACCAAGACCCTGGCCACTAACCTCTTCACCACCATCTGCCATCTTCTTGCATTTCGTCAACACAGCAACCCCCAAGTGTACCACTTCAAACTCCAGTTCTGGCCCGGCTGGCAGAAGAAGGAGATGAACTCCCACTTGCTCGGGGTTCATAGTGGGGGCAGCTGCACCCTTGTTGTGATGTTTGTTGGTTTCTCAAAAATAACTGGTTGAGCATTATAGAAAACAAGAAGGGAGACCCGCGATACTCGCGGGGGGGTGCACTGCACGGCGAGGTCGGGGCTCAACCGGGCAGCCCCGTAGCAGCAGTGGCGGTGGGGGGGGGACACTGCTCGGTGAGGTCAGGGCTGAACTGGGGAGGCCGGTGGTGGCGGCGGCTGTCAGGAATGCACGTCCTCCTCCTCCTCCCTCCCTGTCAGCGGAGGGAGACCCAGCGGGCGAGCGCGGCGCGGCCCTCCCCCCCTCCTCCCTCTACCAGCATCGCCCCCTCCGCCTCGGCCTAGTCAGGGGCAGCGGCGGCTCTTCCTCCAGGAATGGATTGCGCGCTCGCCGCCTCAGGGGCCCCCCCACCTTTCCCGCGTGCCGGCCGTATCAGGACACTGAAGGGCCGGGGACGCTGCGGCCCGGGCGGGGGAGGCGACGCAACAGAGGAGAGGAAGCCGGCGAAGAGGTGCGAGGTCCCGCAGAAAGGGAAGGTGGGCTGGGGGCAAGGGAAAGAACGCACCGCCCCTCCTGCTGGCCGCAAACTCCAACCCCCGTTCCAAGAGCGTTCGGCGCGCATGCGCAGGGGACGCTCGTTTTTATTTTAGCAAATTTAAGGACCCTCAGGAAATTTTGTAAACTTTTAAGATTTTTGTGCACCCCTGGGGACTGCCCCAAGAGTACACAAACCTCCCCCTGCCCCCCAGGTGGCCCCGGAGCACAGATTTAGCGATCCGCACTCACGGGGCCACTTGACTATTAGATATATAGATGGAATGCTGGATCAGATGGGTGCCAAGGTCATCGTTTGTCCAGGGTACAAAAAACCCTTGAGCTAGCCCTGGATAGGTCACCATACAAAGTAAATGTGGACTTGCGGGTCACCCCATATCAAAAAGGTTGGGAACCACTGTTCTAGTGTCCTTTGTCACATATAACCCAGTTTCCAAACTCTGTGGAATTCTGTGACCCAGGAAGTTCATCAAACCCCTCACTTACAGAGATTGGTCATGCCTTTTTATTATTCCAGAAGGCTTTTAATATTTCTTCTCCCTGGTATGATATTGTTTAAGTGTGTACTACATTGCTGATCCTGTCATTATTGATCTTATTGGCTGGGTCCACACATTGTTGGATACCGTGCTAATCTTTCACCTCCTGGACCCTCTACTCTGTCTTGAGGCTGAACCTGAGTGATCTTTGTCTTAGCTCTTGAAGGGTGCCTCCAGAGCAAACTAATATATGCAGCAGCCAAATTGCTTGCTCTCAACTTTAATGCCAGTAGCTCACATAGTAGAATTTTTTGCTCACAAGATTCCACAGCTTAAAGGGAGCATTGCTCCCCTGCATATACTACCAGTCAAAAGGAAGAAATGATGGTTTTCCTGTACTGATTTTTTTAAAAAATGTGTATTTTGTGCCACATCCTTGAGGGTTTTCTTTCTTGTTGGGACAGTACCACAGTGACATGGCTGATCATTATGGAACAGTACCACAGTGACATGGCTGATCATTTGTTCAGCAGCGGCCAGGGTCGAAGCATTGTTTCTTTGGGCCTGGTACAAATTTATAACATGCCCCAATACACACAATCCCAAGTATAAAAACTTCAGGGGGAAAAGCTATCCTCATTCAGTTTACATATTTCCAATGTATAAACATCATATGTACCAAAACATGCAGCATTATTTCAGCTATGTGATCGCAGACATTTCTGTTGTGAAGAAATCTCTGATTGTCCAGTCTATTCCCTGAAGCTCCACCTGGAAACATAGCAGTCCTACACAGCAAGGAAGTCTGGTTAGAAGCTTGAATGGATATAAACAATTCAGGAAACATCAATAAAGAGGAACTGCAGCTCATGATGTTTTTGTAGAAACAGCCATGTTAAACCATGCAGGGTCTGCACCAAAGCCTCTAACAACCTGTGTTGACTGATGATATGATTCATCACTGCACAAGCCACTACAGGCAAGCCATGTGGGAGGGCTGTTATCAGCCCTCATCTTTGCAAAATGGTCACTAGGAGCATAAATCAGTGCAAGGTGTTGCGCCATCATCCCCCCTAGGCTGCACTGGCCACTTGTGAACACAGTGAAGCACTTACATGCCATTAATTTCAGCAGGGTTTGGGTATGCCTAACTTCCTCTGTGTTGCACCCATTCATTTCCCCCCCCCTTCCATATGCCTTATTACAGAAGACAGTGAAGAAGCTGCGCCTGGTAGCAGCTTAAATTCAGCAGGGATTTTTGATGTATTGCTGCCTGCCTGCTGATTAGACAGACTTACTCCTCCCAATTTATCATTCTAATATTAGATTGGGAACAACAGGCTGGACTGTAAAAGGTAAAAATAAATAAATAAATATAAATTATACTGACCAGTTCACATTAGTGTGAGTGTAAGCAACTCCAATGTGTTTCTATTTATCACCATTTGCTGCAATCGGGCACCATTTGTTTCCTTTATCAGCTGATTCCTTTCCATTATTCCTTCTTGAAGAGGCATACAATCAGCATTATTCAGTGGGAATTTTGCTTGCCTGAAAGCTTTTATAAAATCCATTAGAGAGAGAGAGAGACCATCATTGGGAATGCATACTGGATACAGCATTTGGTTTGTATTGTAATCGGTTTATGACTGTTTTGCCTTTTTAAATGGTTCATTATCCTTATCGATGGAAGGAGGGAGCACAGATATTTTGTACTGCAAAATCAGAAAGCATATAGCAATACAATTTCAAACATCTTGGTATGGAGCTCTGGATATTTTTCTTTCACTCTCTGGAATAAAGACCATACCTTAGGTTCCATTTGAAAGTATTGCTGTATAAGCATCTTGGGCATTATTACTGGACTTCTTGCAATGGGATTTGATATGCTGAAACATCAAGTATATCGGGTGCAATAGACAAATGTGGGAGAAAATGGTAAAATAATCATGCTCACTACTGACACAGAAACCACAGATAGCTAATGTGATGCAGTGGTTAGAGTACTGGACAGGGATCTCAGAGAACCTGGTTCAAAGTCTTGCTGGGTCACAGACTTTTGGCCTAACCTACCTGACAGGCTTGCTGTGAGGATAAAATGGAAGAGAAAAGAGCAATGTATGCCCCTTTGGGTTCCTACCGGGGATAAAGGTAAATGAGTCAATAAATAATCTAACTAATTGGTTTGAACTGCCTATATACTAGATTTAGGCTAGATGCAGGTGCCTGACAGACCCCATGTATTCACTTGTGAGAGCATCTGAGGCCTAGAACTCAGGATCACAACCCAGTGTGGATCACTTGGAGGCACCAGGTGATGAAGTGGCACATCCATGTTGGAGCTACATAGGCCTACTTAGATAACAGCAGTGTCTTCCTTCTTCTGCTGCTGCAGGGTGATGGGGGCATTTTGAAACATTTCAACTGTGATAATCCAAATTGCCCCAACTATCCCAACCACTCTTGTGGGTAATTGTATGAGGGGATTATTGAGCATCTGCTAGTGTTTAGAGACTAATTTTAAAGAGATGGATACAAATTCTTAAAGAAACTTGGCTTCATCATCTGACCTGCATGACCTTCATGGTCAAGGAGAAGGAAGTATAGACAAGTCATACATTCCAGTAGTCAGGGAACTAGAACTCTGAACAGCTGTACAGCAGTGTAATAGATCAAGCAAAACTACACATTACAATAGAGTATGATATGATTTTCTGATGTTTTCATTTATCTCCTTTAAAGGAGTGGTAAAAGGGGATGGCGGGCAGCAGCAAAGACCTTTACTGGAGCTTTTGGGCACAGGACACAGGAGGGGAGCAATACACAATATGTCAATGTCCCTTCCAGGTGAAAAACCAGAGGTGACATCACCATGTTGAGTGATACTGTAGGAATCCCCCCAGTCTCCATTATAAATAACATAGAGACTGGGGGAATTCCTAGAGGGTTGTTCATCATGGTGTATTCTATTTGGGCAAAAACTCTATGGTAGAAGTTGGTTATACTATAGAGTTTTTGCCCAGACACCAGACTGTCACCTGGAAGTCACTGATTTGATAATGTCACTTCCTGTGTGCCACTAGTGAAGTGGCCTGGGCCTTTCTCTTTCTCCTGGTAGGTCCCCCCCCCATCCCCTGCTGGTTGCCAGGAGCAACCTGGCAACCCTATTCATAACCATGTACATTAAATAAATGTACATTTCCTTTTGCAGAAAATCTTTCTCCTTTTTTCTGAAATGGCTGCAATAATGTAGTCTTTGATATTTAAACTGAGGAAGGGGTTTCTTGAAGATCACACTGTCTCCTATATATACCCCCCCCCAATGGCAACAGAACAAAAACAACTTTGAAGGCTGTCATGTAATCTGTGAGTCCAGGCAAGCATTATAGCTTGCGGCATTATGTGGCACATAAACATATGTTCAACAAATTGCTTCCTAAAGAAATTGAAATAGTATTGGGAAGTAGGTATGTTGGAAGGGAACTGAGCTGGGAATCAGGGACTTGAATCAAAATCAGGAAAGCTGTGTGTGTGTGTACAAGGCAGTGTCAAGTCAAGTTAGTCAAGTTAGCCTTTATTGGCATAAATTAACAGTACAAATTATACAATTTTAGGAAACAGTTAAAACACCTATAAAAATCTATGACTCGATATTGTGCAATTGGGAGCTGATAAGGATGTTATATCTCTAGGAACCTTTGGCGCAGCTTTAAAGGCAAACAGAGAAACTTAGCCACCTTCTCAGTGATGCCGGGACCGAGATCTTTTAAAAGTCTGTGGACCTTGAGTGCATCAGAACAATCCGCCATACTGGTTAGGATAGATTGTAGATAGATATTCCTTAAGTCCACATACAGATTACAATGCAAGAGAACATGTGAAATAGATTCCACGCATTTCTTTCTGCAGGGGCAGTATCTGGCCGAATGCGAAACCTTGTTAAATCTGTACAAGGCAGTGAATAAAACCACATCACCAAATTAAAGCATCCAAAAATCAACAAGTTTTCAATACGAATCTTGAGAAATGGGACCAATAAGTGTCTTTAGCAGTAGCGGGGACCCTACTTCCAAGGTTTCCACAAGTAGTCCTAACAGTCATGAGGAGACAGGAAACGCAAATGAAAGTACGCCTTTAAAGCAGTATTTTCCTTTTGTAGGCGTTTACAGCCGTCCATCCACTGTTGTAATAGGAAGATACCTACATGAGGCCTAACAGCAATCAGAAAGGGGTTCACTGTGAGACTGTGAAGAGCTCCAGGAGAATCTCCACAAATTGGATGAGTAGACAACAATGAAGTTCAGTGTGGCTAAGTGTAAGGCAATGAACCCTGGAACAAAAGCCTAGCTTTAAGTATATGCTAATAGGGTCTGAACTTGCTGAGGCTAAGAGGGAAGGAGACCTTGGGGTCCTAGTGAACAATGCAATAAAAGTGTCAATCCAGTGTGCTGCAGAAGTGAAAAAGGCAAACTCTATGCTGAAATTAGGAAACCCAACACTATTCGAGCAAGGGAACCTTTACCTTTTACACATTGTTGTACATATTAGATTCCATGGCAAAAATGAAGTCAAATGAGGAGGAAGGTCTATGTTTTATTTCAATTAACAGGAAAACAGTTGGACCAAATAGCTCATCAAAAATTGACTACTTTCTTCTTTTTCTTCTTCTTCTTCTTGAACATATTCTGAACATATTCAGGAAATACATGATATTTTATACATGGACTGACATCACCAAGAAAACAATATTCAAAAAGCATAATTGGTTACAAAAGACAGTGGCAATTTGAGTAATAATCCTCTGATTGGCCAGATGTAAAAAGATATGTACCTACGTAAATCTAAGTGTCTACTTAACCTAGTCTAAAATGATAATGTGGAAGGATTCTTCATACCCTTTTCTTTACATTCTAATAAAATATTACTTAAAAGGGAAATCCATAAAACCAAGAAAAATATGAATATGAACAATCAAGAAGAAAAAAACCTATATATAAAAAAATCTTTATATTCCCATTTATACTACAACATATACAGTGCAGCCTCATTTAGAATATCATGTACGGTTCAGGTCACCATTTCTCAGAAAAGATGTAATTCTTGAAACAATACAGAAGAGGGCAACCAAGATGATTAAGGGGTCAGAGTACTTCTTCTACGATAAATGACTGGAGTTTGTAGTTTAGAACAGAGACACCTAAGGGGGGACATGATGGAGGTTTATAAAATTGTGCAAGGGGTAGAGAGACTCTTGAGAGTCCCTTGAACTGCAAGGAGATCAAATCAGTCAATCCTAAAAAAAATTAACCCTGTCTGTTCCCTGGAAGGCCAGATACTAAAGCTGTTGTGTACCCAGCAAGACTGCACATGTGGTCGGGCCGCACACATGGCCATGTGAAGGGCCCAAGCTTCACTTCCAAAGACAATAGCCCAAACGGATCCTAGTGCACACCTATCGGATGGCTAGGATCCAAGGAGGGACCTATGGGACTGGGGGACACAGTAAATAGCCTATCACAGTTGTGGGTGTGTGTTTGGGGTGTGGTTTGCTATGTGGATATAAGCCAGCCTTGGGCCAGACTAAGTATCTCAAGTTATCCTGTAGATAATAATGTATGAGCTGAAATCACTTCTCCATGCATCAGTCTCAGTACTTTATAGAAGCTGAAGCTCAAATACTTTGGCCACCAAATGAGAAGGGAGCACTCACTGGAGAAGACCCT
>NW_015174274.1:553229-580588 GCF_001447785.1 Gekko japonicus | reverse complement strand
AACTTTTTCTCCCTCTCCCAAAATACTAAAACTTGGAGTAACCCAATAAAACTGATAGACAGTAGATTCAGGATGGAGAAAAAGAAATACTTCTTTACTCAGTGAGTGATTAAAATGTGAATTTCACTGCCAGGGGATGGCTTTAAAAGGGGATTAGACAGATCTGCCGATGGCTTTAAAAGGGGATTAGACAGATTCATGGAGGATAGGACTATCAGTGGCTACTAGCCACGGGGACTAAAGGAAACTCAGCTTCTGCATAGCAGTGCCAGGAGGCATCATCAGGGAAGGCCTGGGCCTCAATGCCTTGTTGTTGGCCCTCCAGAATAACTGGAAGCAAAGATTCTCTAATACTATTAATACCCATAATGAACCCATAACGAACCGAAAACTTTGTTGAAGTGTACCTGTTACCAGGAATTAAATGAATGATATGAGAAAACTAAACAGACTACAGAGATCAGTTACCCTGGAGTAAATGGATAGACTCCGTGGCATCATAACTAGGGTCGCCAGGCTCTGCCAGGCCCTGAACTGGAAGGAATCCAGGGAGGCACAGACATGGAGGCACCATCAGTGACAGTGTGGCACCACCTCTAGCAAAACCTGAAAATAACATCAGTCCTATCTAGGAACTGCTGGAAACCCCATGGTTTTACCATAAGAAAGGACTGATGTCATTTCTGGGTTTCTCCCAGAAACAATGTCACACCATCATGGGGGTTTTTTTTTTTTGTTTTGTTTCTTATCTTCCTGCTGGCTGCTGGAGTGTTGGTGGGCAACGAGATCTCCCGCCACCAGCAGGCATATGGTAACCCTAATCATATCCCTGTCGATCTTGCTGCCGACACCAAGCTCTGCCCTCCCCAGGCACTGCCCCCAAATCTCCAGGACTTTCTCAAGATAGAGTTGGCAACCCTACCTACAGAACTTCTGTAATTCTAAGGTACTTCCTTCTCACAGAGTTTGACTATCAGTTTGAATGCCCTGGTAATAGGCAATGACTAGAATGGTAGCCTAACTTGCAAAAAGGAAGACATTGCATGAGTTTTCGGGGAGCCCTACAGGATCCGTGTTTCACTGGGTTGTTTTTAAGAAGGCTGGAGAAGAAGACAAGAAGGTTTAGCTGCTCTTGCTCCTGAGCAGAGATGGACAGGGCTGGCCCAAAGATTTGGGGTGTTTAGGCTAGGCCTCCAGTCACCTTTGGATCTTGGGGAGGTGGGGAGATGGCACATGCTCTCTTTTGCTCCCCTGCCATGCAGCAGTCAGATGCCACTGTTCTCTGATGATGGGGTGAGGGCCAGCCGCCAGGCATCCCTACTCATCTGATTCAGTGCAGCAGGAAGCTGCCACTCACCTCCTCACACACTTCCTCCAGTACAGTCCAGCAAGACAAGGCAGTAGAGGTGCAGTGGAGGGAAGACACCTTGCCTAGGGCTGCCTAGCAAATAGGACGCCCCTGGCAGCAGAAGTGGAGCTGGGACAAGGCAGTGGCAGAGATGAAGAAGGTTCAGGTAACACAGTGGACCAAGATGGAATTGGAAGTGGTACAAAAAGCCCTGATCTCCTTATATCTGTTTGCATGAAAGAGGCAAGGAGACAAGTTCACTAGGCTCTCCCACAGCTTCTTGAACTGAAGAGGCAGCCCTCACATCCTTTAGCAGGGAAAGGCAGTCACAGAGAATGTGCTGGAAAGAAAAACAAGATGCTTCCTGGAAGAAAGGAAAGCTTTATGCCTGCATGTTGTATATCACATTGTGATAAAACATGACATTTAGACATGGTCTCTTTGAATAGCTCCCCTGAGCTATGCTAAGGGTGCTGAGCAGCTGTATGTATAATTAAGTAAAGCTAATTAAAATAAAGTTAACAAGAAAATCACTTCCACGATAGGTCTTGAAGGCAAGCCCCTTTTGCCTCCCCCCCAAGCTTTTGCTATCAATGACCTTCCACACTTCGTATCAGCCCCCAAGCAGCACAACTTTGTCATCTAATCCTTGTCAGGGAGAGGTTGTGGCTCAGGGCATAACTACATGATGCTCTCAACACATGCCCAATCATGGGTGCGTGATCAGACCATCAGACAAACATACACAATGGGAACTCACCTTAAAAAGCACTCATTCGCTCAATGTTGCAAGGGAGTGCAGCAAGGGAGGAGAAGGCACTTCTGCTTTCCATCCCACCCCGCTTTTGCCAGTGGAAAGGGAGGTGGGCTTTTGCCCCATTTTAGTTTCTCCACATGCCCTAGGAAGCAGGGTGGGAGGGAAACTGGAAGCTGCTTCATCCCCCTTGCGCTGCAAGGGAATGCAGCAAGGGAACTTGAAACTGGAAGCTGCTTCATCCCCCTTGCAGCCCCAAGCACATGAGCACTTTTTAAGCTGTTGAGGCCAAGGATACAGACAAGATAACTGGAGAAATGAGGCCAGCTACTTGTCCCATGTCCTTGGTGGCTAGTGAAATCTGAGAAGAGGGGGGTTGGTAATGGCACTCTTCCTGAAGGCCTTCATTCTCTGGCTTTAAAACAAGCAGCATTAAGACTAGGGTTGCCAGCTCAGGGTTGGTAAATACCTGGTGATTTTGGGGTGGAGCCTGAGGAGAACAGGGTTTGGGAAGGGAGGGAGATTTCAATGGGGTATAATGCCATAAAGCCCGCCTTTCAAAGTGGCAATTTTTTCCAGGTAAAATTATCTCTATCGATCATTTGTAATAGTGGGAGATCTCCAGCCACCAGCTGGAGGTTGGTAACCCTAAGTGAGACCATTGTTCCAGCTGCCATTCCAGGTTGTGGAATTCTGTCCTCAGGGATGTGAAGCTGGTGTTATCTTTTCTTCCTGCAAAAATTGGCAACACTACTCCAGGAAATCTTTAAGTCTTCCATGATGGTGCTGTGCTCCTATTTTGATTATGTTTATCTTATGTTCTTTCCTTTGTTTTAGATACTTTAAATGTTTTGAATTGTCTTGAGTAGCCTTGGGGCACTTTTTGGGAGTCAAGAGGTGGCATCATAACAAAAATAATAAATTTTCACAGACAGCGATGCTAAGCAGGTCTACTCAGAAGTATGCCCATGTTTTTCAATTGCAGCCTCAATTACAACCGTTGAAAACAAATGGCAACTAAGATCATAGAAATCTCAGTGGATGCACGTCTATCCCCTCCATGGAAGAAGCCATTTCATACAATTGATGCCTCCGTGAAATCCCAGGGGGAATCACAAGCCTTGCCCTACAAAGACACAGAAGCCTTTATGGTATATTATTGGTATATTATCGGCAAGTGAATGTATTGAAAGGGACTTGCTGGAGGATTGTGCAAAGCAGGACAGCGTGGCAGAGACATGCTTTACAGGATCCATTAGAATGCCATTAGAGTAACAACAAAACCAAAACTTTTAGGTCTGGAATTACCTGCATGTCTGGAACAATGCAGCCATCAGAAGCAATGGAGTGTGTTACCCCAGGGGACTGTAAAAATATTTCTAGGACCCAAGATGAAGGAAGGCATGACCTTCTTTTTAAAATTGTCTTTCCTGACACCTTCCCTTATATATGCTTGTTTCAGATTTGAGGAATGAGCTACATTGATCCTAGTTTTTGAAGATCAGTCAGAGTAGTAAACAACAAAGCTATGTGATTTATGACCAGACTGGCTGATAGTACCTTAGAGATGTCTAAGTACCTTCAGTTTTAGGAATCTGGAATTTAAACATTTTAGGTAGAGCTCGTTGAAGTCAGTCATACCTGCAGAGGGGGAAAAAAGATTTAATGGAAATCAATAAGAAAGGAATCAGATAGCTAGCCAACCCTCCATACAATGATAAGGCATGTAGTTACTGAAAAATAGGCAAACATGCAAAGCCTCAAGCAGCATACATTGACTATACCAAGACATCAGCCTTGAATCTTAATATTGGCATACATCCAGATGGCATACATCCGAGAGTTCTGAAAGAACTCAAATGTGAACTTGTAGATCTCCTGACAAAGATATGTAATCTTTCCTTAAAATCTGCCTCCATTCCTGAGGATTGGAAGGTAGCTAATGTCACTCCCATCTTTAAAAAGGGTTCCAGAGGAGATCCGGGAAATTACAGGCCAGTCAGTCTGACGTCGATACCGGGTAAATTGGTGGAAACCATTATTAAGGAAAGAATTAGTAGGCACATAGATGAACAAAACCTATTGAGGCAGACTCAGCACGGTTTCTGTAAGGGAAGATCTTGTCTCACTAACCTGTTAGTGTTCTTTGAGGGGGTGAACAAACATGTGGACAAGGGGGATCCAATAGATATTATTTACCTTGACTTCCAGAAAGCTTTTGATAAAGTTCCTCATCAAAGGCTCCTAAGTAAGCTCAAAAATCATGGGATAGCATTGGCGTCTCTTATGTTCTTATGTTCTTATTAATGAAAAGAATTTTCAAAACCATAGCTCAGAGAAGCATTTGACCAAACACTTGACCAAGTCCTACACTTAGCTACAAAAAATCAAAAAGCATTGTGTCCAGATCAAGGGAGGTGGTAGTTCCACTCTATTCTGCTATGGTCAGGCCTCACCTGGAGTACTGTGTCCAGTTTTGGACACCACATTTTAGGAAGGATGTTGACAAGCTTGAGCATGTCCAGAAAAGGGCAACCAGGATGGTGAGAGGGTTTGAATCCAAGTCTTACGAGGAAAGGCTGAAAGAGTTGGATATGTTTAGCCTGGGAAAGAGAAGGCTTAGAGGGGACATGATTGCAGTCTCAAGTATTTGAAGGACTGTCATGTAGAAGATGGAGCAGATCTATTCTCTCTTGCTCTGGATTGCAAGACTAGATCTAATAGGTGGTAATTACAAGGGAGTCATTACCGGCTAAATATCAGGAACAACTTCCTAACTGTAAGAGTGGTTGAGCAGTGAAACAGTCTGCCTCGGGAGGTAGTGGATGCTCCTTCACTGGACGTTTTCAAGCAGAGGCTGGACGACCATCTTTCGGGTATGTTGTAGGTATGTAGGGCTATCTTTCAGCTATGCTCCTGCAGAGTGCAGGGGGTTGGACTAGATGACCTGCAAGGTCCCTTCCAACTCTAACATTCTATGATTCTAAGCATTGACCTGCTCATGTTGCACAACTGTGTATCATTTCCTGTAGCTAATATGAGAAGAATCCTTGATGTAAGACTTCCAATGAAATAAATGTGTTGTTATACCATCAGCAAACAATCTTGTTATTGTTAAAATTAATTTAATTCCCTATACACATAGTCAGTCAGATTTGTATAACCATGCACATTGTCTCTGACATGTATCAAAGATACAATGGCACAAAAAGACATACCTTGGCACCCAGACCTGGATAGCCCAGGCAAGCCCAGTCTCGTCGGATCTTGGAAGCTAAGCAGGGCCGATCCTGGCAAGTATTTGGATGGGAAACCTCCAAAGAATACCAGGGCTGGGAGGCAGAGGCAGGCTATCAAGCCACTTCTCTGAACGTCTTCTATCACCCAGTAGGATTCACCAGAGGTCACTGTGACTTCCAGGCATGGGCCCGGGCACACAAAATGCAAAGAATACCCCCCAAAAGAGAGAGAAGCACACAAAATGCAAAAAATACCCCCAAAAAGAGAGAGAGAGAGATCTTGGTAATCTCTAGATTGAAACAACACTATTTCCATTTATTTTTGAAGTTGTTGATTACTCTCTCCCCATTTCAAATGTGCATCAGATTTGTCTATTAACTCTGCTACATTCCATACTTTTTAAAAGATTTCAATTTTTGACAGAACTTTGACAAAGGTTCAAATCCATATGCTGCCATGGACACTTGCTGGCTGACCTTGGGCCAGTCGTGCACTACTGCCTCTCAGCGTTACTTGAGGGTAAAATGGAAAAGAGGATAATTATGTAAGTCACTTTGTGTCTCCATCAGGGAGAAAGGTGGGATATAAATGAAAGAAATAAATATAAATGAATACATTCTTCTCCTTACAGATATCCCTATTTGCCACCATTGAAATGCATATAGCCAGCACTACAGTATTTACTCAAATGGAAGACTAGGGCTTTTCCCCAGATATGCCATCAAAAATTTGCATACAAGTCACTGTTATGTGTATTTTGTGTATGCCACTTTTTGAGGGACTTATCTTACATTCAGGGTCATCTTCCTCTTGAGTAAACATGTTAACTAAACATGTTCCTCACCCACCGGTCACATACCAACAAAAGAACAAACAGTAAGTTCCATAAGAGCTACCTATCATGTGATGTTTTACATGCTGTTCAGTTGTGCCTCGTAAAACTGATAGAACTACTGCAGACACTAACAAAACCAGAATTATTATGTAAAGGAATAGCCACCTATCATGTGATATTTTACATGCTGTTCAGTTGTGCCTCATAAAACTGATAGAACTACTGCAGACAAAACCAGAATTATTATGTAAAGGAATTCTACCCCACAATGCTAAAAATCCACAAATCTTCCTTAATTCTAGGCCTTGCAGCCTATGACATCTGCTCTGTTGGTACAGTTGTCAACTCTGACAAAGGAAATTCCCGAAGATTTGGGGGATTGTTCCTAGAGAAGGTGAGAGTATGGGGAAAGGTGGAAGCAGTGGGAATGTGATACCATGGAGTCCTCCCCTTGAAGCTGCCATTTCCTCCAGGGGAACTGATTGCTCTCTAGTTTGAAATGAGTCACCTGACACATGATTGGGGAGACAACTAGTGAGGCTCACAAGAGTCATATTTTGTCTATTTAGAAAGAGAGAGAATTTCGTATGAGCTACTTTAAACAAATCTGAATATTGAAACATTGGAACCGAGTTACACATGACCTGTAATTTGCACCCTGAAACGTGTCCATGGTCAGTGACCTTTTTTTAGGGGAAACGGGACTCCCCACTGTTTCCTCACTGGATTCGTTTAACAGATGTCTGTCTTTTTTCCCTGCAGGAAACAAAGTAGCCTGGGACATTTTATACTGGAAAAACTATTCAAGAGCAGAATTAAAATTTCTCCCCGGTGCTGTTTCACTGACCTATGTTAACCCCCATGTACATTTCTGGGGCCAAATGATGTGCTTGAAGTTCCAGTAACTGAACTACAATACTATGTGCCATTTGGCCCTTTCTTATATGTGGCCTATTCTCTCAGATGTGCTGCTTTCTTGATGGCTGCCTTTTCAATAACTGTCATTTCAACCTCAGGTTCAAGAGTCATATTTTGAATAAGCTGGGTGTGCTAGTATTATTTTCAAGAGAATGTTTGAGCAAAATATTGGCTTCCTATCAACAACTTATTGAAATCTCCATAGTAAACTGACAGCACTTTTCTCACTTTGTCTGATTCATGGTTTAATGGTCAGCTCCAAGTCTGGCACTGTCACACTCTAATTCCCTCACATTTTGCAGCAAACTATAGTTAGCCATTTCATCCCAGCCAGCAAACTAAAGCTTGCACATGTTCTCCAAACTGTGGTTTGCCACAAAAAGGAAGGAATTAGAATGTATGAGGGGAGGAGGGACTGAAAGAGAGAACACAAAAGCCCAAAGTTTCCTAATATGATGACAAACCATGGTTTGGTGTTACATATGAACTCTATCAAGCAGGAAGTGATGTCATCATACTGTCCCCCTGCCCTCCCTTATGTATGGGTTCCAGGCCCTGCCCCTCCCCATGATCAGCTGGCTGGCAGGGGGATATACCGACAATGGGGGAGGCTTAGCCCAGCATTTCAGCCATGTTGCTGGTGCTCACAAGAAATGATGTCATTATATCACTGGTAACGCAGCAATGCTGTGGTATTTGGGCAAAAGCTCTATGGTAAAAGTGGCTTCTACCATAGAGTTTTTGCCCAAATACCAGAGTACTGAACTAGTCCCCCCTCCTGCTGCTGTTAAGTCTCCCTATCCCCCATTGGTTGCCAAGGGGTACCTGGCAACCCTACATCTTAGGTCATGGGTTGCTCAAGGTGTGGAGACACCCCAAGTGATGGCAACACTGCATACATGGTGACCAATTTCCCACAAGCAGCTGCACCACCCTCGCTCTTCCCTTCCCCCAATTACATTAGTCACTACTTGCTGTGCAGCCGCATTTTGATCTACAACTTCACCCGATTTCCCCTGTGTCATTTCGATCCTCAAAAAACAGGATCAAGACACAGGGAAGATCGGGCAAAGTTGCGGGTCAAAATGCGGCCATGCAGCAAGTAGTGGGAAATTGACGCTTAAAATCAGGGGAAAGGGAAGAGCAAGGGTGGAGCAATGGCTTGTGGGATATCGGTCTGTGTTAGACATTGCAGGAAAGACTGAAAAAAACCACAAAGCAATGGTTACGCTGTTCTTATATTAGCTTGTCTCTGTAAACAGACCTAAAGTCATTTCAACTGATATGTGTAATAACTCTGTGTGTATGTTTACAGCAGGTTTTGTAGTTACTGACAATGTTTTTATTTTGTTCTCTGTGGCAACATTTATTCCAAACCTCATAACGAAATAATGACAAGGGGTTAGGGCAAGACATCATTCATAACTCACAACAGTCCATGAAAGAGGACAATTTCAGTTAATAAAGTCCATTTAAACCAAATAGTTACTCAGATGATTAATTAGTGGGCAAACTAAAATAGTTCCAAATATTTTGCAACATGTAGTGGAGAGGAAATTACACAGAAATTGAAGATAAGACAGGAGATACAAAAGCAGAAGGCAGGAAAAAATGAATCAGAGAAAAGAAGGCAAGGAAAATACAATAAAATCGTTGTACATTGGGTTTCTGAAAATACGAGGATCAAAATTTTGTCTGAGTGTACAAAAAAATCACATAACTATTAGGTATGTGTAATTAGTTAATTTTTGCTTTAACATATTTATTCCTATTAAAAGGTTTAGAATTTAGGACTCAGAGGGCAAAAGTTCACAGAGCATAGGCAGTTAGTAAAGTTGTTCACATATTGCAGACTGCAAGAGCCCCACCCTCTTGGTCAGTCTAGTCTGCAGTGGAGGGCCTAGAGCTTGACTGAGGAGCCTGCTAATTTATTTGCAAGTACATCATGGGCCCAACTTAGGGTTGCCAGACCCCTCTGGTGGAGGTGGATGTCCCCCACTGCCAATCAGCTGACCAGCAAAGGGGACTTACCCAGAAAAAAGGAAGGGCCAGTCATTGTTGCATCAGTGTGTCTATGTCACTTCCTACGTGATCTAGAAGAGACGTCATCATGTGGGCAACAATCTGGTATTTGGGCAAAAACTCTATGTTAGAAGCCAAATTTATAGTCAAATGTTTGCCCACATACCAGAGCGTCACCCCAACATTGCTGCGTAATGACATCACTTCTGGGTCACATCAGAAGTGACATAGACACACCACTGCAACACTGACTGGGCCTCCCTTCCACTCCCAGTAAGTCCCACCCCCCATCCCCTGCCAGTTGCCAGGAGGGACCTGGCAACCCTAGCTCAACCAGGGAGAAATTGCATGTGAAAATTTCCCTTTTAGGAGATATTATAAAGAAAAGGTTTGTCAAATTGTTAGTTGTTCAGTGGTTAAGATATTGTTCAAAACTTTTTCCGGAGTCAGTCTGGCCTGCATCAGGAGCAAGAAGGCCTAGAGTGTGACTGAGGGAATTGTTATTTTCTTTGCAGGCCCAAGTCAGAGAAATAAAACATCAAGAGCAGCAGCAGGAGGATGAGCCATTGAAGAACTTAATGGGGAGGAAGAAGCCCTGCTCTTTTTAAAGTTAACATTTTGAGCTTGCTGTTTGCTGAGGCAAAATCACTGTCTTGTAGCACTTGCACAGTGTTTTGTGTTAAGTAAGTTGCTACTCATGCTACTAGGTTGCTTCGTGTGCTATGTAGCTGCTTTTCATGGGTGACTGCCAGGGAAGAAGAAGAAGAAGAAGAAGAAGAAGAAGAAGAAGAAGAAGAAGAAGAAGAAGAAGAAGAAGAAGAGGAGGAGGAGGAGGAGGAGGAGGAGGAGGAGGAACAACTCTCAAGAGGGAAATGAAGTTTTCAATCTGTATACTGAACTTTTAAACATTTTAAAAATAATTTTGTAGAAGAGGTTCCAGAACTAACAGCTTGGTTTAAACAAAACACAGGGTGAGCCTCAGATCCCACAGGAGACTTCCCTTAGCCAGTGTCATGTTTCAATCAGGCCTTTGCCTTCAGGGGGGAAAAAACACTCAACTGTCAACTTGAACTGTCACCTTAATTTGAAAATTCTTCCTGGTCAACCCTACCCCCCTCAGATATAATAACCTCACATAAACTAACATTGCGGCCCCTTACAGTACTTCACAAAAGCATTGTGTTCTGTGTATTCATTATAGTTTATGTAAGCCGCCCTGAGCCTGCCTCGGCAGGGAGGGCGCAGTATAAATAGAATAAATAAGTACATTTTTATTTGCTATTAAGGAGCTTGTGATGGTGTATGTAGTTTCTGTTCACATAAACATTGGTTAGACACAGAGATAGAGACCAGTCCAGTGTCATCCAGTGCACTTCATAGTTGGAGTGGGGATTTGAATCAGGGACTCCCCAGTACTAGGCACTATATTGTATTGGCTTTTCCACCACATTGTGAAAACATTCTGAGTGATCAGGAGTCCCTCACACCCCAAGCCCTTTCAGATCCAGCCTTCACAAATAAAACTATAGGTTTTCCTATAGATTATGGGCAGAATCCACCGTGAAGATCTTCTGTGCAAGCCACACTGAAAGAACTTGGTTTCAATGGAACTCACACAGGAGAACTTCATGGTGTTGGGTTGCCAGGTCCTTCCTGGCCACCGGCAGGGGATGGTGGGTAGGGTTGCCAGATTCAGGTTGGGAACCTCCTGGAGATTTGGGGGTGGAGCCTGGGGAGGACAGGGACCTCAGTGGGGTACAGTACAATAGAGTCCACCCTCCAAAGCATCCATTTTCTCCAGGAGAACTGATCTCTGTAGTCTGGCATTGAGCTGTAATTCCGAGGGGATCCCCAGGTCCCACCTGGAGGCTATCATCCTTATCATAGTGGGCTGTCTCCTGAATCATACACTCTTAAAAGATTTATGGGTTCCTTCCCTGGGGAAAAGCCTATTCTCATCCATTCTCATAATTTCCGAAATATGGATATTTCAGTTCCTATGGCAAGGTCCCTTGAGGAAACTTTCATGCTCAGTGCCTTGGCCTTTCCCCTCATTAGCATTAGCTGAACGGAGGCCAAATGTCCCTTGCCAAGGGTGTGCCCTTGTATTCCAAACATCACCCATTTTTAGTCTCATTAGCTAACAGCTCTCAACAGCAAAGAGATCATAGCCCAGATCAAAGCTTTTTACATTACAGGGTGCCAGTCCAGAGAGCCGCACAGCTGGCCCTGCTTCCTTTTTTTAATTTATTTGATTTGAAGTTTTAAAAAAAAAGTTCCTAACACTTCAGTTTTAGTAAAATCTCTCTTCTTTCTGTGGTTGTTCTAAACTTGGAAAGCAGGCAGGCAAAGATTCACACACAGCATGGGATTTTCCTTCTTTCCTCCCACCTTTAGAGCTCCTACATCCAAGACCCAGGAAGAGGCAATTAAGCAAATGACTGTGCTTTACAACAACATATTGTGCTTAGTGCTTCAATATTCTCGCAAAATTCCTCTTTCATGTTCCATCTCCGAATACTCAGCACAAGTTGAAATTGGGTGAGCTTTGGCATTCTGGGCTTTAAAACTGGACATGCACACAAATAAATTAATAAATAGTTCCTGATGTGTAATAAATTGTCATTTTCAACTGTTTTATATATCTACCCATTCCTATTCCTATCTACATATTCCTGTTGCTAAACACGCTCTTATTTGATTTCAAATAAATATAGTTAGCATTTGTATAGAAGACTATGGAGATAGGGTTACCAGCTCCGGGTTGGCACTTCAATTGTTTCCATTCATTCTGGCTTGAACTCCACATTTGCTGTGGTCTCACTGAATGTTCTTGAGGCCTCTGTATGTCAGCTTCACATAGATAATTTTCAGCTGTTGAGGCCAAGGATATAGGCAGACTACCTGCCTCATGTCCTAGGTGGCTAGTGAAGAGGGAGGTTGGTAATGGCACTCTTCCTGAAGGCCTTCATTCTCTGGCTTTAAAACAAGCAGCAGTAAGAGTAAGGTTACCAGCTCTGGATTGGGAAATACCTGGAGATTTTGGGGGTGGAGCCTAAGGAGGGCACGGTTTGGGAAGGGGAGGGACGTCAGTGGAGTATAATGCCATAGAGCCCACCTTCCAAAGCAGCCATTTTCTCCAGGTGATCTCTGTCGCCTGGAAACCAGTTGTAATCCTAGGAGATCTTCGGTCACCACCTGGAGGTTGGTAACTCTATATGGAGATCAGCAGTTTCGTCAGCATTGTGGATTTCTCTTCATCTTTGCAAAATAATCTTTAAACTGGTCTTATAAGAAGACTGCAAAGGGCATCCTGCTTCTCTCCTGCCTTCTTCCTCACAAGCGCCTTCCTTGCCTTGCTACACTTTCTCCCCTTATCCTCTGTCACAGGCTTCTCTCCAGTCTTTGTGCCTCTTGCCTCTCTTTTGAAAGGAGGGAGGGAGCCAAAACAGGCAACCAGCTTTTAGGGAAGGGAGCTGCGTCAGTGATATTTCTTATGTTCATTTGCTGTTATCAGTTCGCAAAGAATGTTATCTGTACTACTCCTGCTTTGAAAAAATCTCTTGAAACACAGCTTTAAGCTGGCATCTGTGTCGCAGGGCATTTTTCAACAGGATTTGAAGCTTATTTGATCTGGATACGCTGATGAGGTGTGAAATGCAGCTTCCACTTCTTAAGAAGTCTCTTCCCTTTTGTTCAGCTCTTCACAATTAAGACTTAAAGCCTTTTGGTGAATTTTCTAAACTTATAACAAACAGATTGTATTTTTTATGAAACTCATTGAATATTTTCATATGTATTGTGCTGTTCATTTAAAAAGTATATTAAAGCTATTAAATGCATTTGTAAGCAATTACCATTAGTTTGTCGCAGTTTAATCTTATTTGGTATATATATAACCAGCACTAAGAGTAGCCATCTTCAGGAGATTTTCATTAATACACATGAATGAACATAGTAGGTGCTGAATCACAGCTTACTGTACTTGCAGCCTACTTAGATGGCAGTTCCATTGATTTTTCAGTGGTACTTAACTTCAGAGGAGAGGGAGTGTACCTTTCATCTTGATTTCAGAGCCATTAAGATCATGGTTCCCTTGTTTGCCACCATGTTTTTCTGCCTGTTTCAAAGTCATCAGCCTTGCGCATGGTGGAGAAACAGAAGGGGAACATCAAAAAAGCCAATTGCATACAACCCATTTGTGGTTTTTAAATTTTTATCTATTAAGAATTTATAGAATAATATTTACGACAGAATAACAAGACAGGAAAATGATGATGCTGGACAAGGAGTAGGAGAAATTAAAATAAAGAAAGAGGTGACAGGAGGTATGAGGAATGTGAATAAAACTGATGCACATACACCATACCAAGCCTCATGTTAACCAGTATCATAAAGGTGAAACAAAATACTAATAAGAAGAATCATAATGTAAAGATGTTTCTATCATGCTTTTTAACAGGAAAAACCAGATGCTTTGGGTGGGAGTAACTGGTATCAGAGTGGCATTATACTTGTTACTCGAGCCATTTCTCTCATGTTGTAGAGACCCTGACTGTTGTCTTCATGATCTCAGATAACGAGAGGATAGATGCTGCTGTGCTCTTCCATCTCTTTGAGAAGATGGATTTTTCATTCAAACCTGGTCCAACCACTCCAAGCGGACTGATAATGGGCTAGCATGGGCTGCATCTGTACAGTGAAAATTGTCCATGTTGCTTCCATTGCCGGTGTGAATGCACACAATTGGTTGAGCAGTGAACTCCTACCCTGCTCCATCTGTCTTGTAGTTTCCCCTCCCCATTCCCTTCAAGGCACAGTCTGGACACCAACTGCTGGCACCTTTCCCCTTATCTCTCTGAAACAAAAAGCTGGGAGTCTAGAGGAACCAATAGATCATGGCAATAGATTGTTATAATGATATTGGCACTGTAGCAATTCCTGATTAAAAAAAAATAGTCCTCAAAAATCCTCTGGTGGAGCAGAGAAGAAAATGGCAGGTACAAGGGACTGATAGGGGCTCTGGGGCAAGTGATGCTCTGTCTTCTTGGTGCTTGGGGTGGGGTCAACAGTGGAAGAGCTTCTAGTGTCCTGGCCCCACTGGTGGACCACCTGATGGCACTGGTATTTCTGGCCAATGTGTGACACAGAGTGTTGGACTGGATGGGCCTTTGGCCTGATCCAACATTGGCGTCTCTTATGTTCTTAATGGTGCCAGTGTGGGCAGGAACTTCAAATATGTCCACTTTCCTATGCAGACAATGTGACTTGGGCTGTGTTCTTTTGAAAAAGATCACAGTAAAGTTGGTTTTGGAAAGATCAGGGGAAATCAGGGGAAAACCTGAAAAGTGGATAATTTTCCAGCTCCAACCTCCCCACACATACACACCTCAGCAGTTGTTCCCTCTTCTATTCTAAGTGTGTTTTTCCAATAGCAAACTCATAGGTTTAAGGCTGGGGAGGGAAAGAAATTTGGACCAGTAAAATAGCAGGCAGAAAAGGTGAGGCACCCGCTGATACTTCTCCAATTCAAATTGCCTCTTCCTGAAGCAGCTCTTCTTGTTTAAAAAAGACTGGGAGGGGGATCAGGCTATATTTGCAATGCAGAATGTTGATAAAGCCGTAACATCCAACCAGAGCCAGGGGCCACATCCACACCAGAGTATCGAAGCTTCAGCCAGCTCCCACAAGGACTAGTCAACACCAGGGAATGCAGATGGTCAACTTTAACTGAGCACTGGACTTACAACAGCCAGTTCACAAGAGTCATTTTAGTCGGGCCAGTTCCCCAGTCATTACCTCCACCTACTCCAACCCAGGCTCCAAGTCTTTCTAGGCAAGAGTGCTTCACTGTCTTTCAGCTACTTCCTCTAGCTGCTGCACCATTCCTGAAGGGTTAAGCCATGCAGTACCTAGACTGCCACTGTCTGTGGAATTTGCTGTTTGCTTCACTCATAGTTAGGAATGCTGCCTTCCAGGTCCCAAGGAGGTTTGGTGCTCCTCAGACTGTAAAGATCTCAAACCTGGCTGCCTACAAGAAGGGGAATGTAGAGATTTTTCTAAGTATAGGATTAGCTAGCATAGTACTTTTAATATTATTTTGTAGAATTCAGCCTTCACCCTGCCTGTCTATAGATTGTTCCCAAGTAATTGTGCTTTTTAGGATTTATGTATAAGTTATTATATGCTCAAGATCTTTGAGTATATTTAACTGAATACTGCTTGGGGAGAATCCAACCCATTTGTAACCTAACACAGTACAGAAAGGGACTGTACTCATGGCTTGCTGGCTGGCTGGCAGGCAGAGGGTCTCTTCTTCCCAGTTTCCTCCTTTATCTCCAGCTGGGTCCTTTTATCCCTCTTCCCCTGGCCACTCCCCCTTCCTGCCTCCCAGTGCTTAGAAGGAAGGACCTTTCTCCCAAGGATACCTTTACACCAAAGGAGCCCTTTACTCCATAAGGATCTATTCCTGGATGTCATTCTTCCTGTCTGCTCTTCAATTACTTACTTACCTTTCTCTTCCTTCACCCCTAACTGTGTACTCCCTTCCTTAGGGCTGAACCCGCTGCTCCCCCCACCATCTATTCAGGGTTTAGATTACCCAGAAAGGTGCCCAACATGATCCACTCCTTCTCTCACGAGGTCAGGGTGCCCAGCAATGTGACAAGTTGTTCATGTTCAGCAAAGAAAAGCTTAGAATTTAAGTGTTCACTGATAATCCAAGTACTCAATATCATTTCAGATTTGTCTGTTTCACAAACTGTTACAGGCTTGACGGAAAATTCAAGCTAATGCACCTTAATTATCAGGTTAGCAGACAGAGTTTTGAACACAGAGAGAACTGAACCTGTGCTCTTTTTCCACAAGATGATGAAATGAACAAATCCTTTAATTTTGGGAGCAAAGGTTTTTCCCCCCTCTCAGTTCAGAGAATACAGAAATAGATAATCCACTATTTTTATTTTGAGACCGTTAAGTTTATCCTTTGGTTTTAGTGGAGTTGGCATGCTCATAAATCGCATCTTCCTCTGGCTGTTATTTCTGCCTGGTAAATTATTTTTTTATTCACAAGGCAATAAAAGGTCACTAGAAAGGAAAAAATATATATAATATTCCATCTCATAAAATAAAGTTAAACAGTATTTAGCATTTATATTTTTCCAGGGTGGTAATCCAAATATGGTTTATTTGACTGAATGAAGACCTATGATACTGAAAGATATAAATCCAATGACTTGTTTGAACAGAGTAAGATAAATCTTCAGAAATGCCACGTGGGAAACTCTAAAAGTCCAGCGCCACAGTATCCATAGACCTGTGCATTAAAGCAGTAATATGGGAAGGGGGAATTAGGGGACTGGAAGGAATTTCAGGCTTCTCACAAACACATGCAGCTCATTTTGGAAAGCTACATGCATTACTTAAGAATTATGCTGCCCATATTGCTTAAGTAAAATGTTGTTGGAAGACTTCAGAACCAGTCATGCAAAATCTTAGCATCATATCTTTTTCCATTTTTTTGTCTACACTAACTTAATCAAGGACCAGGAGCCATAACAGAATTCTGAGGCTGCATTTTGAGGCCATTGGACTTTGTGAATGATTTTTTCCCTAGGAAACTAATTCTTCTCAGAGGATCAAATGTAAATATCCTGCAGGAAAATTATAGTTAGGGTACACCTGTGATACAAACAATGTAGGTTTTAGCAAACATCTACATCTTTTTACAAAGCAAATGGGTTTATTGGAGCCAAAATGTGCACCCCAAATTAGAACTTCATTTCTTTAGAAGTAAGGACCACCATGTATGTAAGCAACAGTCATTCTTTTCTTCTATGGAAGGAAACTGTTCTTATTTCGCACCACAAACTAAATAGCTGCATTGATTCCCTACATTCACACAATCTACGCATTTGACTGTACATTCATCTTGTGCTATTTTCTTTTAGCTGACATTCCTTGAATTATGAAGATGTATGTTCAGTGGGAGTATTCCCAAATCCTACAAAAAGAGTTGTCTATTCACTTTACCCTAACACCTTTGCCACAGGATGTTCTTCCCCTTCCTCTTCAACCTAACTTTCTCAGTTGAATCAGATACTACCAATTATGATGATTTCAAAATCCTCCTTTCAGCTATTTCAGGATTCTCCTCACCCTCTGTAGTGACATATTTGCTGCAAAACGCTTTAAAGCCTGTGCTCCATCAAGTGACTGACATATATGCTTTTGTATCCCTTCAGAGACACTAATATACGTTTGATTCTGTTTTTTTACAGAACAAGATCAGAAGTTTAGATCCCATGTGAGCCTCTGCAGTGTTGCCAAGTTGGCACAGACCACTGGACCCTTCAAGTTCAAGACCCCAATCTCAGTCCTGAGAGAGGAGGGGGTCAGATCACCCATGCTTTTCCTTGCCTCTCTCCACTGCTTTCCCCTCCAACCAGCTAGGCACAAGGACAGCTAGAGCCAGTGCTCCTGTGCCATGGCTATGCCCCCCACCTGACCTTGTTTCCTGTGAGACTAATCCTGCCCACAGGAAGTGAAGGGAGGTCATGGCAGCTAGTCAGATGCTGCTTTTGTTATGACCAGCCCTGCCTGCATGTTCTGCCCCCCCCTCCAGAATTTGCCCCACCAAGCCGAGTCACCTTGATGCTGGACTCAGCATCACCCAGGACCTCCATACAATGCAGGCAGCCTTCCTGCCACATTTAGGTGGAGTTGTGTCAGGCCTGGATCTCCCCCCCCCCCCCCGGTTTAAAAAGAAAATTAAAAAATCAATTGGAAGTACATAGATCAGGGGCAGAGCTTGGTGCTGCAATCCTATTTGTCCCTCCCAGTACACATGCGCTATAGACATTGTATACATAGCTGAATATACAACCTTAGTTCACGTACGTAGGTCATGGCACGGGACATGCAGTCTAAGACACAGTAATTACTTGAAGAGTCTGATAATGAGACAATTTTACACCAAAGATTCAAAACAGGACATGAAATTTACCCCATGATAGATGCCAGCATTGCAGCAGAGAGCAAACAAAGCTGGGTGTGATGTTGACACTGGGAGTTTCTTTACCTCTTCTGGATTTGGCTGAAGTGGAGCCCCCCAGTAGGAGCGAGGAGCCATAATTTATGCTTGCAAAATGCAAGCTTCACTTACAAATATGGGAAAGGCCATTTTCAGTATGCTTGTAAAAAGTATGAGTGAGACATGGTAGATTGTTCTCCCTCTCTCTCTCATTAAGTCCATAATCAAATATAGCTATTACCTGCAGTCTTCTGCCTTGGGCACCTTGAGCAGTACCTTGTAATATCATAAGTCCTGTAAATCAGGTGATACTGTGCATTCAGTCCTAGAGGTGCCAGGATTTCATATTTTTCCAATGACAGCTATTGGACTATGATTTTTCATGCCTTCTAACTTTCTGAGACTGTAGGTATTTTTATGTCAGTTCATTCTCTGACTTCATATATATACTGCCTGCCAGAACATCTGTGTGATACCACTGCCCTGACTTCCTTTAAATCTCTCAGCAAAGCCATATTTTCCATGAAGCATTAGGTCTAGTCTAAACAAAGCATATTGAGCTTACAAAAGATAACATGGATTTTATAGTGAAAAAGATATTTTCACTGTGATGCATTTCCTTCCCATTTTGTAGAGTCTGAAGGTTCCATATCTCATGAGTCATTGTTGCTAACTTTCTAAGGCAAGTTGTAGAAGCTATATCCAAAGCCTGTGCTTTGAAGGAGAACCATAGGTACACAGAAGGCTTGACTCCCGATGGTTTGGAATCAGAACACAATCATGGCCGGATGTCACTAAAAAGCTCGATCACCACCAGGGCTTTAAAAAAAAAAAAAAAAGGTGCCAGAACTCTCAAGAGGAAAATGAAGTTTTCAATCTGTATACTGAAAACTCATGAACTATTTAAACATTTTTTAAAGAATTTTGTCAAAGAGGTTCTGGAACTCCATTCCAGCGCATTCCCCCAGAAAAAAAAAACCCTCCCCACCACCATGACCATAATGCAAATATACAAAATGTAACTGGCTAAAAAGATCATACTACATCACAGAATTCCATACATCGCAGAATTTCTGAGGGTGGTAAGCTGAATTACTCAGTACTCCAAATGCATGTGGTAATCTTACAAGTATTATTACATGAAAATGGAAAGCTCCCTGTGGTGAGAGTATTATAGACCAAGCCTGAGGCCTGTTCCCCCTACTGAAATTGACTTCAGTACATGCAACTGGAATTAATATATATTCTTCTCCTTTTTATCCCTACCTACTGTGTTGTCAAAGGGACCTGTCTTCTTGAACTCTGCAAAGCACCATGAAAATTAGTGGCACTAAATGAATAAATAATAAATAATTTCCCCCTATATTCCAAATGTCCAAGGTACTAAAGTTCTTGTAGTTTTTCCAGTGCAGATAGGCAAGATCTTTTTTTTTCCCCCTAAGCAGTTATTGGCACCTGGATTAAAAGGGAAAAACATTCAGTTTTTATTATGCTGATTCTGTGAGCTGTCTTGCAAAGAAATACTACGAACCCTGATGAACTGTATAACTCCATCTAGTGGTTAGATTCAGGTGGGTAGCCATGTCAGTCTGAAGCAACAGAACAAAGTTTGAGCCCAGTGGCACCTTTAAGACCAACGAACTTTAATTCTGGGTATAGCTTCCATGTGCATGCATCTAGTGATGTTTGTGATGATACGGCAAAGCTGTTGAAAATATTAGGAGCTGTCCATATTACAGGGCTTGAATTGTGTAGGGGCTGTTTTCAAGGCATGGGTTTAGCCTTGGCACAAGATAAGAATATATGCAATGCTTTTGAGCCAGTGCAGAGTGCATATTCCTCATCACTGAACAGATACAAATCAGGGATTAGGGAGAATAGGTTCCAAACTGGAGGTTGTTAATAAAGACAGACTTGAACCCTGACATCTCTTTTTGGAGAAATAAAGTACCCTTGGTAATACATGTATAGTGAACTGCCTTTCAGCTTAGAGCCCTATTCAGTCATTATGATTTTGACACTCCTACTTCACATACTTTTTTTTTTTGCAGCCGATTTATGGCAACCTTGTAGGGGTTTCAAGGCAAGAGATGTTCAGAGGTGATTTGTCATCGCCTACCTCTGCATAGTGTCTCCCATCGAAATACTGACTAGGGCTGACCCTGCTTAGCTTCTGAGATTTGACAAGGTCAGGCTAGCCTGGGCTATCCATGTCAGGGCTCACATACTATATGCAGCTGTAATAGTCCAGATGAGCCTGATCTTATCAGAGCTTGGAAGCTAAGCAGGGTTAGCACTTGGATGGGAGACCACCGAGGAAGACTGAGCTGCTATGCAGAGAAAGGCAAAGGCAAAGCACCTCTGCTCATCTCTGGACTTGAAAACCCCATGATGTGGAACTTCATGAGCTCATCATGAGTTAAGTGTAACTCAGTGGTACACTTCACCTCAAATTCTGGGAGAGAGCATTTGTTCAATTCCATTCAGTGTTCTTTATTATGGTCAAAGACCAGCTGAATCAGGTATACAAGATCAAACAACTTGTCATACCAGCAAGACAGGTCTAAAAGTTCCAAAAGTATATATATGTGTGCGTGTGTGTGTGTGTATACATAAACATACACACACACACAATGAAGAATACAATTAGAATGCAAAACTAGGAAACGTTGTGCACTAAACCAGCACTATACCTCTGTAGACTCTGGGAGCTGTTAGAGAATGAACTTGATATTTATTTTATGGACTATATTTATTGCTACACACAATGGACTGTGCACACACACATAGGCTCAAAGAACTGTACACTTTAAGTCACCTGTTGTGATGCTACACATAGAAGGTGCCTGCACAAGCCTTACATGTGAATAAGGTTTCAGCTACACAGTTACCAGCCTGGTGAAAGAAGCACAAACCTCCATTATTGTGAGCAATGAGAAACAACAGCTCTGAGCAGAAACAGCCCCCATTGCTGAACTATTTGTGGTCACGTACCACCCATTAACTGCTTTGTTCCTGCTTTGGTATTTCCTGCCAAATGGACATTTGGTTATCAATAGAATGGCCAGCTTCATCAGCAACACAATGAAGTTTCCTGACGCCAAAGTTTTCACACCTGTCCAGATGCCATCCTTTGAGCAAGGTTTTAGATTTCAATACTGGCCACCCCTCTTAGGTAACCACCCTCCCTACATGCAACCAATAGGATTGTTTTTGGGACGGACTAACAGGTAGGTGGGCCAAGAGGATGGTACAGCTACCACCCATCTCTTGAACCCACTATAAAAGATAAGGACCATTCACCTGGTCCTTCCTAGCTAGCAATCCCCGCAACACCCCCTATCTGCTTTTATTCCCCTTGAGCCCCACTTGCTATCCCCAAACCCTTGCCTCTACTTTGATCTCTTGATCTGCAGTCAAGAGACCCACGTGTTCTGGCTGGTTCTGGTCATGTGTGAATTCCCTTTGTTTTCTATTTCTTCCCATCCATTCTTTATTGGGACAACCAAGCTGCAAGACAGATAAGTATCGCCCATCATCAACCCTACCTGCTAATGCAACCGTGCTTATTTTAATACTGCAATTCTAAGGAACTTGACTGAATGTGTGAGTGCATCAGTATTGTTTGTATGAGATATATTTTCAAGTAAAAGACATCTATTTTAAACTACAACAGCCTCGAATCCTTTACTGGTAACTCTTGTTGGGAACAGGACCTTGGTATAGTTGGCAAGAACCCATTTATAAATTGCCAATTGCTGTAAATAAAGCAATTTGGCTAACAGAGCTCCACAGAATCTTGCGACTGTGTCCAAGGTTCCAGGCTTAAGGTCAGCTAGAAGAAAGGAGGGGTACTATTCCTCCAATCTTCCTGGAATTTTATGGAGAATAGGCTGAATCAAAGTGTATCTGAGGTCATCATAAAATGAGCAACACAGCAATATATGTCCAACTGTTTCAACTCCCTCAGTAGCACAGGGGCATAACAGCTTGTGAAATGGAATATTACAGTAGCTCCTTTTTTAATAAGGCAGATGGGAGAGCACTAAAATGGGCCAAAGTAAAAGTTATTCTATGTTTGGGGATCAGTAGATTATCCAAATAATTTGACAGCTCCAATTTCTTGTAGGGAGAGAGCATTATGTATGATCCTTTTTATATATACTGTCACCATTTTGTGTGAATTGGTCAACTGTGTATTTTCCTGTTTCAGTATATGTGCTAGGAAACCAAGATTTTTTGTGAGTACATGTTTGGGCATACCCAAGTTTGAAAACATGCACATTGCCCTATTCACGGAAGTGCTAGTATTCAAACTCTTAGCAAAAGCACTGTCACCTTACACTTCCAGCTCAGTTTGGCTCTTCGGAACCACCAACTCTGTTCAAGGTTTCCATGGGGAGACTGAGAAGTGAAAATTACCTTGGAGCAAGTCAAGCTGAGTGGCCCTTGCTGTGCTACAAGCCACACTGCATGTGCCACTGAGCTCAGCAGCACCAACAATGGGCATTGGCTCACCCATTGCCTCCTTCTGCATACCCCAGTGGTCTAGGAGGAGGCAGTTGGTGAGCTGACACTGGACACCACTGCTGAGCTAACTGGTCCCTGAGGCACTGGCAGAGTTCTTGGAGCTTACTCCTGTTACTTCATGACTCTTAACAAAATCCATGTGTATTCATGAAAACCAAATGCTGGATCTTTGCCACACAGTTTAAAGGAGCTCCCAGGTGGGAACTCACTCTTAAAATGATGGTGCATCCCAGGGACACCTGTCTTGTCCAGCAGCTTGGTCCTAAGTCACCCCATTGACATGGCTCCAACTCAACTGTTGTTAAGTATGTAACAGTAGGTCATTTTAGGGAGTTGCAAGCAACAACTATATCAAAGAAAACATACTCTTGCCAGTTCAGCTAGAATACTTCTGCCCCTCCCCTCTTTAATTACTTCCTAAATATATTTCTTTGGGGAAAGCATATAAAGATCAGTAGGAAATTTTACACTCACTTCAAACAAAAGCACCCCAGAGTTGCACACTTTGCCTAAATGTTTCCATCATTACAGAAAATATGTAAGGCAGTGTCAGGCTGCTTCGAGGATAGCTTTTATCAGTTTCACAGCAGCTGCACAAATACCACTACTAACTCCTGCAACTGACCAGAGTCTGGAAAGATCTTGAGAGGGAGGCTCAAAAATGTCAGGCGCTCATGCAAATGAAGCACGTATGGACCTCTGCATTGTGGCTATAACACAGTGATCACTGCAGCTTCTTCGATTTTCTGGGACAAAATAGCCCTTTGCTATTGTTCATCCAATATATGAAAGGAGGAGCAGGATGGTGTGTACTGTCAACACTCTCACTTTCCAGGCGATGATTCAAAGCTCTGCACGGAGCTTGCTACAGGTGTATGTTCAACTGAGATTCTCCATGTACCAGTTATGCAGACAGAGCTGTATATATCAATAGAGCCAATTAATGGTTACACACTCCAGTGTTCCCTCTAAGCTGAGTTAGTATGAGCTAGCTCACAGTTTTTTAGCCTCCAGCTCACACATTTTTGTCTTAGCTCAGGAAGGATGGCTCCAGAGCAAACTAATCTATGCAGTAGCCAAGTTGCTTGCTCACAACATTAATGCCAGTAGCTCACAAAGTAGAATTTTTGCTCACAAGACTCCACAGCTTAGAGGGAACATTGCACACTACTTATATTCTTCTGCATTTAACATCACTTAATGGTAAAAAAAAACCATGTCCAGTTCTTTGTTCTGTATCTGCAGATTCTTCCCTCTCATTTGGAGGCAAATAGAGATTCTGTCACAGAGTATTGCAACAACCCACGTTAGCACACATGCGATCACAAAATGTTTATTGATTATTAAACCCTTGTTGCATTCAGTGACCCTGAGCAAACGGAGACAAAAGTGGTGGGTCGTATATGTCTTAATGAGAGTGATGAGGCAAAAAAATTGCACATCATACCTAGTATGTCTTGTATTTATCCACTAGAATTCAGACAACCCTTTCAGAGAATAGTTGCTGGTCAAAGCCAACTTTGAATGACAGTCCTCACATAACCTTCAAACAAAGCTGGAGTTCAGGCCGATCAAAGCCATTCATGGAAGTCCCAGAGCATCAATAAATGATTTATCTTTATCTTTCACTACGCACCCATTCAGAACTAGAGCTTACAAGCAAATCACACGTACCCATATCTATAAAACTGTAACTAATAATGTTTTTTCATTTATATGCACATTTCATGTTTAAATATGTTTGCAGCACTAATTGAATCGTATCACTGGGTACAAAAAGAAACTTAAAAGTCTTCAGACCTAGACCTCTGAACTGTGATTGAATATTCTATAGTTATTTTTTTTAATTTAAATTGTTCCTATCTAGATTATGTAGGATTCCTTGATTTATAGTTCAAATTGAAGGGAATAGGATATACAATGTTCTACTTTCTTGTCCATTTAAAATAACTGTAATTTGAAAGTTTACCAGAATTACACACTTTATTTTTTAAACTCATGCCATGCAATTTGGTAACACTTCTGCAGAAATCGCAAATTGAAGATTCTTCCACTCCATTAGAACTAGGGCTTTGGGAACCTTATATTTAAGGTGTGTTGTTTTTTGTTTGTTTGTTTGTTTTGAGAGAGAGAGAGAGAGAGAGAGAACAAATCAATATGTACACAAGTAAATTTTATCAAGAGCAAAAGAAGTGAATGTGTTATAAAATGCATAAGCTACACAAATAATATAATCCTTTTATTGAATAATAGAATGGTTAAACCCCAAGTTGATCATGACAGCAGCAAAACCAAGACTACGGATGGGCATGAAGTGGGAAAATGTGTTTCAGTTTGTGATTCACAGTGTGCATGATTCGCGAACCACAAAACCATCACAAACTTTTTGATGCTAGATGAACCAGTTCAGTTTGTGATGTGGTAGAATAACTCCCCCTCCCCAGCATGCTAGAGAGACCAATCTACCAGGGGACCTCCAGCTGGCTCTCCTCTACCTGCCTTCCAAGTTTGGTGAGGATTGGATTTACGGGGTCCAACTTATGGCTCCTCCAAAGAAGGCATGCCCAGGAAAGTGTTTTCTGAGGAAATTACAGGTGCAGGTTCAGGAAATTCAGGAGTATATAAAACAAATCCTGTGCAAGCTAGAGACACCAAACATGCAGAGGGTCTCCAGCTAACTCTACTCTACCTGCCCTCCAGCTTTGGTGAGGATTGGATTTCAGGGGTCTGAGTTACAGCCCCCAAAGAACGTGCCCCCATCCTTAATTGTTACCAGTAGACTAAGGTCAAACCAGAAAATATCTCAATAGAAACTGAAGGTCGGGAGCATCACAATGCAAACCCAGCAGGACTAAGGTCAAGCTAGGAAAGTGATTTTGTGGGAAATGTCAGGTGCAATTCAAAAATGTATAAAATGGACCCCCTGCAAGGTACACACACCAAACGCTCAAGGAACCTCACCCTGCCCCCTGCTCCTCTACAATCCCTCCAAATTGGGGGTGTAACCATTTCTGGGGTCCCAGTTACAGATACCCCCCCCAAAAAAAAGGTATCTGCAGAGCTCTCTGGAAAAGGCGGCTGCAGTTACAGGAGTCCATGGAACAGCTCAGAAACAAGCCAGTGACACTAAACTCACAGGGAAACTTCACTTGGGCAGAACCTTCCCCCAGACATTGGAAGCAAGGCAAGCATCCCCCCTATGCTCACAGTCCCCCCCCCCCAAATCTCCAAAGGTAGGTTCTGAAGGACAGAAAGACAGACATCCCCGGAGTTTTGACAGGGGCTCTCCAAAGTTGCCCACAACAGTTTGGCGGGCACCCCAGACCCACCAGACCACTGGAAATCAGAGTTTTCCATTTAAAGTGATTGTGAGGTAGGTGTTGTGTTATGTTGCTGTTGCCATCCTCCCACCCAAGCTCCAGGGTGCAACCTGCAGGCCAGATCATCCAGAGAGGAGGAGGAATGGAGTAGGGAGTGTGGGTCCTCAGCTGAGGAACCCAGTAGCTAAGCCCCTCTGCTCAGCATGAACAGAGAAACAAGTGGCTCAGAGCGTTGTATCCACCTAAGACCTCCAAACCCCAGAAGGGGAGAGGAATCACAATCAAAATGTGGGTCCTCAGCAAAGGAACCCACTAGCTAAGTCCCTCTGCTTGGCGTGAGCAGATAGACAGGGAGGCTCAGAGCCCTGAGTCCACCTAACACCAAAACCCCAGCAGCGGAGAGCAGAGGACTTCCCAATCATGCGGGAATGTGCTCTGCTACTCTGCTTTTAACAAGTTCCTTGCCTCTCTCTGTAACTGCAAACAGCTGAGAGAAAAGAGGCTGCAGAGCTGAGCTGAGCTTATATAGAGCATTCTAATATGAGTAGAATGGGAATGCTGTTATTAGCAACCAGAAGTGCCTGTTAAGCTTTGGATGGCTCTGATTGGTATTTCCAAGGCTAGAGACCCCCCCCCATTGCCTTGGTGTTTTGTAAACAACTTAATTTAGTGGACACAATCTGTCATTCATGGACACAAACACTAAAGTTTGTGAAATGTTCATACTGGGCACCCTTCCACAATCACTACTACACGAACCTACCAAAATTCTTCACTTTGTGAGCCGGTTCATGCCCATCCTGAACCAGGACACCAAGATGTGGCATAGGGATTACACATTCAAGGAACGTGAATGTGACTGACTGCACTTTTAAAAGCTTGGAAGTGCTGTACAAACATGTAAAGGACTGTGAAGGGTTAATTCTTCACAGAAACAGAGCCTTGAGTGACAGGCTGCTCCAAGGAATCTGATGGTTTACCATCAGCTGAGCAGAGAAAGACTTCTGAACTGTTTGCTGAGGAGGATTCAGTCAGATTTCTGCCTTTACTGAGCTGATTACTGACAGTCTGATTTCAGCCATAGCTGAGAGCAGTTTCACACAGACAGAGAACTCAGGGAAAGTTGGCAAGGAAGTTTGGGAAGTAGGCAAAGACTCCCATTTGGGCCATAGAAAGGGGATAGATCTTCTAGTGAGAGGAGAATTTGCCTACCCAGTCATACAGGGAGTTAGCTCTGAAGAGTGCAGAGATCCCTGGTCTGCTGTGGTTAGAAACTGCCACTAGAAACCTTAAGGGTCAGTTAAAAAATGTATGATGAGTACTGGTGTTTCAAGAGAAGGGGTTTGGGTACTGGAAAGAGT
>NW_015174274.1:447025-553174 GCF_001447785.1 Gekko japonicus | reverse complement strand
AGAGTGCACCAGCCTTTTAGAAACCAAAGGAGTTAGGGAAGAGTCAAAGAAAGTGTACTGAAGTGTTCATAGAAAACACTGGAACAAAAGCCTCTCAGCATAAAGATTTAAGTAACTGTGAATAGCTTAAGAAACTCTCATTAGCCTGAAACATAAGAACTAAAGTCTGTGCATGTACTGGTTTTACCTCAGAGTTATCTATAGTGAGTTACCTCAGAATTTTTCAGTCCCTGATTTCACCTGACCTTTCCCCTCTATGTTAAATAAAAGATTTTGTTATTTTTGAATTTCAAAACACCTCAAGAGCCATTTAAATCGTTTAAGTTAAAGTGGGCTCCTGATCTGTCCCTCAGGTTCCTGGGCTGAGCCAACAGCTAAAATGTCGTACTGTGACGGGGTGGGACAGCCAGAATTCTTCAGCAAAGAAGAGAACACATTGCTAGGGTGGCTCAATCAGTAAAGGGAAAGGAAAATAGAGGAAAAATCTTGCCTCTGGGGGAGGGAAGAGGGCTGGAGGGCATCATCGTGAATGAGACTGCATTTGCTTGAGGAGGCAAAGAATGTTGGGAGTGCATGAGAGTCAGGGAAAGGCATGAGGGGACAGAGGTGGATGAGGAGGTTGGTCTGCTCAAGTGTCTGAGAACTAATATTGTAAGCCTTCTTGAGTGCCACAAGGTAGAAAGTTGGCTGATAAATGTTTTAAATAAATATTTTACATAAATAAATATAAATAAATTATAGAATCCTATAAGGAGAGATTTGTGTGCCTGGAATGGTTGGGTCCCAAATAATTTATTTTCATGTCCCCCTCCTCGTGATTCCTAGAGGGTCTCCAGTTTAATAATGAATTATGTCATGACTGGTTACTCATGGAAGAAAGAGAAAATAAAGGTGGGGATAAACTAGAGGATTGAAAGCTGGAATAGAGCTAAGGGAAATGTTCAAAACCATTTACTCTGAATGACGGCCCTAGCTTTATGATGCCCAGAAAGCCCTTTATCTATTCACTTCAATAAAGGTAGACAGATCTGCACAGGTGAAATCCCTGCTTGCTGCACTGAAATGAACTGGAACTCAAGGGTGTATGCGAGTGTGTGCATGCACGTTTGCTTACTTGTTTGTGTAAGCTCTGCATAACCATCAGAGCTGCTGGCAGTATTCACGGGATTCATGCTAATATTATTCAGTAAGCATGTATAATTATTTCAAGATCTCCCAAGTCTTCAATTTTTTTATTACTGGGATAAGTTGTAATCTAGTTATCCTTATATTGGAAAATGAAATACAAAGCTGAATTAATAGCAAACAGATGCATAGGTAAAAATCAAAGACAACATGCAATTATATGGAAGTCGCTAATTAGCTTTTATATATAGCCAAGAGACATGAGTCACCCTGCATCCCCTGGAAAAAAGTGGCTTGCGAAACTGGATTAATATTAATTACAAACTAAATGACATTTCTTCTGTAGCTTCCACGTTCCTTATGTAGAATATAGAAACAGAGTAAGTAGACAACTGAGCTCTTTCCAGAAAATCAGGTGGGGGGGTAGTGAAAGCCAGTGTGGTGTAATTGTGAGGGTCACTAGGAAGATTCCAGTTAAAATTTCCCCTTAGTCATGAAGTTCACTGGGCTAGTCAATTTCTCTCAGCCTAAACTACCTCACAGGATTGTTGTGAGGTGGGGAAGAGAGAACTATGTACGTCATCTGAAGGAAGAGTGGGATAAAAATGTTACAATTGCGAGTGAATACATGTATAAGTGGGAGTGAAAGCAGGATCGTGGCATCAGGTCCTGCCTCTGCCATGGACTGTGTGAAAATATTGTTCCTGCATAGGCTTGTCTGTAAGCCTGATCTTGGCAGCGCTCCCAGTGGGGCATGTTCTACGCCTTTTTGCCCACTTTAGCAAGCACACATAGGATGGGTCTGAGGTCTACTGCTACAATCCCCCCTTACTGACTAAGGGACTCTTGTCTTCAGTCAAGGGCATAGCACAGACTGTACACAAGGTAAACACCCTGAGGCTTGCATGACAGAGAAATTTCAGCAAATCTCAACCTTTTTTCAAAAACATCATTAAATCTACAGCAAACTGCATCAGATTTCAGAAAATGAGAACTAACATAACGTTGCCCAAGAAGATCTAAAACAAATCCAGCATTAGAGATGGAAAGCCAGAAACAGTGCTACAATACATCCCAACCAGCAGGTCTAATCCTTTAATTTACCACTCTTGCTTTAGAATCCAAAGCCTCATCCATGAGGTCTGTGAAAGTGAAAATGTCTCCATGATCAGATCTCTGGGGCTCTTTCCATTGCAGTGTGGGAAAATAACTGCATTCACCATTGAGGTGTAACACAGAGGGAGATTCATCATTGGCTGACATATTGTGTTAATCAAAGGACTTTGGTGTGCTTAGTCATTTTGGAACGGGGCAGCTGCTGAGTTTTGTACTCTAATGTTGGTGCCTGAGATGACTTCCATGGGCAGGGTTACTGCAAATGGTGGCAATTATGTTTGAAAGATGGGATTTAATGTGTGTGGAACTACAAACAATTATGTTTGAAAGAGCTTAGATGGGATTTAATGTGTGTGGAACTACACATATGTGGATTGCAATGCAACAAGATAAAGTCATGGCACAACAACCTCAAATGGATGGTGAGGAGCTTCTTTTGCCCTCACTGCAGTATCCCCTTGTGCAGCATTTTATTATTGTTACCCCATAGGAATGAATGGTATTCATTTTTATAAGAGGAAGTCAAGGAACCTACTCCTGGTGAATCCAGCCTCTTGGGTAAGGGGTAAGTTTTTGGTCCCTTCTTAACTGTGTCTAGGGTTGCCAGGTCCCCCCCCCCGACACCAGCAGGGGGTGGCAGCACAGGGTTGCCAGATCCAGTTTGGAAAACTCCCAGAGATTGGGGATGGAGCCTCAGGAGGACAGGAACCTCAGTGGGGTACAATGCCATTACAGTCCACCCTCCAAAGCATCCATTTTCTCCAGGGGTACTGTAGTCTGGAGATAAGCTAATTTTGGGGGATCCCCAGGTCCTTTCTCAGTCAAGGCACCAAAACCTTGGAACTCCCTCCCTAAGGAGATATTATGGTCTTCTGACAGTGGGTGAAGAATTTTTGTTTTGTTTGGCAGACCCCCCAATAACTGTCTTTGGCCCTCCTCCCTGGTTCTGGTGTCGTGTGTCCATGTGTTTATATGTTTTTACTGAATTATTTTATATAATTTTAGATGCTGTTTTAATGTTCAAATGTTTCCATTTTGCTGCCTTGGGAACCCTATTTGGGTGGAAAGGCAGCATAAAAACATTTTAGGTGAACAAAATAATAAAACAAATAGTGCACATTTTCAGAATAAGATCTCTCTACGTGCCTACCTGTGCACCAGGCTCTGATTCTTGGTGTAATGCTTGAATGAAATGCAGCCTTCCTCTTTTGTGAGGAAGGGGGTGTAAAAGAAAGGCAATGTGATGTGCTTGTCAGAGTGTCATACTAGGACTAGGGAGGCCCAGGTTCCAATCCCTACTCACTGGCAGTGCAGTCCTAAAAACACTTTTCCTGGGAACAAGCCCCACTGAACAGACCTGAGTAGGATTCTGAGTAGCTCTTCTTAGAATTGCCCTCTGAATGAGCTTGGGATGGTCACACTCTCTCTCTCAGCCTCACAAGGATAAAATGGGGAGTCCCGTGTATGCCACCTTCATCTCTTTGGGGGAAGTGTGGAATAAAAATGGATAGACAGGATGGGAGCAAGCCACGCACCCATGCGGCTTGATCAGGAACAAAAGAGTCAACTTTGATCCAATTCCTTGATCATAGTTCCCTCTGTGTCCCTTTCTCCTTAGCCTCTCTCTAATGTTTCATCGGTAGGCTCCCAGCCTTGCCCACTTCCTGCCTCCTTTGCCTGACTCCTAAATAAACCTTTACTTTCTTGCTGTTAGCTAACTGTAGTTAGCAGAGTGCTCAAAGCTTTTGCGCAGCAGAGTCCATCCGGTCACAGCGTATGTGCAGGCATGAAAACAACAGTATCACGGAGCGTCTTTGTATTTGAAAACTAATACAGGAGTTTATTATATGAACATTTTCTAGATAGGAAGGAGGAGCGATAAATTGGCTAATCTACTTTAACTAGATGGTCTGAGATACAGGAGCGCATCCTGTTCTCATGTTGCCAAGATGGAGAGTCAGGCAAATGTGGTGTGGGTGATGAGGCAAGCCGGAAGGAAAGAAACAATCCCTGAGAGTATCAGTCTACACTTCAAAGGGATAGCAGCAGAGTAGAGAAGAGAAGGATGCCCTGTGACCTGGCCTCTCTATCTTCATAACTCTCTTGTAGTCTTCCTTGGTTGTCTGAGGCAAGAGACAGCATACAGTCCTTGACCTCCAACACTTGCAAGGCTTCATTCATGAGTAGGGTACTGTTCAGTGTTGCTCCCAATATTACAGACCAAGAGTAGGAAATGAGAACATGCCATTTCCACATTTGGATTGCTGTCCCCCCCCCCGGGGCAATCTTTCCCCTCTTCTCTACCCCCTGGAAGCTTTGGAAGGGATTTCCCCCCTGAATTCCTACCATTTTTAAGAGTGTGAGGAACTGAAGGTACTGCTGGGAACTGAAGATAGTGTACACAGATAACACAATCAATATCAACTGTGACTGGACACCTACAATGACTGCTTCTATCAACATCTGTTTTCTTTTCTGAGTTTGCCTCCTCGCAGTAATGCCTCCCTTCAATATTCTGAAGAAAACCACAGTTTCATTCAGAAGGACTTCATCCCCTGCCCCCGCTGTCATTTTTGTTTTTTTTTGGCAACTCCACATTTGCCGGATTGAACAGCTGAGAAACTCTTTTGTAAGGATTACACAATAGCAGATTAATGGCAAACCAAAACTGGGTAATATAGTTATGCTGTGATAAGAGGTTCTTTGAAATGTTGACAGGATTAGATTTCATTTCTCAAACTAGGTGAATTGATCTATCAGAACTGTATCCTGGAATTCAATTTTGTAAATATTATATAAGATACTCTCCATATAAATGGGGAGAGGGGAAGCAAGCAGTAGTGCTTGTGTTAAAGCCATGTCAAAGTGCCTGAACCAGAAAAGAGACTTCGGGCTCCTTGTGGTTGCAAAGAAATTTGGAGACAACTAAAAGGAATTTTCCTCCTTACCCAGACCAAATGAGGACAAAAGGGAGAATTGCCCAGAGTACAAAGGATGACCTGTAAGATTAAAAAGAAGTCTCTCTGTTGGAATTTTATCATCACTTGTATGTGACAAAGCACCAAAAGACAGGTTTCTGGCAGGAGCAATATATTTTCTTCAGGGCAGTAAAATCATCAGCAAGGTGTCTGTATGTGCGTGGTGCTGCTTGAATATGAAAGCAATTTTCTGAAGCCGGGTGGCTTAATTCTATTGTTTTCATCAAGAACGAATATTCTGGATCACCATTTTCACTGACTGATAGTAATGAGCAAGGGCCTGGGAAATGGATGAGCAGGCTCCCTGAATGATTGCCGGACCCAGCTCCAATACCATTGACAGCAATATTTGCATCTATCTAAAAAGAGATTAAATGTTAACAGGTCCTTCAGTACATTTGTCTGCCTGGCATCTTGTGACTGGTTTTCCTATTAAATTAAAGCAGGGGAAAGGGCAGAAAGGGAAAGGGAATGAAAAAAAGTCAAAGGGAGAAAAAAGTACATGGCGTACATACTGAGCGAAACTCTCTAACATTGCAGTTTCGGTGGCTGCTTAATGTGGAGCAATGCCAGTAAAAGAAGAAATGTTCAGGTATCTAGATGATCAAATGGTGTGCATTTAATAAAAAAACATGCTAGTACTCAGAAATGCCAGATGGGTAACCATGTTAATCTGTTAAATGCATTTGGCATTTGGGTGACGGCATCTTGGCACTCCCGCTTCCCCTTTTTTACACACACCTCCATGAGATAGCGACACCATCAGGACTCGGACACCATCTTGTTTCTTCCAGAATCTAGTGTTTTATTGTATGGTATCTCAGTTTTTGAAGGGGCTGCAGTGACTCAAGTGGTTAAGATGCTGAGCTGCAGACTGGAAGGTCGGTAGTTCAGCAGTTTGAGTGCTGCGTGACGGAGTGAGCTCCTGTCTCTGGTCCCAGCTCCTGCCAACCTAGCAATTTGAAAGCAAGAAATTGCAAGGAGATAAATAGGTACCACTTTGGTGGGAAGGTAACAGCGTTCCGTGCGCCTCGGTGTTTAGTCATGCCAGCCACATGACCATGGAAATGTCTTTGGACAGCGCTGGCTCTTCGGCTTGGAAACAGAGATGAGCACTGCATCCCTAGAGTCGAATTCAACTGGCCTTCGGGCAAGGGAAACCTTTACCTTTACTATCTTGGTTTTAATTTTCTTTTGCTGGTTTTACATCACTGTAAAGTCCCCTGAGGTCAGTTTCCGGGAAGGACGGTCAAAAGTCCAAGAAATCACAACAGCATAGACCGTCCTGTGGAACCTTTAATATTAAGAAAAATATTACTGATGAATAAAAATGTTGCACATTGATCTGTAGGATGGACTGCATATACGTTTCATTTCAGACTCACTGAGGTTCCATTGAAGTCTCTAAAGTCTTTCAAGGGTGATCAAGTTTGATTCTTTAAGTCGGAGCATCCGTTTTATTGCACCATGAGAAAAGCCAAAGATCTTTAGCTGTGTATGCTTCTTCAGACCAGTCAAAATCTTTTGCAGTATGAGTCTGTGAAGGAACAAGACTATGATTCATTGGTACAGTACAACGTTTTATACAGAAAATCTCAGGTTCAGTTCATGTCCAGACGAGTCAAAATGTTTTGCAGTATGAGTCTGTGAAGGAAGAAGACTATGATTCATTGGTACAGTACAACTTTCTATACAGAAAATCTCAGGTTCAGTTCATGGAATCTACAGTTAGAAGGATCTCGTAAGTTCATCATGGAAAGACCTCCGCTGGAGACAACAGAGCTGCTGTGGTCAGAGTGAACGATCATAAACATGGTTGACAAACCATCTGACACAGCATTCAGCAGCTTTTTGTGAACTGCAGCCTCATGTGTTTTGCAGTCTTTCCCCATTTTTCTACCTTCAGCAAACTCTTTTCTTCACTGAACGAGGAACTCTGCAAACCTCCCACAGAGCCATGACAAATGACAAAGAATTCTGTGCCTGTTCTATGGCACTTGCTCACTTCACATCTCTCTTAAAAGTTCAGAAGGGGCCCAAACAAAAGTGTGATAAAGTGGCCAAAATATGTCATAGTGTAAATATATATGCAAATATGACATTTTAGTAATTCTGCAAATTACTGTATTTCACAGTATTTCTCTAACATATGAGAGGACAATGAGAGAGTATAGATTTGACCCTGAATCCATTGGCCAAGCCAAAGTCATTGCACACCCAAAGGTAATGAATGATGATACCTGGATTTGTCATATTTATAGTTAAAAGAATTCATTATTCTGCTCCCTTTCAGCAACTATTTAAGCATATACCTATAAGAATGTCAACAGACTTGAAGAAAAATCTACAACCCTTATATTACTTTGCAATTCTTGAATAAGGCTTAAGAAATGCAATATAATTTGTTGACAAATCCTACTTCTTCAGTCTCCCAATATCATTGTCTTTTGGAAATATTCCACAGCAAGTAATCTCATTCCCAGTTTATAAATGGGAGTGGTGGCAATGAGACTAGGGCCAAATGGTGATTTACAGGGAGGCCTTAGATCCAGACTCTAATCAGTGACCACTACTGGCTCTAAACACAATTAGCATCAAGAGCACAAGCTCTACAGATTGAGATAAATGAGCGGCAACTTTCCACCTTCTTAGCTCAAAGGTAGAACTCCTGATTGAAACAGAACATTCAGAAAAAGAACACACTACCAGGGAGCATACTTTCTTCCTTAATATTATAGCTTCCTACAGGTCAGAATTTGGGGGGGGGGTCAACAGTAAGATGATATGTCACAGTTATGCAACAGATATGCAGTCTGTATCAAATTCATGGCTATGTAATTGTAGATTACCTAAGACCCTGGTTATTTTCAGCTATCGTTGTCCTTTATACATATTGTACTTTCTCACACTGAATTCCATGGTGAAGTTATATATTTAGACAGAGTCCAAAACACATTACTGGATCATCCACTCTGGTCTCATTAGAACTAGGAGTTTGAGGATGAAAGCCCAGAAAGATCAGACTATAAACAAGAAAAATAAGTCCATTATTCACTGAGATATTGGCATTCTGTCTCTCCTTTCTACTGCTCCAAGCATTGCACATGAAAATTACAGAAGTGAAAATATACTGTATCAGAGATGCCACATAAGATCTATGAACAATTTGTCCCTCCTGTCATTGTCAGAAAAACCTCACTGGAGAGCACAAAAATGCTTTTAAAAAAGAGCTTCTCTAAGATATCACATAAAGCAAACATAATTCCACCTCACAAAAATTTTGTGCATTATAAATTCTTAAATGTAGACTATATCCAAAATTGTGTGCCTAAAGTCATTCATATTCTTGTTACAATTAGCTTCTCCTGTTGGGTTTCTATTTGACATGGAGTGCTTTTCCAGTGTCTTCCCACATACCATTTCCCCCCAACTCCTTGTAGAACAGGCCAGAAGATCTTTGAACCATATGAGATTATTGTGCTAATATGAACCTTTAAAACCCATAAATACCTTAGCCAATTCATCTTGTAAAGATCACCTCCTTCCTGGTTTCCCTTCAGTAAGGTTTCAAACAGAACTTCTGAGCCTTCTGTCAGCTGCCTCCTAAATCACCAAAAAGGTACTTGCCAAGTGTTGGGGAAATCTTGGGACTGACATCTACCGCCCAGAGAGTTACTGCTGGAGTAGCTACACCTGTAGCAAACTTCCAAATTATGTGACACATTTCTGGACAAAAATAAGGAAGATGCTGAGACCTGCTGTTTTTAAAAACCCTCTCTAGCAGACTGGAATAACTATGCAGAAGGTTTGGACAATAGAATTTCCCAAGGGACAAAGGATACCACATGGCCATTGAGAGTGACTGTGAGTCAAGTGCCATCAAGATGCACCCAATTTATAGCAACCCCACAGGGTTTTCTAGGCAAGAGACTACCCATATACTATTCAGGAACAAAACCAAGTTCATGGTCACTCACCTGGGTCTTTGTCGCAAGATTCTGGGTACTTGTGAGCAGTGTTCCCTCTAAGCCGAGTTAGTGTGAGCTAGCTCACAGTTTTTTAGCCTCTGGCTCACACATTTTTGTCTCAGCTCAGGAAGGATGGGGCTCCAGAGCAAACTAATTTATGCAGTAGCCAAATCACTCGCTCACAACTTTAATGCCAGTAGCCCACAAAGTAGAATGTTTGCTCACAAGACTCGACAGCTTAGAGGGAGCATTGCTTGTGAGTTGTTCACATGGGAAGATAATTACTGCATCTTTTGAGCAAGACTGAAGTACAGTCTTGGAAATTATGTATATTTCATCTTTGTTTGGCAGCCTAAGTCCAGATTACTTTCTATATGACACAACTCTTCCTCCCTGTTCCTAACAAACCTCTTTACTACAATCAGGCATGAAGGACTGGAAAATTATTGAGTGGGAACCAGTGTTCCCTCTAAGCTGGTGAGTTGATCACATGGGAAGATAATTACTGCATCTTTTGAGCAAGACTGAAGTACAGTCTTGGAAATTATGTATATTTCACCTTTGTTTGGCAGCCTTAGTCCAGAATACTTTCTATATGACACAACCCTTCCTCCCTGTTCCTAACAAACCACTTTACTACAATCAGGCATGAAGGACTGGAAGATTATTGAGTGGGAACTGAGGTTAACTGTCAACTTTGAGGCATTGACATTACTGAGGCAGCAGTCCTATCTGAACTGTGGTCACACGCGTCAGTTGAGGCAGCGGGGAAGCGAAGCTATTCCCTCCAGTTACGAGATCACACCTCCCTTTGTAGGTGCAGGTGCAGCCCATCACTGTGTGATCAGATGCAACTGCGGGTGAGTCTCTCTTTTTTTGGCCGTTCGTTCCCCGTGCGCATAAACGAGGAATTGCACCTCTGCACTGAGGGCCCCTTATGGAGTATGTGCATACTAATGCACAAACTTTGAGGGGGGGGGGAATGGCACCGAGCAGGGATGGCCTGATCATCCCGATGGCTTGAGAGTGTGCTTGAGTGATCAGACAGGGGAAAGTCTGCCCTTGGCCCATCAGAACCCATTTACAACCGGGCTTTCCCCGGTGTCTTTTAACTCCACTTCCGTGGTGGAGCAGCACGGGCTGCCAACAACTGTGGGACGCTTCCCAGATGTTGCTGTCTGATCTCTCCCTTTAGATCCATCAGGCATTCGCACCTATGTCAGATCTAAAGGTGTGTGTGATCGCAGCCTCAGATTGTTTTTTAACAGATCAAAGTTGTCTGTTTTCAGGTAAACACTGCTGCAGTGCTGGCCAATAAGCACAAGGCTGGTGAAAGCCTGAGAGGAGTTTCATTGTTGCTCAGGATGGCTGGAATCAAAATCCTTATGACCAGGTGAGAGCAAGTGGGAGTTCACATATATTGATTTTGGAGAGCAGTGGGGCCAGACCCGGCATGCCAGGTCTGTGATCCTGTAAATTGGTGTGTGTCTAATCAGCAGTAGCTGAAGATCTGACCCCCAAATGGCTGGTTATGTTCCATGCAGCTGGGCTGTGCCACAGACCATCAGCTCTCTCAAATATTCTCATTAATACTCTGAAAAATGCCTAGGCTAAGGCTGTTAGCTCCAGCAGTGGTGGCTAGGGAAGGAATGAAGAGGAAGGAAAGCGCTTAGGAAGACCAGTCAGGAAAGGGAAAAGAAAGATTTGTTTTAAAAACATATTTTGTCTCTGTTTTGAAAGGACGTCTACGTGCAGCCTCTTAGAAGCTGTTTTCTGTGTGCTGTAACCTCAGATGACTGGGTTCCTAAACTGGCCATTTTTAAACGGCAGTTTTGGCAAATTACAGGAGGTGTATTATTTCAGATGCTGGAGGGACGTGAGTTCCAAAGTTGCAACTTAACCTTTCAATCTGCTTCTTTAATACCCATGTCAGGGCTCTTGCTGAGAAAGAAGCTTAGTGTCACTGTCCTCAATCAGTGTCCTTTCATTCCCTTTCATTAAGAACCATGTTTTCCTGACAAAGGATAACAAATGGACATCGTTGGTCCCTAATGTGCTTTTTGACTACAGAGCTTGTTCCATGCCCCTGCAAAGCAATTGCAATTATTTGTCATTTTAATACGACTTGGCAAGGAGATCCAAAAACACAGGGTCATTATTCATCAAAATGTATATTTTTTTTCTCCTTGCATTAATATTAGAATATCAGTATTATTACTCTGACATTGTATGGGCTAGACATAATGATGTCATTCTACACACACACACACACACACGGATTAAATTCTGTACAGCCACATTCATAGTGCAAGACAAAAGCAATTTAAAGAACTGTGCGATTTCTTTTAGGAATGCTGCAATTTATTATCATTAGTGCCAGCATACCTTTTACTTTCCTACTAATGGAAGCTGTATTTTCCTGCAACTAATTAGGAATTATGAAGTTGTTACACAGTTGCTGTCATAATGTAATATAATGCATAGTATACAATTTTGTGACATTTTATACTTCTGTCATGTAAAGCTTACATTGCAATGTTTTTCGAAAGCCTGTCCTTATCCTTTGAGTGGGGCACTTCAACATTTCATATTTTTACAATGGCGTATAGCTTTGAAAGGTATTTATCAATAGTATGGCAATTAAATACTATTTTGCTTCAGGAGCAACATATCAAGTACTCTGTTCCTTTTAATGGTGAGTTCTTAGGGTGAGTTACCTGTTGGTTGCTGCTTGTGAGAACTTAGCTCAGAGCAGAGCCTGTTTTGTATCTTGTCAAATGGAGTAAGAACCCCCAACAATACCTGGTCTGGTGAAACTGGGTATTCTTTAAAAGGATCCAGGAAGTATCTTGAACTTGACTCACCACCTGCCATTTATAGGTTAGAACTCTCTATCCCTTTATTTATTTATTTATTTATTTATTTATTTATTTATGCTGCCTCTTCAGAGTCCTCCTTGAGGCTACTTATTAAAATAACGTCACAATGATCAAAAACAAGCCATTAAAACCAGGCCAGTGTACAGCATAAAAATTATCCACAAAACAGAGACATACCATTTAAAAGCTCATAAGATAAAACCCTAATTAAAAACCTGGGTAAAAAGATACTTTTTGGACTGATGCCTAAAAGAAAGTAAAGTAGGAGCCAGGTGAGCCTCAAGGGGGAGGGCATTCCAAAGGCAAGGTGCCACCACAAAAAGTGCCCTGTTCGTAGTCACCACCCACCCATCTCGCCTCTGAAGGCATGGGCAGAGCCAACAGGGCTTGAGAGGAAAAATCTTAACTGGCAAATTTGAGTGGAAATTGGTATGGGTGGAGATGGTTCTCCAGGTACCCTGGCCCCAAGCCATTTAGGGTCTTAAAGGTAAGAACCAGCCCTTTGAATTGTGCCTGGAAACAGTTGGATAACTAGCTCAGATCTTTCAGAACAGAGGTGATACTGTCCCTGTAACCAGCCTAACAATAGCCTGGCATTTGGGACTAATTGAAATTTCCAAACCATTTTCAATGGCTGCCCTACATAGAATACATTGCAGAAATCTAACAGATTTGATCAGAGAATGGATCACCATGCTTTTCAAGGAATGCCCACATCTGGTGAGCCAGACAGAGCCATAGAGGAGACCTGAGTTGCAAACGTAGGCCATCATTCAGTAGCTCTCACAAGCTATGAACCTGCTGCTTCAGAAGGGATGGAACCTCCTCAAGGACAGGTTGACTTTGCAGTCCCAAACAGATTCTTCTTTAACAAACATCATCTCGGTCTTGTCTGGATTGAATGTCAGTTCACTGGCCCTCATCCATCCATTCTCCAGGCACCTATTCAGAACTTCCAAAGACGATAACTCTGTTATCACCAACATCTGGCCAGACATTATCAAAAGGATGCTTTCCCATCTACCCAGTGGATTTGGGTTTCCTGTGCCTTCAAAAACTCACAAGGTCAACCCACACTGACTTCTTCCAGATCCTGGGAAGCATTGTTGCCTGAGAGACTGAGGAGAGGCTTTGTAGAGAAGAAACGGTGCTTGTTGGGCTACTTGGGCATTACCCTTTTATGGAAAACTGAAAATGTGCTTTGACAAAAAGTGTAGTGATCTTTTTTACATTGCTGTGAAATAAGAACCAGCCATCCCCCTTGTGGGATAAGAACAGAGAGTTTAGTACAGCTAGGGTTGCCAACCCAGCCTGGCAACCAGTGGGAGGCTGGGTGGGTGGCCATCAGCAATTGCATGATGTCACTTCTGGGGAAAACCCGGAAGTGGTGTCATACATCTCTAGGAATTGCTGGAAACTGTATGCTGGTGATTCCTAGAGATATGTGACCATAGAATTTCTGGTGATTCCTAAAGATGGGTGACACCACTTCCAGGTTTTTCCCAGAAGTAACATCATGCCATTGCTGATGGTCACCAACCCCGCCCGCAGTCTCCCACTGGTTCCCAGGCTGAGGTGGGCTTGGCAACCCTAATTGCATTAAGCCCTCTTTTCTTATCCTACAAGTGTAATATTTTACAACAGTGCAAACAAACCCACCCTTTTCACAATAATAGTGTTGATTATGTAGTGGGCTGTTTTTAATGTGATTTTTTTCTCCTGAGTGCCAGCATAAATATTTATACCTGATTGAGTTATGAGCCTGGCAGAATCTGCCACTCAAGACCCACCACCCACCACCAACATACACCCCAACTGTAGAAGTCTGCATGGACAACTGTTTCATCTATACTTTACCATTTCCCCCCCACTGTATTTGACCTCTGGCAGCCTCCAGCAATTACATAAATTTTTACATTTTGGGTTTGGTACCAAGCAACATGGGCTAATCAAGTCTAGTGATACTTCTCTTTGGAGCCTCATGATAAAGATGGTTGTCCTCTGGAATTAAAACTAAATCAAGGATATTTCCCACAGGATCTCTGATTGTGCGGCAAAGTCCAGCTCAAGAGCAAACTATATAATAGTTCTGTTGATCAGAGTTCTCCCAAATCACTGTGAGATCAACTCAGTCAGATTTTACTGTAAAGAGCTTGGCGTGATATTGCCTCTGTGAAGGTTTGTTCTCATGCTACATTTATCTTCTGGAAATTTCCCTGTGGTTTCTTGTGTCCTGACACTCAGTGCTAAAGTAGATGAAATAATAGTTTTTTTGCAGGAACATGTATAGGAAGTACATGTGTGTATGTGGGAGGAGATTCCAAAAAATTCTCTAGATTTGCAAAACAATTTTTCCCCTTGTGCCCCCCCTCCCAATTATTACTGCTTTCTGATTTTGGTTGTTTTTAAGTTGAAAAAAATTGAATTCAGTAAGGTATATTATTGTCTCAAAATGCATCAGTAATACTAAAATTACTGCTTACTGATCAATCATTACTGCTAAATAATAGTTATTTTCAGTCATAATTCATCAGTTCAATTTCTGTTCATGAAAGGTATCCCTCAAAAGTGAATTTCACAGCTGCATTGAGTCATTTGTATGACAGAAAGATGGGGTATAATATTTTAAATCAATCAATCAATAAATAAGTAGTATCTAAACAGTGAGATTAAATTTTGCCAGATTTTAAATGTGCATAAAATTTTGTTTCAGAGCTCATATATGTAACCATTGGCTCTGAGCCAGAAGAGATAGGTATATGCATTTGGATAACATCCCTGTGCTGTGGAACTTGTATATTAGATTGTATCTATTTGCCAGTCATGTGACTGTTTATCTGTTGTGGGGAGCAGGCAAGGACTTGGATTCTGTGCTTCCCACCAATACCCTCCCTCCTCCAAAGAGACAACTGATGCTATCACAGCATGCAACGCTGATCATCTGCATCGTTCATGTAATGAGATGCATTAACAGGAGCAATTCTCCAGTTGCTAGGCAGGATAATTTAACACTGGGAAAGCAATGTGCAACATCCTGTTATGTGCATAACCTATTTATCTACTTGCAATTTCTTGCTTTCGAACTGCTAGGTTGGCAGGAGATGGAACTAGAGATGGGAGCTCACTCCATCATGCGGCACCCGGGTCTCGAACTGCTGAACTACTGACCTTCCACAGCCTGCAGTTCAGCGTCTTAACCACTTGAGCCACCGCAGCTCCTTCCCCTAGGCAGTGGCTGAATATAAATTCAAAACTCTGGGAAAGTTTCAGAATTTGAACTTTTAAAAACTGTTAAAATTAGATTCTTAAAAGGAATTTTCACAAGCACGTGCTATTGATTGTTCACCAGGATTCATTTGCACCCAAGTATAAAATTGATCCTGACTGATAGCTGTTCCAATGTTCCGAGTGCTGTCAGCAAAATCAACAAAAATAATATCTTTATCTTGAGAACTGGGCCAAATTACATGAATTTGAACTTTTAAAAACTGTTAAAATTAGACTCTTAAAAGGAATTTTCACAAGCACGTGCTATTGATTGTTCACCAGGAATCATTTGCACCCAAGTGTAAAATTGATCCTAACTGATAGCCGTTCCAATGTTGCGAGTGCTGTCAGCAACTCAACAAAAATAATATATTTATCTTGAGAACTGGGCCAAATTACATGTGACTACGGAGTCCCATAACTGGAACTCTGAACACATCATTTGGCACCAAAAAGCTTCAAGGGGCTTAATCTGGATTAGGGCAATGGTGCTACAAAAAAGAGACTTAATCCTTTTCCCTGCACCATTCCTTTGCTGTAACCCCTTCTATGGGAAAAACACAGTACCTACATCATGCCTGTCCTTTTTTCCCTCTGTGGGAGCTTAAAGCAGATTTAAAGCACAGGTCTCTGATCTGCACTGGTGTAATACATGTGTTTGCACATTCATGCATATTGCATTGATCTTCTTGAGGCATGGACCAAAAAATGTAATATGTGAAGTCACACAGAAGTGCACTGAGACCAAGGTTTTAACACCTTTTGCTCTTGTAATATTCAGCATTGCTTTAAGAAATGTTGTGCTATACAAGAGGGCAACGTCTTCCTTTACAAAGAAATTGCCATTTCTTTCTACAATGAATCATAAAACCAACAGAGGGCCTCCTTTCAATCCTCATGAGTATACTTTGGTCGTCCTTGGAAAAATACATCGAATGCACCTTTCAAAATGATTTATTATGTGTTATTGTTACAGTGTTCAATATTGTTCAATACTGAACTACTGTACTGATTACCACTCTCCACTCTGCTTTAGTTCTATCATGTGTTTTTATTTACCTCCCGAGGCAAAAACATTTTAATTGGTTTAGTGGAGCTTGAATTCTCTTTTATCAATGACAGGTTTCATCAGAACGGAACCAAACCAGAAAGTGTCCATAGATAGCTTTGCTGTCCTTTCCCCCAAACAGTGAGAAATTCCTATCCGGAGTCCATTTCCTTTGGAAAAAAGAAAGCATTAGACACTTACATGTCTCTTTGTGAAAATATGTTTGTAGGCCAAGAAAGACCGGAAAGCAGCTGTAAACACATATAGGGCTAGCCCCAAGTACCTGAAGCCACTTGGGCTAAACTTGATGCGATGACCAGAGACAAGATGGCCCCCTTTCAATTTCAGTTGTATGGGGCCCTGATTCAAATCTGGGTCAGGACATGGTCATGGGAGGGGGGGTGTCATTTGTTTATTTCTAATATGAATATATCCCTTTTGAGTTTTTCGTCCCACATGGAAAATATAGGTACCATAGATGATTAACTGAATCCTCCAGTATGTCCTTTCCAGGTTCATAATAAAACAGGAGTTCAGTGGCACCTTAAAGACTTAGAACACTTTATTCCAGCATAAGGTTTCATGAGAAAGCTCACTTCATGAGATGCACATTGATCTTCAGGCAGATACATTTAGAAGAAGAAAAGAAGAGATGAAGACAAGATTTTTATTAGGGATGGGCATGAACTGGAAAAATGTGGTTCATTTTGGTTTGTGACTCATAGCATGCCATGAACCATTACAAACTTTTAAGAACTAAATGAACTGGTTCAGCTTGTGAAGTTCATGATGTAGTAGAATGTCCCCCCCCCAGCATGCTAGAGACACCAAACTTGCAGGGGATCTCTGGCTGACTCTCCTCCACCTGCCCTACAAGTTTGGTGAGGATTGGATTTACAGGGTCTGAGTTACGACACCCCCAAAGAAAGTGCCCCCATCCTTCATTGTTTCCAATGGAGGGAAAAAAGCAGCAAACCCCCCCAAGGGCAATAGAAGCCCAGCATTTTTGCAAGCCCAGCAGAACCAGTATAATGTACTAGTGCCCCGCAGAACCCAGTGTCATGGTGGGAATGTCAGCTCAACAGGGCTGATGTCTAGCACAAAATCACACTCCAAGCAAGGGGGGAGGGGTTGGAAGCCCAGCAGAACCCAGTGCCAATGTGGCAATGCCAGCTCAGTCACAATCCAAGCAAGGAGGCATTTTTTGCAAGTCTAGCAGAACCAGTACAATGTACAAAGTGCTCAGCAGTACCAGTGCAATCACTGAGTGCAGTGAAAAACCCAGTTCTACTGGCATTGCAAGCTTAAAAGGATTGATCTCAAAGCACAGAGTCACAAATCAAAGCAAGGGGGCTGGGATTTGCAAGCTCTGTGCAAGAAAATGGGAAGTGAATGCAAAGGAAGGAGGGCGAATGGGGGGCCCTCTTGAAACTGGCATTACTAGTTTGAAATTGATGATGGTTTTTCCAAGGCTGGAGAATTACACACAAACACACACACACAAACACACACACATTGCTTTGAAGTTCAGTAAACATTTTGTTTGAGTGGAGACAGTCTACCTTGAAATGTATTTATTCACCAACCTGCACAACCTCCACGAACTGCTTGAAAGTTTATGGAAAGTTCATGCTGGTTGACCTGTCACAAACTTCAGTTTGCAAACCACAAACCGCCCAAAATTCATCAAGAACTTTAGTTTGTGAGCTGGTTCATGCCCATCCCTAGTTTTTATACCCCACTTTTCTCTACCCTTAGGACTCTCAAAGCTAATCTTTCCATTCCTGTCCCCTGAAGAGGCACTTTGTGAGGAAGGTGGGGCTGACAGAGTTCTGAGAGAACTGTGACTGGCCCAAGGTCACCCAGCAGGCTTTCTGTGGAGGAGTTGGGAATCAAACCTGGTTCTCCAGATTAGAGTCCACTGCTCTTAACCACTACACCTTGCTGGCTCTTTATACTAAAAGCTGCTAACAACACACAGGTGGCTGGGGGTGGGGGCTAGGGGAAAGATGTTACAAGATGCCTTTCTGAGCCTTGCTTCTTGGGTGAGTGACCAACAGTCATGACACCGAGTAGCCACAGCCACCTGCTTTCTTCCTCTGTGAAGGAAGATAGGACAAATGGGATAGTAGAGGAGGATAAGGTGATGGTGGTACTCTTAGTGATGTACCTGTAGGCATCTTACTTCGGGTCCCCCAAAATATGGAGATTTGGTCCAGTTTGAAAGCCCCTATCCAACAAGGACATTTTTACCTGGCTGCAGAAGAATGGGATGATTGAGTTAGGGAGGAGTTAGTTACATGTTGCCCCCACCCTTCTCTGTTTATGTCTTGACTATGTTGGGAGTACATCACACTCATAATCAATACATATCTGCAGGGGAAAGGACCACATACTCAACTGTAAAACATTGTAGGTGATAAATGGCATTGCTTCCCTGTCTTGTCTTCCACTGGCTGGTTTAGAGGCTTTTCCTGGTAAATATTTCTGCTCTAGAAGAAATCTACTAAATTCTGCTTATCTAGACCTCTTGCAGCTTCTGTCCTGACAACATTCATGTTGTCCAAGATCTGCAACCTCCAATGGAGCCTATCTCAGACTAGGCAGAACCTGGCAAGAACACTCAAGTCCTGAGCAACACAGGTGGGCAGCCTGAACTTAGTTTGAGCCTGCAATCTCTGGAGGGGGGTCAGAAGAGGGACCACTGGCTGCCACCCAAGCAAGCCTGGCCAAGGGCCCTGGGATGAGCCAACAAGCCCAGTGGAGGAGCAGAAAAGCTGATATCAAGCCCCACCCAGAGGAGGGGTCAAGTCAGGAAGAGGTGGAGTAGACAAGAGTGAGGTCAGGGAGGATACAAAAATCCAACCAATCCAAGCTAAGGAGAAGATGCTCCTTTCTGTTCAGACTGACCAGATAGTGGTGGAAGAGAAGGTAATGCAAACCCTTCCCCTTAACCTGAGACCCTCCAGAGGGCTGGATCACAGGGGCAGACTAGCAGGCACAATGGGTTGCTGGCAGGCAGAGAGTGTGGGATACCCCCTGGCTGCCACTGTCTGAAGCTCTGAAAGGAGATTGATTCCCTGTAGATAGACTCCCCAATCCAAGCCCTCATAAATAACAGTTATTGACTATTTCAATAATACATTGTTTTTATAAGATAAAAAAGAAAGTCTAAAAGGCACAAATTTTTGGTGCCGGAGAACACTAAACATGTGGTGGCTCAGGCTGCTTACTTACTTACAAGCATCTTTATTCCAGCACATAGAGCCAATGCATTTCAAGTAGGAATGTCTGGATATGATTTTCTTTTTCCCCCTTTTTTAAAAGACATTTTGATGTCATGAGAATTTTCATTTGCCCACTTTGGTGTTGGCATTCCTATTGCATTTGCTGCGTTTACGCCACATGAACATTATATAACATTTAATTTATACACCAAAATAATTCAACGGAGAAGAAGAGTACACTACTTCACAGGACAAATATGATATGAAGCAGCAGCACAGGATATAAAAATAAAAAATCACAAGTGTGATTTGGACAAGAAACAAACAAAGTTAAAATACATAAATTATGAACACTGGTGAAGCTGCACCACATTTGCTTTCGGCATTTTATTTGTTATTTTCACATGCAGGCAGTGCAGCTTAACTCTTTATGTATTGGGGGGAGTTTGTAACCATCTCCTGAAGAAGGCCTGATCAGTCCAATTTGTCCCCTGAACATATTAGATTCGGGGGGGGGCTCCTGTTTCATCCTACTCTCCCTGTGGTGTGTCTTTGGGGGAGGGGGGTTAGGTATACCCTGTAGAGAACGGCAGTAGGATCTCCTAGCAAGCAGTTTTTACTGGTTGGGTGGATTGTTTTGTGGTTTGATGCATTTTTTTTACTCATTAGAAAATCTGCATTTTATTATTGCACACAATTAAAACCTGCAGAAATGAATGCTGAAATAAAGCTGTTTCAAACTGGCTTCCATTCAGGAAACGTTGTACTCTGTGCATTTCATGCCAACACTTTTTTTAACTAGCTACCCTTTTTTTTGCACTGAATAAACAGAAACTATTCTAGTAGCAAACTCAAGATTTCCATTCCCGGCAGATCCTCTGAATTGCTACATAAGTAATGGCATTGTTTTTTATGTTATGTACAATAAAGAGAGATTAACGGTGATTTAAAACATTTTACGCTCCGCTTTGGGCTTTGTATGTTTTTGGTATCTGCTAAACTGTATGAAGTTGTTGAGTTATTTCCTCAACTACTTATTCCTCTCCCCTTTTTGCTTTTGTTTATTGCCAGCAATAAATTCCTATCCTTTATCCTTTCTTCGTTTATAGGGCAAAAATGGCACATAATGCCCTATCTAATGGATGTAAAGTTGGAAGTTGATGGAGTAGTTTGGTCATGATTTATATGCCTTTGCACTGTGCTTTGTTTGTTTTTCAGTCCCTTAGTGAGACTATAATGTTTTATAACTACCATTTAATTCTGAATAAAATTAAATACAGAAACATGACATTGACAGGGGAAAAAGTTATCCAACCAATAAAATCAGAAACTTCAGATGTTTTTATTCCATCTCAGAAATGTTAGCATCCTACCTACATTTAGTCTGTGGCTTCAAAGATACAGAGTAGCTGACATGATCAGACCTGGATGTCTGTCTAGTCTTTACCGATCAGGAGTGAGTACACATAGATATGATGATGATGCAGCAGTCAACAGGCTACCTCTTAAGAACATATAAGAACATAAGAACATAAGAGACGCCAATGTTGGATCAGGCCAAAGGCCCATCCAGTCCAACACTCTGTGTCACACAGTGGCCAGAAATACCAGTGCCATCAGGAGGTCCACCAGTGGGGCCAGGACATTAGAAGCCCTCCCCACTGTTGACCCCCCCCCAAGCACCAAGAAGACAGAGCATCACTCGCCCCAGAGCCCCTATCTATACCTTGTGGCTAATAGCCACTGATGGACCTCTGCTCCATATGCTTATCTAATTTCCTTTTGAAGTCATCCATGCTTGAATGGTCATGGGTCAGATAAGATTTAATCCATGGACTGACCTCTCAGGTGGTCTAAATTCTACTGAATCATTAATATTCTATTATGAGTGTTTACAGATAGCTACCAAAAAGAGTACTTGATACATGGGAGGGAAATGATGTCATATTATTTATTTGTTTACAACATTTATACTCAAGGCAGATTGCAAAGATATTTCAAACCATTAAATAACATTAGGGCTAAAGATTTACTATTTAGTAGCATGGTATTATAGCATGATAGCATGGTTAATTATAATAATACCCCCATAGGATGCTAGCTTGTTGTGCTGTTGGGGCTTGTGTGCTCCAGTGAAGCAGAGGGCTATGCTATCGGCAGCATAGCTGCTGGCAGGGTCTTCCATGATACGATAGGCCTCTCCTGAGGAGTCAGACTAAATGCATCCCAAAACCATTCAATATGGTGAGAAAATCAAATCTGAAGTCTATACCAGCTTGGTCATTCCCTGGGTTATCAAGGACCATGTCAGAGATTAGTATTCCTGGATCTTTGGTGAAAATGGGCTCTTCCGTAGGGCAACCAGGGCAGAGGCCTAATGTGGTAACTGAAAGCAGGATCTTCTCTAAACCAACCAGAGCAGGGACCTGATCAGCTACTGGAAAATCAGCATCATCAAAAAAGGGTTAAAGCACCTCTGGGAGAAAAAGGTTACCATCGTGCCACTTGTCATTGGAGCCCTTGAAGCAGTGTCCAGAAGTCTCAAGAAACACCTGGACAATAATAACAATAATAACAATAATAACAATAATAACAATAATAACAATAATAACAATAATAACAATAATAACAATAACAATAATAACAACAACAACATAAAACTTCTATCAAACAAGATTAAAAACAGCAAGCCAAGTTAGAAAAAGACTGTCCTAAAAAGTTTTGTCTTATGTAGTCTGCAGAAGGACAGAAATGTTAGGAAGGCCCATGACTCAGTGGTAGAGCATCCGCTTGGCACGCAGAAGGTCCCAGGTTCAATCCTCAGTATCTCCAGTTAAAGGGCTCATGTGCTAAATGATGTGAAAAAACTAAGCCTGAGACCCTGGAGAGCCACTGCCAGTTTAAGTAGACAAGATTGACCTTGATGGACCCATGGTCTGATTCAGTATACAGCAGCTTCATGTGTGTACATGTGTGGGGCTTTCATACGTTCCTTTGGTAAATTCTTCTGTCTTTTAGGAGATACAACTAAACATATCTGAGCACAGGCTGTAACAGTTTGCATTTGTCTGCAAGAAACGTTCTTTGAGGGACCCTGTTCAGATGAGCGGAGTTGACCAAGTGGAGTTTAATGGAGTAATCAGGGAAATGCAAAGCCGCAACAATTTAGGCACAATCCTAAAGACCTGTGCTAGCCTCTCCCACTTAACAGAACACCACTGCAAAGCTGGCCTCCCATCCCATTACATGACATGTTAGCGCAGCATATCCTGTTGCCGTATCTGTTGGTAGAGCCTGTTTTAAGATACAACCTATTTTAGGGCCCAATCACATACCAGCATTGCTGTATTGTGGCCACACCATGTAATGAATCACAACCTCTGATTTTCATTGTGGCACTGCAAGCAGACAAACAAACAAATAGATAAAAGGAAGCAAAGAGTTTGCAAATGAACAGTGAAAAACAATACTGCCCACACACCAGTGATGGGCCATTTGGACATAGGAATGGAAGATAATGCTGGAAAAGGCCACAAGTTTTGCTTCTAAAAATTTTAGATGGGTACTTTACGGGGAAATAACATTAGCATTACTTAGGGTACGTTAATGCTGTTTCTCTTATTTCTAATTCTGGGAAGGTACACAGAACACATGAATACTGAGTCAGACCTCTGGTCGATCAGGGTCAGTATTGTTTGCTCTGGTTAGCAGCTACTCTCCAGGGTTGTGGGTGGAGGTTTACCTATATTAGACACCTCCTGATTTTTAAAACTCTAGATGCCAAGGATTGAACCTGCAACCTTCTGCATGCAGAGCCGATACCCTGCCACTCAGCCACAGCCCAAAAACCTTGCGGCACTGCAGAAAAATCAGCCAACAAAGAGTTTGCGGACACATGGCAACACTGCTACAAACCAGTTTGAAATTCAGCGCCATGCTCTCAGTTTTATACTAAAAGGTGGATAATGCTATGCTAGTGTACATCTTAAGTCAAGATAACAGCATAAACTGTGATACACTTCACTGCCATTGAGCTGAGCCTTTTGCTATTCAATAGAACGCATTTCATCTCCAACTATTTCCCATCACCCAGTGGACTATCTGAATGTCAGGCTTTTTCTCATCAGTTCTCCGAAGAATAGCCAGATCATCTCAGGACAAGCTGTGCCATAATGCTTCTGTACCATCTATTCACTCACATCCTTTTGTATCATCGTAATAACAGACTTGCAGAGCTCTTCCAGCACTTAAGTGTATAGAGACACATTTCCTATACACCCCAGTTCTCATTTGCTGACACTTTCATGGGGGGGGGGAGAATGGAATTTCTCCTGGCTGCCCTCTATACAATTTCTTTTTGAGATGGGATTATATCTTTTATTGGATTAACCAACACTTCAAAGATCAGCACGCACCTGAGTCACTGAAACTTTCATAAGGCAAAACGTGTATTCAGAGTATTCAGAGTATTTAAAAAGCTTCATTCCCCAATGGCTGTGCAAGTTATAACACGGGCATGATTCACAGACGCCTTTGTGGTCCAGGATGCGTGGCCCCATATGGACACTTTTTAAAATGTTTTTCTTTTTTCATTTTTAAAAGAGAGCAAAAGGTGTTATCAGCCTCTTTGGGATCAATCTGGGCACCCTATGGCTGCGATCACACGCACAATTAGACCCAACATAGGTGTGAATGCTGGGTGGATTTAAAGGGCGCGATCAGACAACAACAACTGGGAAGCCCCCCGCAGCCATTGGCAACCCGTTCTGCTCTGCCGCAGAAGCAGAGTTAAAAGGCACTGGGGGGAATCTGGTAGTAAACGAGTTGCAATGGGCTACGGATGGACTTTCCCGTGTCTGATTGCTCCAGCGCACTCTCATGGCATCGGGATGGTCTGATCAGGCCATCCCAACTCCGTGAGGTTGTTTTTTTCCCCCTTTCGCTATATGCACATAATTGCAAACTCCATAGGGAGCCCTCAGTGCACAGGTGCGATTCATCGATCCCTCGTTTAAGCGCATGGGAAACAAATGGCACACACACACACAGAAAAAGACTCACCCGCAGTTGCATCTGATCACACACTGACAGGCTGTGCCCACAGCTTCAAAGGGAGGTGATTGTGCAACTGCGGGTCAAATTCCTCCAGAGGAAAAGCTGAGGCAACCCACCTAATTTCCCCCCTTTGCCAGAACTTGAAGGAGAAAATGTCAGTGTTTGACTGAGAGGACATTCTTCTTCTGCCTTACTGGTTACTTTTTTAGTATATTTATTCAGCGCTTGCTTGTTTAGCATACTTATTCACTGCTTTTCTACCCAGAGGGAACCAAAGCAGCTTGCAACATTAATACATCAAAAGGAACACATCAGCTAAACAGAACAACTGAAAGTAACTAACTAGAAGTCTGGATGCTTCCAAAAACAGTGGCCCGTCTCATTCCAGGGCACAAGGCCACAAGCAAAGAGCGAAGGCTTAAGAGCCCCTTTGGCCCTTGCCTTCTGGCTCAGGTCTCTGGCCACACCCAAATGTATACTTGGAGAAAGGAAGAGCAGGAAACAAAGCACATGTTGCAGCTGGCACCAGTGATGCTTGTCCCTCTCACTCTCTCTTTCTCTGCCTTCCCTGCTCCACTGTTGAATATCAGAAAGGTTAACATTCAGTAGCTTGTTGTCATGCACCCTTTGCAATATGGCGAAGTCAGAAAAGTCATAGCTGAGCTATTTAACTTTGTTTATACATTTCGAACCAGGTTCCCAGACAGCATAAATTAGTGTCTCTCACCGGTGCTTTAATTCTTATCTCTTGGAAGGCTTTTAACACAACAGTTTTGCTGTGAACTTCACAAGTTAAAGAGCCCTGCTGCTCTAGGCATGTTAAGAGTTACAGTGCCCTCTACTGGACATAAAATCTGACAATGGGTGATGAATGAAGTATAGGTTGTTTCCGAATTACAAGGAGTGGTTTCTGAATTATAGGGAGTGAAGTTCTTACTGTACCTAAAAATGTTTACAGATCTACTTTGACACACCGTCACATACACAGTATCCAGGATGGGATATGTATGTATCAAAAGGGAGTCACACATACAAACCCTTTCCATGATGCATATTCAGACTCCGGAGTGATTTAGAAAACACAATTCATTGATTTTATAGACACAGCTGACCAAGTTTTGCCATAAAATACTTAGACAAAATACACTAACATGGTTTCGAGTCTGTTACCTATCTTGGGACCCTGGGGAAAAGAGATTACAATTTTTTTTAAATAACACTGGAAGTATATTTGTATATGGTGGCAATGTGGTGGTCTTCAGTCATGGTCTGAAGAGGGGTTCCCAGCAGGGCACCTGTGAGCACCACCGTGTCCGCCAGCTCCTTTTCTGGCACCTGCCCAGTGTTGCCAAAAAAGCGGACAAGGCCAGATGGCGTTTTTGCACAGCTGCCATGTAGAGCTTTAAAAAGTTTGCTTTGGCAGCAGCTGCTACTACAACATGAGGATCTTCACTACATGACTGCAGCCATTTTGTGATGGCATCCACCACCCTGTATCATAATTCCAAAGGTGCCCATGGACTCAAAAGGGCTGCGGACCCCTGGTCTGAAGGTACAGGAAGACACGGACTTCCTGAAGATAAGCACATTCTAGATCTGGTTAGCAGAAGACAGGTAAAATATATATGTAATCATTAAGCACACTGAAGCCCAAGGCTATGTTGAATTGGCTACGGGACAACTTCCTTCAAAGTTTTCCAAGGCTGCCTATACAAGCCAAAAATCACAGACTGGATTCTTCATTGGATGAATACAAGATTCTTATCACCTCTTTTCTATCAAGTTTACAAACTAAACTCAGCAAACATGAGTAACCTGTGTGCTCTTCACACACTAAATCAAATCAAATCAAATACCTTTAATGGCATATCAACTGTTTTCTCCATGTGAATCTGGGTGGAAGCCTGAGGTCATCTTCAGAAAGAACTTCAGGGCCAACCCCTGAACCACAGGTAGACAAGAGTGTGATACAGATTCACCCAAGGAGCACCCAGTGCTAATGCTGCCTACATCAACACTGCATACAGCCATTATAAGTAACAAAGGCAGTAAGCGACTTAACACATAGGCAGGCCCTGCTTGATTGCTGTACCCACCTTGCAAGAAATGACAGTGAAGTTTGACTAGGCATGTACTCTGACACTAGAATTGCTCTGTACTTGTCAAAAAAGTTTACCAAAATCTGTTACTATTGACTCTTACTTCTTGGCAGTTCATTAGTTCATAGCTTTCAAACTGTTTCATATTGACTATTTATTATTAGCTATGTAAGTATGCATTGATTGAAATATAGAAGTATTTGTTCCAAAGGCTCCAGAATTTTAGCATAGTCATGGTGGCCGATGAAGCAGAACGCAATAGCTCCCTCCCACTGCCATCAATAGCGACGTTCCCATTATTTATAGATCAGGATTGTACTCAATAATACTTGAGATACTTAGCAACCAGAAACCTTTAGCATTTTTAACAGTTTGGCCACACTCTGAGAAGAATTTACACTAATTTCTACCACAAGCCTAATTCTAATGATCAAAAAAGGTTGTAGTAAGAACATAAGAGAACATAAGAACATAAGAGACGCCAATGTTGGATCAGGCCAAAGGCCCATCCAGTCCAACACTCTGTGTCACACAGTGGCCAGAAATACCAGTGCCATCAGGAGGTACAGCAGTGGGGCCAGGACATTAGAAGCCCTCCCACTGTTGACCCCCCCCAAGCACCAAGAAGACAGAGCATCACTTGCCCCAGAGCCCCTAGCTATACCTTGTGGCTAATAGCCACTGATGGACCTCTGCTCCATATGCTTATCTAATTCCCTTTTGAAGCCGTCCATGCTTGTAGCACCCACCACTTCCTGTGGCAGTGAATTCCATGTGTTAATCACTCTTTGGGTGAAGAAGTACTTCCTTTTATCTGTTCTAACCCGACCGCTCTGCAGTTTCATGGAGTGCCCACGAGTTCTTGTATTGTGAGAAAGGGAGAAAAGTACCTCTTTCTTTACCTGCTCTTTCCCATGCATAATCTTATAAACCTCGATCATGTCACCCCTCAGTCGTCTTTTCTCCAAGCTAAAGAGCCCTAAGCGCTTTAACCTTTCCTCATAGGGAAAGTGTTCCAACCCTTTTATCATTCGAGTTGCCCTTTTCTGCACTTTTTCCAAAGCTATAATATCCTTTTTAAGGTGTGGTGCCCAGAACTGCACACAGTATTCCAAATGAGGTCTTACCATTGATTTATATAGGGGCATTATTATATTGGCTGATCTGTTTTCAATACCCTTCCTAATAATCCCCAGCATAGCATTGGCCTTCTTTATTGCAGTCACACACTGTCTCGACATTTTCAGTGAGTTATCCACTACAACTCCAAGATCTCTCTCTTGCTCAGTCTCTGCCAGTTCAGACCCCATCAATGTGTATTTATATTTAGGATTTTTGGCTCCAATGTGCATCACCTTGCACTTGGCCACATTGAACCCCATTTGCCATGTTGACGCCCACTCGCCCATCCTTGACAGATCCCCTTGGAGTGCCTCACAATCCTCACTGGTTTTCACCACCCTGAACAACTTTGTATCATCCGCAAATTTAGCCACTTCACTGCTTACTCCCATCTCCAAATCATTAATGAACAAGTTAAAAAGCAGTGGACCAAGTACTGATCCCTGCGGTACCCCACTGCTTACCACCCTCCACTGAGAAAATTGCCCACCTACACTCACTCTCTGTTTTCTATGAACTAGCCAGTTTTTGATCCATAAAAGGACTTGTCCTTCTATCCCATGATTTTTGAGCTTACTTAGGAGCCTTTGATGAGGAACTTTATCAAAAGCTTTCTGGAAGTCAAGGTAAATAATATCTATTGGATCCCCCTTGTCCACATGTTTGTTCACCCCCTCAAAGAACACTAACAGGTTAGTGAGACAAGATCTTCCCTTACAGAAACCGTGCTGAGTCTGCCTCAATAGGTTTTGTTCATCTATGTGCCTACTAATTCTTTCCTTAATAATGGTTTCCACCAATTTACCCGGTATCGACGTCAGACTGACTGGCCTGTAATTTCCCGGATCTCCTCTGGAACCCTTTTTAAAGATGGGAGTGACATTAGCTACCTTCCAATCCTCAGGAATGGAGACAGATTTTAAGGAAAGATTACATATCTTTTTCAGGAGATCCACAAGTTCACATTTGAGTTCTTTCAGAACTCTCGGATGTATGCCATCTGGGCCTGGTGATTTTTCAGTTTTTAAGTTGTCTATCAGTTTTAGGACCTCCTCTCTCGTCACCTCAATCTGACTCAGGTCTTTCAACACCCCTCCTGAAATCAGTGGTTCTGGAGTGGGCAAGCACTTCTCATCTTCCACAGTGAAGACGGAGGCAAAAAATGCATTTAGCTTCTCAGCCATTTCCCTATCATCCTTCAATACTCCTTTTACCCCTTGGTCGTCCAAGGGCCCCACTGCCTGCCTGGCTGGTTTCCTGTTTCTAATGTATTTGAAGAAAGTTTTATTGTTGGTTTTTACGGTTTTTGCTATATGCTCCTCATATTCCCTTTTTGCCTGCCGGACCTCAGACTTGCATTTTATTTGCCATAGCCTGTGTTCCGTTTTATCAGCCTCACTGTGACTAGCAGAAGACATTGGCTGCGATCACACAGACGAAATAATCCACTTTCAATACATTTTCCAACTGGATTTTTACTGTGTGAACTGGCAAAATCCCATTTAAAAGTGCATTAAAAGTTGATTGAAAGTGGATTATTTAGTGTGTATGATCACAGCCATTGTGTTTGACAATCCCTAAATACCTAGGACCTGAAAACACCCGTTCGGATGAGACATAAAATAATTGCACTAATAACAACATTAAACACTGTAAGTTTTATTGTTGGTCCAAGGTTATTCTCTACCTCCCAAAAAATGCCCCAAGATATTTCTCTACCCCCTCTCTGTGGTGAGTCAGGTGTTCAGATTATCAGAAGGGGCTAATTGTGCTTAAAAATACTTCCTTGGAGCAGTGGTAATGATCTTTTTACCATGAATGCATTTAATGGGCTGAGGTAAAGAAAATCATCCCCAAAGTCAGGATCAGTATATTTCTGGGTTTGTTTTGTATCCCAGCTGCTTTTTTTGTGAACAGAAAGGAAGTGCTGTACTTTGGGGACACTGAGGCCCTGTCCACACGAGGGGTTTTGGTCTGGGAGTGGGCCGGATCGGGGCCAGAGCAAACGGGCGCGATCCCACTGCAACATCTGGCCAGCGTTGCGCACCCGTCTCCGATCTGGCCCTTCCCCCGATGAAACACATCAACGCTGGCCATGGGATCGCCGGCCCGTCTTTCTGCCGGCGCATCCCCGGCTCCTGCCTGAACTGCGCATGCTCAGACATGCGCAGTTCGGCAGTCTCCCATTCCCCTCCATCGCTTCCCCCGGCAATGCTCAAGGGATCAATGTGATCCCGCCGCGGCGTGGTTTTTCGGTGCGGCTTTCAGAAGCCGCGCTTCAGCCCGTCCCTTTCCGCCCCGTGTGGCAGGGGCCTGAGAACAATCTTAAGCAGATCTACTCAAGCTGACTCCCATTTTATTGGATGGAAAAGAAAAGGGTTCTTAGGATTGCAGCCATTATGTAGAAAAGCACAGGTGACAATGCCATAAGAGGAAAGGTTGTAGAGCCGCTTATCTGCACATTCTGCCAATAAAATTGCAGCTGGAGTAGGAATTTACCATAGACCACAGAGCCAAGGATGATGTTCCGTTACTTTCTGTACCACTTTACATTTTTGATGCAATTCGGTTATTTTGCTATGCCTCATTTACAATTCTTTATTATATTTTCTTAATAATGAAAGGTTGGTTGTTTAAATATGTAAAATTTTGTTTAGTGCTTTAAGCATGGAAGTTAAGTTAATTGAGAGTATCTTCGAATACTTTTAATGCTGTTAAGAATATGTTTTTATGCTGTTAAGTGCCACACAGCAATTAGGGAGCTGTCTGAGAGAGGTTTAAGAGCAAGGGAGACGGAGGGTTGCATCCAGCAGTAGACTTCTGCTAATGGAAGAGGCAGGGATTTTTGCTGATTTCCTCCTTCCACTGCAATTGTCCCCTTGGAACAGCATTTGGGGAGTATGACTGGCTGCAATAAGAGCTGTGGTTGCCAAACTCCAGGTGGATCCTGGAGACCTCCCAGAATTACAACTACAGAAGTCCGTTCCCCTGGAGAAAATGGAAGCTTTGGAGGGTGGCATTTATGGCATTAAACCCCACTGAGGTCCCTCTCCTCCCCAAACTCTGCCCTCCCCAGGCTCCTCCCCCACATATCCAGGAACTTCCAACCCAGAGTTGGCAACCCTAAGTGGTATAAAGGATGAACAAAGTTTGAGTCCAGTAGTAGAGGGGATGTGAGAAACTCGTGTTCCACTGACAAAAATCCCTTCCATCAGCAACAAGAATCACTGGATTTGACCTGTTGACTTGTCCAAAAAAAGAAATTCCTTCTCGTGCAAGGTCAGATGGCACCCACCTACTAACTAACCAAGGCCCATTCTGCATCTAGCATTCGCTCCACTGTTTTACCAAACCCACGTTGGAACAGAAATTCCCCTCTACATTGCATGCCACTTTCAGTTTCTTTGATTGTTGGATTTAATGGTAGCCTCCACACTGCATGCCGATTTCACTTCCTTTGATCTCTTGGTTTTATGATACTGTCTGTATAGGAGGGGGCTTTTCTCACCTTTTTGGGGAGCCTGTTCCACAGAGCTGGAGCCATGATTGAAAAGGTCCAGGCTCTGGTCGATTCCAGATGGACCACCCTGAGTGGTGGGATAGCCAACAGATGGCCACCCAAAGAACATAGTTGGCACACAGGGACATATGGAAGGAGATGGTCCTTCATATATGTGGGTCCCAGGTCATGAAGGGTTTTAAAGGTCATAACCTGCACCTTGAATTGAACTCAGGAACAGAGTGGCAGCCAATGCAGCTGTTTCAAAATGGACAACATGTGTTCCCAGCAGCTGGCCACTGACAATCACAATAGTCAGGCTACCACATTCAGGGCCAACTGTAGTTTCCCTGCTGTCTTCAACGGCAGCCCCACATAGAGTGTATTGCAGTAATCCAACTGTGAGGTTACAGAAGCATAGATCAACATGGCCAGATTGGCTGCATCTGGGTACCCAGGGAGTCGCCAAACCAGATGCAGCTGATAGGTGAAGTTCCTGGCCACCATGCCAACTTGCTTTCCAAAGAGCAAGGCAGGGTCTGGGGATTGACAAGGGCATCTTTGAATTTAATTCAAGGTGACTGCAAAGAATGCATCCCAAATGCGCCTCTGGGTTAAATATATATTGTTGGACTTCAGCATAAGCAATACAAAAATCCTGCTGGCAATTAGAATTAGGAGCTTCCACAGAAACTGAACTATAAATCACTCTATTTTCCATTCCCTCTAGATAAAAGATGATTACTGCTAATGTACGCCGCTGCTACAAGAGCAATCAATAGGATGTTTTATCTCTCTACTAGGTCATATGCTTATTGTAATTAAGAGTGGTGTGGATTAGTCCTTTGCTTCTTCCTGGAGTCCCAGCAATTTATATAAAAGATTATGTGATGCCTTTTTATAGGTTTCCCCCTTTAAAGTTTTCTTTTCTTCCTATGTCAGTCACTATCAGTCTGTGGTACACACCTATTGACAGTATTTAAATGATGCGAATGGAAAGCTACTGACTACATCTGCAGAAAAGGGATCCTATGTAGCTGAACCAGAAAGAGTCAGATATTAAAGATCCTTCTAATCCACATCCTAGGCAAATTTAGATGTAAAGAGATTTGGGAAGATAAGAAAGTGGGTTGAATTTAATAGAAACAAATCAAGCTCACTGAGGCCATTCTTAACACAAAAAGCCAAGAGGAGGAGTTATAGGAGGCCTGGACTATGCGTGCTGCAGAATGAAGTGGCAAGATCGTGGAGTAGCAGGACAGACTGCACCACTTCAGGTTGCAGGGGGAAGGAACTGTTTCTGAAGGTGCACACATGAAGCAGCCTTATGCTGAGTCAGGCCATCAGTTGATCTAGGTCAGTATTGTCTGCTGTGGCTCTGCAAGATCTTGGGGAAAGGCCTTACACATCAGCTACGCCCTGATCCTTTTAACTGGAGTTGCTGGAGAGAGAACCTGGGACATTCTGCATGCCAAACGGAAGCTCTATCACTGAACCACAACCACTTGCAGTCAACAATGTGATCCCCACCAGAAGGGCACCTGAAGTCCATCGTAGCACCTCAGATAGGGTTGCCAGTCTCCAGGTGGGGGTTGGAGATCTCCTGGGATTGCAACTTATCTCCAGGCGACAGAGATCAGTTCCCCTGGAGGAAATGGCTGTTTTGGAGGGTGGACTCTATGGCATTATACCCTACTGAGGTCTGTCCCCTCTCAAAAACCCACTTTCCTCAGGCTCCACCCCCCAAAGCTCCAAGTATTTCCCAGTTAGAGTTGGCAGCCCTAAACCCAGAACATTAGCCCTTCATTCTGCTGTATGTAGGGTGCCACTTTCCATGCATGGCCTGGAAATCTTCTGGAATTATGACTGATCTCCAGACTACAGTGATCAGTTCCCTGGAGAAGATGGCTGTTTTGGAGGGTGGACTCTTTTTGGCATTATATCCCACTGAAGTCCCTCCCCTCCTCACACGCTGCCTTTCAGCAGGCTCAGCCCCAAGTCTCCACAAATTTCCCACCCTGAATTTGTCACCCCTAGCTCTATGTATGGGCCAGGCATCAGGGGTAGGCTTGCCAGGACCCTCCAGCCAGCCAGCAGGGGATGGGGAGTGGGCTTTCCAGGAGCTGGGAGTCTCACCCAATGTTTCACTGACTTCCATTGTGACCTGGAAGTCACATAGGCACATTAGGGTTATTGGGGTGACTCTCTGGTTTTTGGGCAAAAACGCTATGGTAGAATTAGCTTCCAGCATAGTTTTTGCCCAAACACCAGAGCATCGCCCCAATGTCCCCAATGTGCCTATGTCATTTCCAAATCATGTTGAAGTCATGTCGGGGATGTTGCTAAAACCTCAGGTGAGACTCCCTTTTTTTGCAGTAAGTCCCCTCTACCAGCCAGCTGATCAGTGGCAGAGAGGTGGGGCCTGGGCGTGGGGGACCCCCACTCCCACCAGGGGATCTGGCATTCCTTATTAGAAGAAGAAGAAGAAGAGATGGATTTATACCCCACCTTCACTCGGAGTCTCAGAGCAGCTCCCTCCCCACAACAGACACCCTGTGAGGTAGGTGGGGCTCAGAGAGCTCTGACAGAAACAGCTCTTTTTCAAGAACAGCTCTGACAGAACTATGGCTTGCCCAAGGTCATCCAGCAGCTGCGAGTGGAGGAGTGGGGAATCAAACCCGGTTCTCCCAGATTAGAGTCCACACACTTAACCACTACACCAAACTGGCTCTCCAGAAAGGGATCCGGAAAGAGGCCATGTATAATAGGAAGCAGGCTCTCTGAATATCCTGCATTTTCAGTGTGTAGAACTGGACCTATGGGTCAGTCTCTTGCTCTACAGGAGATACACCAGATTGTTGGGGACAGGGTCAAAACACTAATGAACTTGGTTCCTACCAGAAAGCTGTGCCTGGTCTCTAGTCCAAATATTGTAAGCTAGACACAATTTACAACATGGTCACTCTTTACAACCTATGCAACCTATGCAAAGTATGGAATAACAGTGGTATCTCTTCTTATACTTAGGCTGTTCCAGTTTGCAACCTGGGGGGTATTCATCAGACCTGAAGAGGTCCTGGCAGGTTTTAATGAAGGAAACCTGAAGAGTGCCAGCCAGGCTTCTGCTAACCATAGTCCCTTTGTGATCGCACAAAGTTCTTCAATTCATTTGTTTTTGTATCCAGTGCTGTTCTATTCACACCAGCAAACTATGGGATGATTGCTTCATTTGGCACAGTTTTCCTGGACTGGTCTCTTGTTCCCAGATTAATTATTTTGTATTGCTTCATACTAAACTCAACTTGTTATATTATATGCACACTATTTCCATGAGAAAAAGCTCTTGTTATATACAAACTATTCCATGAGAAAAAACTCTTGTGACACATACATACACGGACACACATACATTCTCATCAATAGCTCAGCATTTAGATTTAATATTGCCTGAAAACTTTATAGTTGTTATTGTTTCCAGTTCATTTGCAAACCATTAGTATCAGAGTTGTTCAGCCTTGAAGCCACTTTGGAGTTTAATCGAGTCATCAAAGGCCACACACATGAACAACGCAGCAGTGTTCTGACAAGGTACATGGAGAGCAGGACTGACAGAGTTGCTGAACACTGATTATTGTGGGACTCTGTATTTGTTATTACATGGGGATTTGCCACTCAAGATCTCTACGACTTCTTTGGAGGTCACTTGTACTCTGCATAGCCACTAAGTGAAACTATTTACATACCCAAATTCTGACGGATTGGGAAGATACTCGAAATGTCTACCACATCAACAATGTCAGCCAGGTCCTTTTTGTAGGCCTCCACAGGCAACATTGTACATATAGCCAGGAAGGAGACAGTGCACATTGGCTTCACCCTACTGAGCACAGAGTTGATATGCACATGAAACATTCATCAGAAGGCCTCATTCAATGATGAGGGAACATTAGAATGAGGGGGAACATTAGAAAAAAGAATCCCTAATGGGGCTACACCGGAGCTTCAGTCACAAGCTCCATTGACTCTCAGATATTCTAAACCCTGCAGTCGGATTGGTCGCTGTTGTGTAACAGACCAATCCGGAAAGACTCTGAACTTTGGTGGGAACAAATCCCATTGGTTCTAAGCTCTCAATTGTAATTGGTCATTACTGTGCTAGGGGGTGTTGTTTTCCCTGGTTCAAAAAAATGTATAAAGTTGCATCGTTCTTGAGTGTTGTTGCTGTGTTGCTGTGTTCTGAGTTGAATAAAGAAATCACTGTTTTGGAAACACTGCCTCAACTTCAGTAGATAACACTGGCGATGAGGATGGGATCTTGTGGGTATGCAGCCCCACAGAACCTGAGCTAATCACGGCAGCGGGCAAGGAATTGTCACCTTGGCCTCCCAGAGCTAATCACTGCAGCAGGCAAGGAATTGTTGCCTTGGCCCACCAGAGCAGCAAGAAGGACACAGCCACTTGCCATTCCAGCGCAGAAACATGATGGCCGCCAAGGGCCACAGCCACCTGCTGCTCCAGCGCGGAACCATGATGGCCGCTAAGGCCCACTTTGAAACAACAGAAGACTGGGACACCTACATCTACAGATTCGACTTCTACATGACAGTACTCCTAAACAATGTTCCCTGCGAAATGGAGGTCGACTTGGGGTCGGCGCTCACTATCATCTCAACGCAGACTCTACGACGAATTTTCCCGAGAGGGAACCAACGAATTGATTTCCAGAGACAGCGCATTCCCGTTGTGGGGATAGGAAAATTCACAGTCCGCTACAAGAACGTTTATGGTCCGCGAAGCATCTGCCTTACAGGTGTTCAGCAGAACTGTCCTCTCCATTCCAAACCTCTGAGTTCCAGGCTAACTTCACATTGGATCATATGCCGCAAGGAGAGGATCCAGAACCTCTCCACTACTTCCAGCCGGGCGACTTCGTCTATGCCGGAACTACCATGATGGGCCAACAGGAAGAGCCATGCTACACACCACCTTCTAATTGCAATGCTCCCCAGTCAGAGACACCTTCTAATTGCAATGTTCCCCAGTTGGAGGCACCTTCTAATTGCAACACTTCCCAGTCAACTATCGACGCCCTGCACTGAACGCAGGAACCCTGCAGAACTAACATCGTTTCCAGACCCTGAGAGTTCGAGCACTACGGTTCACGACGGCTCTAGGGACATAGGCAACCAGTTCAACAAACTCTGACGTTCCCAAAGGGTATGGACTCACCCAAACTATTTGAATGATTATGTGTGCTAACTTAGAAGGGAGGGGTGTTATGTATTTGCTTATGTGTTATGCTATGTAACCTACACCGGAGCTTCAGGCACAAGCTCCATTGACTCTCAGGTATTCTAAACCCTGCAGATTGGTCGCTGTTGAGTAACAGACCAATCCGGAAAGACTCTGAACTTTGGCAGGAATGAATCCCATTGGTTCTAAGCTCTCAGTTGTAATTGGTCATTACTGAGCTAGGGGGTGTGGTTTTCCCTGGTTCAAAATGTATATAGTTGCATCATTCTATGAGTCTTGTTGCTGTGTTGCTGTGTTCTGAGCTGAATAAAGAAATCGCTGTTTTGAAAATGCTGCCTTAATCTCAGTATATAACACTGGCGACAAGGGAAGCCCGCATAGGAGTAATCATCAGGGCCGACATTTCCCGGGTTCCCTCTGGACACTGTGATTAGGTAACAGGAGATTTTGTAGGGCAAACTATACCAGCAGGGGATAGGCTTGCCAAGTCCCCTCGGGGGGCGGGGAAACCCCCGCCCGAGAGGCCCATTATTTGCCACCGGCGGATCGGGCCCCGGGGGGAACCCCACCTCTAAAGCACGTGCCATGTCCGGCATCAGCACATCACCCAGAAGTGACGCGATCACGTTGGGCACATTGGGGGCAGGGCCACAATCATCCAAGGGAAAACTCTATGGTTTTCCCTCGGATGATTGTGGCCCTGCCCCCAATGTGCCCAATGTGATTGCATCACTTCCGGGTGACATAATTGCGGTGTGGGCGCGCATGGACTCCTGGACAAAGACTGGACTCCCCCACTATACAACAGGTGAGGACTTGGCAACCCTAGCAGGGGACCAGAGGGTGGTGTGTGGAAAGAGGAGATAAAAGGCCTTACCCAGAGTAGGAAGGTGTTCTCTCTCAGGGAGTATGGCAGGTGGAAGCTGCTGCAGACAGAGGGATCCCTCATCCAAGAAGGGGTGAAGTAGACTGTGAACAGGTACCTAGGGAAGGCTAGGACTGGGTAGACAGACACATTAGGATTTATTATTTTACTGATTTACCTGACTTTACTTTGCTCATTTTTCCTACTTGTTATAGATCTAAAGTTGTTGTTAAATCTCTTAATAAAACTATTTGTTACTCTTCCTGGGTCCTCATGCCTCACAAGGGGAAACCTATTGTAAAAATCCTGTAAAGGGGGGTAGGGTGGGTGCTCGGGGCCCCCCCAAGGAGACCCATACCAGAGTGGTGGCAGCCATTGGTGAACCTTCCTAGCCTCTGCCTGTGACACAGAGACAGGGCCTACACGCAAGGGGTCATTTCGTAGAAAAAGAGCTAGGGGAACTCATTAGCATAACTCATTAGCATATGCCACACCCCCTGACATCAGTGGCCCGGCGGTGGACCTGCAAGGCCGGTGGGAGTGCAAGGAAGCCCCAGAAAGGCCCTCCCTGGCCCCAGGCAGGCAGGGGTGGGGAGAGGCAGGGAGGAAGCAACTTACCCTCCCTCTTCTCCTGCCTCCTCCTGGCTGAATGAGGGCCGGAAGCGGGGCGGCCAGAAGCAGGGGGCGGGGCTTCGTCATGTGTCCCACCCCCGTACCTCACCCGGGGGAACTGCGATCCCCCGCGATCCCCCCGAAATGACCTCTGACGCAGACCCTCTAAGCTGAGTTAGAGTGACCTAGCTCACAGCTTTTTAGCCTCCAGCTCACACATTTTTGTCTTAGCTCAGGAAGGATTATTCCAGAGCAAACTAATTTATGCAGTAGCCTAATCGCTCACTCACAACTTTAATGCCAATAGCTCACAAAGTAGAATTTTTGCTCACAGGGCTCCACAGCTTAGAGGGAGCATTGCCTACATGCAGGCACTTTGTCCATGTGTAGACTGGGCATGGAGCAAGCGATCACCATAGGTGGGGCTGGAGCTAGTGTCCTCTTGCCCACTCCTTTTCTATGCACATAGATTTCAACATGGGTAATGTGATCTGTCAGAGGGTTTCTGACTCCAAGATGTTCAGGGAGAGAGGTGGATGCTCATTTGAGCCTTTCCTTCTTTCTCATTGCACCCTGTGTCGATGTCATTTTCCCCAGCTGGCAAAAAATAGAAACCCACATAATTTTTTTCCAAAGACCATCCATTTTTGACAACAGAATGTAATGCAGTATGTTAAGATTTTACATCTCCAAAACAGAAGGGCAAAACGCTATTTGCGTCACTACAGAACTTCTACTGCAAATGGGATCCTTCCCACTGATAAGTCATTTAGTCAGTGGGTCCTGAAAATAAAAAATTAGACAACTTGATCCAAGAAGTATTTCTTGAAGTAACTGGCAGGCATGATAGATCTATATTTTATTGGACTTTTAGCCTGCCCCCCCTGGCTGCACAGCAAGGCTCAGGGTGGGTAACAACAGATTAAAAACAGTATCATGAATTAGTTATTAAAAGAGATTTCCATCACAATAAAATCAAATCAGATGGCGGTAAAGGCACAAGTAGCATGATTTGAGCAGGTGAGGTTGTGCCACCTGTGTGTTAGTAGAAGCTGGCGCAACAACATAATAAATGGCAGGGACGGAGCTGGGGGAGGCCGATGCGGACGGAGACTTCTCTCCCTCAACCGTACGCCATATTGTCTTAATCTGCATCCAGATCTATCAGACAAATGACTGGTCTTCATGGAGCTTGTGAGCAAGAACAGAACAACCACAGTTCATTAGTACCAATCAAACTGGAAAATAGAACTCAACTCAAGGTCAGTAGGAATCAGAAGTATCTCAAGGAAGGAAACCGTTGCTGCTGCTGCTGCTATTGATGTTGTTTATCCTACCCTTTCTCCAAGGAGCTCACGACAGCATACTTGCTTGTCCCTTACAAAAACTATGTGTGGAAGGTTAGGCTGAGTGAGAACAGTTGGCCCAAGTCAGGCAGCTATTTTAATGGTATAGTGTAGATCTTAACCTGGATTTCCCCAATCCTAGTCTGGTACTCTAATCACTACACCACTCTGGCTCTTTGTACACCCCATTATAAGCTGCCCAGGGGCATGGAAATGAAACTCTCAGCTAGATACTGACGTGCCCAAGGCAGCAAATTGGCTTGGATCCAACCAGCTTTCCTGCTGGTGAAAATGGAAGGAGAGGTCCCCTTTGACCACCAAAAAGGCTATGCTGCGGGTCATGTTGCAGCATCAAGTGTGGGATCAATGGAGTAGTTTGGTGAGGGGAGCTCAGCTTCCACCTTCGCCTTAGGCTCTGTGCATTAGACCCAGTCCACTTTTCCAGTCTCATTTAATTCCCCTCCTTCCAGCTCTCATCCCACTTGCAGGTGCCATGACCCCCAAAGGGCTCGTGGTTTTCCTTACCTAATTATTTTGATTGTTTCCACTGAACTAGCACGTTTGCCATGTGTTCATCACCACATTCTCTTTCACGCTTTTCAGAATGTGGTTGACAAAAGACAAAAGACAAAAAGCACCAATTGTGTCTACGGAATCAATGGCCTATAAAGTCACTATCGAATGGAAAGATACAGCTTTAACATTATTTGCTTGTATCCCTGATGCTCAGGGCTGGTTTAACAACATCCTTCTAGGCTGCTAGCAGAAAAAATGTCTGCTCCCTTTGAAAGAGGCTTAATCTGTGGAAATGGTCAGCAGAAGCGTTCCATGGCATGGAGGTAACTGCCATCCAATGTTCCCTCTACGCTGTGGAGTCTTGGGAGCAAAAATTCTACTTTGTGAGCTACTGGCATTAAAGTTGTGAGTGAGCGATTTGGCTGCTGCATCAATTAATTTGCTCTGGAGCCATCCTTCCTGAGCTGAGACAAAAATCTATGAGCTGGAAGCTAAAAAACTGTGAGCTAGCTCACACTAACTCAGCTTAGAGGGAACACTGCTGCCATCCCCTGGTCAATAACACCCCATTAAGTCTCTGTCAGAGGAATGTGATGGGGTTTTTTTCTTTTTCTTTTTTGGTAAGGCAGATGGCACCCATAGAGGTAGGTCAAGCTAAAAACCTGCTAAGATTTGTTTTTGCTATCAATTTCTTTATTATATTTTTATCCCACTCCAAACAGAAACTCAGGACAGCACACATACGTGATTCTTTCCTTGCCATTATATCCTCACAACAACCTTGTTAGGCAGGATATGCTGAGGGAGGGAGAGTTGCTAGCCAAGATCACCCACCCCCAGTGACTGTGCACAGGTCTCCCCAGCTCTAGTCCAGCACTCTAACCGCTACATCACAGTGGATCTCCCTGTCTCTCTACAAACACACACTCACAGGCTGCGATCATACGCACATTTAGACCCAACAGAGGTGCGAATGCCGGGTGGATTTAAAGGGCGCGGTCAGACAACAACATCTGGGAAGCGCCCCGCAACTGCTGGCAACCCGTTCTGCTCCGCCACAGAAGTGGAGTTAAAAGACACCAGGGAAAATCCAGTAGTAAACAGGTTGTGATGGGCCACAGATGGACTTTCCCGTCTCTGATCGCTCCAGTGCGTTCTCATGGCCTCAGGATGGTCTGATGAGGCCATTCTGACTCCCTGCTGTTGTCCCCCCCCCTTCACAGTATGCACATCATCCCAAACTCCATGGGGAGCCTTCAGTGCAGAGGTGCGATTCATTGATCCCTCATTTAAGTGCCTGGGAAACAAAGGGCACACACAAAAAGACTCACCCGCAGTTGCATCTGACCACACACTGACGGACTGCGCCCACAGCTTCAAAGTGTGATTTTGCAACTACGGGTCAAATTCATCCAGAGGAAATAGCCTCACTCCCGCCCCCCATTTTTTCTGGCATGTGTGACCGCACCCAGTGTGACATATGTAAAAAACAAAAATAAAACCTGAGCAAAGAAGAAAATAGAGTCGCTTTAAGCCATTCTGGATTGAAACCTCTGCCGCCGCCACCTCCTTTGCATGGTCTTCACTGAATTCACCTTTGCTTCCCATTTTAAAAAGAACTTAGATTCAGCCTATCCTCTAGGAAGCCCAACGTAAGCAGATTCAGGACAGCGTTTAATGTACCTTCTCCATAAAATATTGATAGAGTCAATATAAAACAGCCGCTAATGGGACCCAAACCAAATTGAAAGGAAGTGAGGATGATAACTCACTGAATAGCTCTCCACCTGCAAGAAGACAAATTGCAATGATAACAGAAGTGCAGTACTGGCATCTTGTGTTAAATAAGCAGTACTGCTTTTAAAACCAAAAGTTTTTTAAAAAAATCATAGCTGACAGTGTGCTTCTGAGTCACTTCCAAGCGCTGGTTACAATCTTTAAAGCCTTTCATGACCTAGGACTCACATGACCATCTCCTCCCGTATGTTCCAGGTGCCAGCTGTGGTCCTCAGACTGCCAACTACAGACTGTTCCCCAGGGGTCATTTCGTAGAAAAAGAGGTACAGGAGCTCATGAGCATAACTCATCAGCATAACTTATTTGCATATGCCACACCCCCTGACATCACCGGAAGTGTGTCAGAAGGCAACACCCACCGCTCAGGCTCCACTGGACTATTTTGGATTGTTAGCTATTGGGAGGGGGGATGTGCAGATCTGTCCTCGCAGAGAAGGGAGAGCTTGTGCCTGAATAAAACTTGGTCTTAAAGGTGCGTGCCACTGGATTGTTTTGGACCGGGGGGCTGGGGGGAGCTCTGCAACTTACCTGGCTGCTTCTTGCTCTGACTGAGGGCTGCTGGGAGCAGGGTGTGGGGCTTGTTGCATGTGCCCGCCCCCTGGGCTCTTTACTGCCAGAGTTCCGCTCCTGTGCGCTCCTGCAGGAAATGACCCCTGCTGTTCCCCCAACTTAAGGTAGCCCATCATTGGGAAACTGTCTTTTCCTTGCTGTTCCCACTTGGTGGAATAGGCTTCTTTTTTTTTTTTTTTGTAAAGATTTTATTAGCTCCCCTAAAAAGGGGAGGTATTTCGCTTAAAAGAAAAAAAAGGGAAGGGTAGACAGCGGGAGAGAGAAAAAGCTGAGTGATATATAAACTGGTAAATTAAACTGTTAGTAATGTCCAATTAATCTTCTTGGGCTTCTTCTGTGTGTTGTCAAACTTCTTTTCTTAGTTCAGTCACATATAATTCTCTGTTAATATGTTAGTAATGTTCCCTTGAATTTCTGTTAATGTTCCCTTGAGTTCCCTTGAGTTTCTGTTAATAAAAAAAGAAAAATCTCTTCTGGACACAGTCAGAACCGCTTCTTTGCGTGCTGGGCACTTTTACTATCGCTGACGTGTAGGGGCTTCCTCTGTTGTCTTCTACTTCCGGCTTGTTAAATCCTCCTTCGGGTTGCTGTTAACACACTCAGTTCATGCACTATAAATCCTCTTCCTTTCATGCCTTGGAGGTCCCCAACTTTGAGAATGGTATTAATTTCATTTCGCTTTTATTTCCGCTCCCAAACTCTCTATTGGGTCCTCCTCGAAACTGGACGTATATAAGCGCTTGCCAGGCACTCCTCGCTGTCACAGTTCAAACTTTTCCATTTTACAAAACTCCCATCGGATTCACAACCATAAACAGTCCAAAACACTAAACAGCCGGCTCTCACACACAAGCAAACGCCCAGACGGAAGTCCCTCCCTTCTCTCCGCTCGTTTTTGCCCAGCTCCGACATCTTTTCTTTTTTGTTTACTTTTAGAAAGTTCTTAAATTGTGCTCCAGAGAGACAAAACTTTCTCTCGCTTTATTTCAAATACATCAAGGGAAAACATCACTGTTCGCTCAGTCCATTCCCCCCCTCCTTTTCTTTTTCGCTTATGCAGTTAGAGGGTTAACCTCCTCGCCTTTTTCGCTGGGTGGGGGGGAAGCGGTTTTAGATCTTTTTCTTTGCATTTTGACAACTCACAGTTAGGCCGATCTTTTCTTTTTCAACTTTTTCGGATGATCGCTTTATCACTCGGTGACGTCTGGTGGCTCCGCTAAACCCCGTAAAACGGGATCGCTCACGCAGCAAGGTCCAAAGGGGCAGGGCATGGCGGGCGCCTCGTCTCCAACCTCTCGGCTGAGAGCGAGACTCCCCCCTCGAGCGCCCTAAAGCGCCCCGGATCCGAGCTCCTCACATCCTGAGGGGCTCGTTCGGGTCTCCGCTCGCGCGGATTCCCTCCTCCACCGCGGGCGGGCGAGACGCCCCTCGGGAGCGACCCAAGGATGCGTCTGCCTGTCGCGGGAGCCAGACCGGAAGCCTGGAATAGGCTTCTTGAGTAGGTGAGCAGGTGCTATCTTTAGACATTTTCAGGAGATGCTTGTAGTAAGGCCATTTTATTTTTAAACTGCAGGCATCTTTTTTTGGGGGGGGAGTGGGGTTAATTAAATTGTAGTGAGATCAATACCTTGAGCCCTGAAGAAAAGTGGGATATAAATATTTTAATTAATAAATAACCTGCATTGCAATTATTTCAATAAAGTTGTGACCATGTTAAATCCAAGCTGTGTCACATGGTCCTTTCAGGGTCCAGAACAATTGCTGAGAGAGCTCTTTCGAGAACTTCCCTATCCGAAGGCGACTATCCGAGGAAATATGATACAGGAGACAGCAAGAATAAATAAACAAAGGAAACAAAAATATGAAAATCTGCAAAGAAAAATACAAACACAGGAAAATATAACGATGGAAATGACATCAAAGGAGAGTGCGGAAAATAGACTTAAACTATTACACCATCAAATGAGCTGTTTATTAAATTGCAATTTTTTTTCAGGTTGCCATCTCTGGTTTAGGAAATTCCTGCAGATTTGGGGGTGAAGCCTGCGGAGGGCAAGGTTTGACGAATCTCAGTGGGGTATCATTCCATAGAGTCCTCCCTCCAAAGCAGCCGTTTTCTCCAGGGAAACTGATCTCTGTAGTCTGGAGATCAATGGTAACTGAGTGATCTCCAGGCCACACCTGGAGGTTGGTAACCATATACGTTTTCCATATCCGACACAAAACATTTCAGGCCAAAGAGTGATTAAAATCTGATGCAATTAAAACAGAGGCCATAGAAAGAACAATGCCGACCTATAAAAATTATTAGTAATGACTCCTTCTGTTGCAAAGTTTTATTCCAAACATTTCTGATCATTACTGGTCCAAGAGGTTGAGTTTTTCTGGATGTCAATATATGAAGCGATGTAACCAAATCACGTGTGGCAGTGTTACATTGGAAAGCAACTGTCTCAGTAGGTGCCAGTTTCCTAGGATTAGGTGCTGTGTTATTTTAGAAAGACCCACATGTTGCATGTGATTCCAAAACACTGACTGCTGCTCCACAGAACTATGTTCTACTGGAAATGGTATTGTGAGCAGTCCTCTGAACTGAAGGGCCCAGGCTAGCCCAACCTGATCAAACGTCAGAAGCTAAGGAGAGTCGGCCCTTGTGAGTGTTTGGATGGGAAACCCTATGTCAGAAGCTAAGCAAAGTCGGCCTTCTTTAGTGTCTGGATGAGAAACCACCAAGGAAGTCCAGGATGGCTACACAGAGGCAGGCAATAGCAAATCACCTCTGAATGTCTCTTGCCTTGAAAACCATATGAGATTGCTGTAAGTCAGCAACAACTTGATAGCACTTTCCACCAACAGTGTTGGCAGTAGGGCTACACTCACGGAATATGTAAAAGGCAGATGCACCATCTACGGTGCTGGAGAAAACTCTTGAGAGTCCCTTGGACTGCAAGGAGATCAGATCAGTCAATCCTAAAAGAAATCAACCCTGACTGTTCCCTGGAAGGCCGGATACTGAAGCTGAAGCTCAAATACTTTGGCCACCAAATGAGAAGGGAGCACTCACTGGAGAAGACCCTGATGCTGGGAAAGACTGAAGGTCAAAGAAGAAGGGGACGTCAAGGGATAAAATGGTTAGACAGTGTTATCGATGCAGTGAACATGAAGTTGAGCAAACTCTGGAGGATGGCGGAGGACAGGAGGGCCTGGCGTGATGTGGTCCATGGGGTCACGAAGAGTCGGACTTCTAAGCCCATTGACTTCAACAGACTTAGAAGGCTGTAATTCCGCTTAGGATGATTCTATAAGTTCTTAGGAAACTCTTGTGCTGAACACCTCACTATGTCTTATTTACCAATGTCACAATGGAAAATGAAGGAACTTCAAACTGGTGGAAGTGAAGGACTTTGCACTGTCTCTTAGCCTCAGACTTCAGAAGGGGACTATAGAGTAAGAGAGAGATAGGCCATGACCCTGATCATCCTTCCCTTCTACTGCTCTGATTCTATCCCTTTGATATGTAGATTGATGCCCTCAGGTAATCTTCCTTCTTTTCAGCCTGACACCTTCTCTCCCCACTATGCTATTCTTCTCCATCTTGGCACCATGAGGGCAGGACATGCTTCCTGCATCTCTATCCATCCTAGCTATTTAGACTAGATTAAAACCCTGTATCTGTTCTATCCTATCTTGAATGGAGTTCCTTACAATAAAGGACTCATATTAGTTTTGCAAAAACAAAGCGGCTCTGTGTGTAAATTTATGTCTTGTCAACACACACAAATCAGATAGACTCTGTTGCATTATGTGCCTTGAGCATTCTGCTAACCCAAAGAATCCTTCACAGACAACTACTGAAAAGGATAGAATTTTGCAAATCTTAAAAAACTACCCTATTTTGCATAGATAGTCAATGAGGGAAGAGTGGAAGTTCTGAAAGATATCTTTAGTTATTACAATTATAAGAATGAAATATACATAGTGTACTTTACAAAAAAAAAATAGAATCAAGTATTACAAGATCCAGGGGTCATTTCGAGGCGTAACAGGCAGGAACAGCGTTCCAGGAATAGCAACATTTTCCCTCCTCCCTTGCAAGCAAACGCACACACACGCTCTCCCTTCCCTTTGATCGGAGGTGGAGCGGGAACGGAGCCCTGGCTGCAACTTTTCTTCTCTTCTACGGCTCTTCTGCTGAAGTGGATTGATCCAGCATATATGTTATGGGTATGTCCTGTTTTCAATTGGCCTTAGGGTAGTAGATGCCAGCCCTGGGTTGGAAAATCTCCAGGAGATTTGGAAGTGGAGCCTGGGGAGAGCAGAGTTTGGGGAAGGTTAGGAACCTTATCAGAACATAATTCTGTACAGTCCACCTTCCAATGAAGCCATTTTCTCCAGGGGAACTGAGCTGTGTAGGGTTCCCAGGCAGCGCCTGACAAGTTGGTGGAGGCAGCATTACAGAAGAATTAAAAAACAAACCGCAGCCTCATGTATTCATTGGATGTTCTTACTAGAAGTGACATAGGGCGGTTCTAGGAATCACTGGCCCATAGAGTTTCCAGCGATTGCCAGAGCTACCCTACTCTTTGTCACTTCCAGTAAGAATTTCCAGTAAGTACATAAGGCGGCATTTAAAATAAAAATCCAAGTGGCAGTGGAGAACAAGTCCCTGGGGGCGGGGGATTCCCCATCCCACTGAGGGCTGGGCAGCCCTAGACCTGTGTCATCTGGACAGCAACTGTAATTCCTGAAGATCTCCAGGCCCCTGGTGGAAAACTGGATGAGAGAAGATTTCACTAAGTGAAATTATGCAGAGAGATAGCATGCAGAGATGAAAGCTGGGTAGGAAAGGATTCACTGGGTATTCTGCTCTGAAGAAGCCTTATGAAACAGGTGTTGGAGCAAGCCTGTCTGCAGATTCATGACCTTTATGCTATTTGTCTGCAATCCAATATTAGTACAAGAAAGACACGAAGAAAATTTACTGTTTGTAAAAACTTTAGACTATTGGAATGTGCTTGTCAACATTGTGGAATCATTTTTCATGTTTATTCTTGCATGAATGTACAGAAATGTATTTGTATTAGTATTAGCATTAATAGTGATCTATTTTTAAAAAATCTATAAAAGAGTGATATTCCCTTTATAAATATATCATGGTTGCCACTGACTATTTTCTACTCACTTATCCCACGATCTCTCTTTGGTTATCCTATCCCATGTGGAGGCTGGTAAGTTTACCTTAGGGCTTCATAGAGTTGCCCAAGAGTCTCATGCTGGGACATTCTTTCCTCCCTACTAAGATGAACATCACGGATATTGGGGGAGCAGGACGGGTCAGGTCCTTGAAGGGACAGGTGTCCTGTGTGTTAGATCGCCGCTAACAAAGATCCGGAGAGTGATTTCAGCAAAAGTGAACAGCTTTATTGAAGGTACGAACAAGCGCTTGAAAGAAGTCATAACCAGAACAACTTAACATTGGGAGCTAGGCTCCTTTTAAACATTCCCAGGCTGACGTACAATAAACAACCGATGAGGTTGAGCGGATAAAGTCCAATGAGAGTTCTTCCCTCGCAGGAACTAGGTGAGGCTGCTCTCTTTCACTCAGGGCAGAAAGAAGCTGTTGGCCTGAAGGCCAGACTGGAGTCTCTACCCAGCTCGGTTTTCATGGCCAATTCTTACAAGCCCAGAGTAATGCCAATTGTCATTTTGGGGTCAGGCAGGAATTTCTCCCTAGGCCAGCCTGGCCGGGGATCCTGGAGGGTTTGTCCCTTTCTCTGGACATAGAACAAGGGACATAGAGTAGGGTTGCCAGGTCCCCTCGTCACTCCGGTGGGATTGGGGGGCATTCTGAAGGTAGGTGGGAATGCCCCAAGCCCCGCCCCCAAGCCCTGCCCCCAAGAGCAACCACCTGCTTGGCCACCCCTCTCCCTCCCCTCCTGCCAGATTTAAAAGGCTTCAGCTGATCGGCGGGGACCACTCTGAAAGGCGGGCTCTATAGCAATATAGCCCATTGAAGCCCCTCCCCAAGCCTGCCCTCCTCAGGCTGAACCCCCAAAATCAAGTATTGTTCAACCTGGAGTTGGTAACCCTAGTTGCTCTCCCACAGGGGCACCTTCCTGTTGCTACGATAGGCCTGGAAAGAACATGGCAGGAACTGAAGTTTTGTGGTCCTGCACGGAACAGCTTTTTTTCTGTCTGGCCACATGGCCGCAGATTTGTCTCTACTGCTGGGATGGGAACTGCTCCTGACACAAGCGTCTCAAGCCCCCCCTCCTCTAAGCTCACTGCAAGTTAGGTAAAAAACCCTGAACAGAGACACCTCCCTGTGCAATGGAAAGTCTGACACAGGTCTACTCAGAAGTGAGGCCCATGTTACTCATTGTGGCTTACTCTGAAGAAAGAATCCTCAGGACTGCAGCTGCAAACATGCACTCGCAGCTCTTCACCCATGGTTCAGGATATTTCCATTCAGCTAAGATTCCTTTGGACATATACTCTGCCAGGGCTCTTTCACACATACCAAATAACACACTTTCAATTCACTTTCAATCCACTTTGCAACTGGATTTTACTGTGTGAAATGGCAATATCCACTTGCAAATGGTCGCTGAAGTGGATTGAAACTGCATCTAAGGGAAAAATACTGAATATATGAGCGTCCTCAGAGATCTGAGCTACGTAACAGAAAGACTAAAAAAGCTGTTTATTGGCCAAACATACGTGTTGAATTTGAAAGTCATGTACCAGATGGCAATCCTTGAGAAATGAAAAACCTCAACTAGCTAGTTACTACCCATTAAGATGATGTGTGAAATCTGCAAAAATAATTAAACAACATTATGAACCCAGTGACAGTCCTGTCCAGACTGATAATGCAGTTATCAGGAGGAACAAAATATCAACAAGAGATGAAACAGCTCAGGATGCAGCTGTATTTGCATCAAAATGTCGGAATTCCAAAACATTCAGACTGCTGGTTTTGTTTCCAAAGTACAACCGGTGCTTTAGAAATCCTCCATTGTTTCGGATTTTCACAGCTTTCGGTTCTTTCTGATTATTTGTATTGTGTTCCTTCTCTAAGAGACCCATCCTAACAAGCCTACTCAGAAGTATCTCCCCAAACAAAAGATTTATTCAATGGGGCTTCCTCCCAGGAAAGCATTACTGATGTGTTCTCATTGATTAAATTGAAAAATCAAAGAACAAAACAAAACACTGCTATGATTGTGTATGTACAGATACATCAAGAATCAATACTCATTTTGTGAGGTCTTGTAACAATGTATGGGATCACACATCTAAAACACTGCATTAAAAGCATCCTAATACAAAAAAGAGCAACTTTAATATAATTGCATGTATGCATGTATTGCAAGTGTGTATGGTTGCATTAAGATCCTATTAAAATGTGTTTTACACAGGTAATCTTTTTAATTGCTTAAAACACCTCACAAAACATGCAAAAGTGATCTGAAGGAACCCAAGGCTTTGTATTCGTAACTCAATAGGAGAATTTGTTTTACAAATTCTGTGCAATATACTGGGTTTGAGAGGTGTGTAGTGATCAGCTCATAGTTTATTAGTGGTTCAGCTAAACTCTAAGACAACCACAACAGGGCAGAAGTCCTGCTTATATGCGTGCAAATCAACACACCCCACATACACCCACTCCCCGTGATAGGCTACCTTTCACCTCTTAATCAATAGGTCCATTCCAGGATCCTGGTTGCCTATTGTTCTGGTAACTCAAACTAGTCAGTATAAGAACATAAGAACATAAGAGACGCCAATGTTGGATCAGGCCAAAGGCCCATCCAGTCCAACACTCTGTGTCACACAGTGGCCAGAAATACCAGTGCCATCAGGAGGTCCAGCAGTGGGGCCAGGACATTAGAAGCCCTCCCACTGTTGACCCCCCCCCCCAAGCACCAAGAAGACAGAGCATCACTTGTCCCAGAGCCCCTAGCTATACCTTGTGGCTAACAGCCACTGATGGACCTCTGCTCCATATGCTTATCTAATTCCCTTTTGAAGCCGTCCATGCTTGTAGCACCCACCACTTCCTGTGGCAGTGAATTCCATGTGTTAATCACTCTTTGGGTGAAGAAGTACTTCCTTTTATCCGTTCTAACCCGACCGCTCTGCAGTTTCATGGAGTGCCCACGAGTTCTTGTATTGTGAGAAAGGGAGAAAAGTACCTCTTTTTTTACCTGCTCTTTCCCATGCATAATCTTATAAACCTCGATCATGTCACCCCTCAGTCGTCTTTTCTCCAAGCTAAAGAGCCCTAAGCGCTTTAACCTTTCCTCATAGGGAAAGTGTTCCAACCCTTTTATCATTCGAGTTGCCCTTTTCTGCACTTTTTCCAAAGCTATAATATCCTTTTTAAGGTGTGGTGCCCAGAACTGCACACAGTATTCCAAATGAGGTCTCACCATTGATTTATATAGGGGCATTATTATATTGGCTGATCTGTTTTCAATACCCTTCCTAATAATCCCCAGCATAGCATTGGCCTTCTTTATTGCAGTCACACACTGTCTCGACATTTTCAGTGAGTTATCCACTACAACTCCAAGATCTCTCTCTTGCTCAGTCTCTGCCAGTTCAGACCCCATCAATGTGTATTTATATTTAGGATTTTTGGCTCCAATGTGCATCACCTTGCACTTGGCCACATTGAACCCCATTTGCCATGTTGACGCCCACTCGCCCATCCTTGACAGATCCCCTTGGAGTGCCTCACAATCCTCACTGGTTTTCACCACCCTGAACAACTTTGTATCATCCGCAAATTTAGCCACTTCACTGCTTACTCCCATCTCCAAATCATTAATGAACAAGTTAAAAAGCAGTGGACCAAGTACTGATCCCTGCGGTACCCCACTGCTTACCACCCTCCACTGAGAAAATTGCCCACCTACACTCACTCTCTGTTTTCTATGAACTAGCCAGTTTTTGATCCATAAAAGGACTTGTCCTTCTATCCCATGATTTTTGAGCTTACTTAGGAGCCTTTGATGAGGAACTTTATCAAAAGCTTTCTGGAAGTCAAGGTAAATAATATCTATTGGATCCCCCTTGTCCACATGTTTGTTCACCCCCTCAAAGAACACTAACAGGTTAGTGAGACAAGATCTTCCCTTACAGAAACCGTGCTGAGTCTGCCTCAATAGGTTTTGTTCATCTATGTGCCTACTAATTCTTTCCTTAATAATGGTTTCCACCAATTTACCCGGTATCGACGTCAGACTGACTGGCCTGTAATTTCCCGGATCTCCTCTGGAACCCTTTTTAAAGATGGGAGTGACATTAGCTACCTTCCAATCCTCAGGAATGGAGGCAGATTTTAAGGAAAGATTACATATCTTTGTCAGGAGATCTACAAGTTCACATTTGAGTTCTTTCAGAACTCTCGGATGTATGCCATCTGGGCCTGGTGATTTTTCAGTTTTTAAGTTGTCTATCAGTTTTAGGACCTCCTCTCTCGTCACCTCAATCTGACTCAGGTCTTTCAACACCCCTCCTGAAATCAGTGGTTCTGGAGTGGGCAAGCACTTCTCATCTTCCACAGTGAAGACGGAGGCAAAAAATGCATTTAGCTTCTCAGCCATTTCCCTATCATCCTTCAATACTCCTTTTACCCCTTGGTCGTCCAAGGGCCCCACTGCCTCCCTGGCTGGTTTCCTGTTTCTAATGTATTTGAAGAAAGTTTTATTGTTGGTTTTTACGTTTTTTGCTATATGCTCCTCATATTCCCTTTTTGCCTGCCTGACCTCAGACTTGCATTTTATTTGCCATAGCCTGTGTTCCGTTTTATCAGCCTCACTGTGACTAGCTTTCCACTGCTTAAAGGAATTCTTTTTACTTTTTACAGCCTCCATTACTCTGTTTGTTAACCATGCAGGCTTTTTCCTATACCTGTTTGTGCCTTTCCTAACCTGCGGAATATATATTTTTTGAGCTTCTAGGATCGTAGTTTTAAATAGATCCCAAGCTTCCCCAATTGTTTTGACCCTTTCTACTTTTCCTTTCAGTTTCCTCCCCACGTGTCCCCTCATATCAGAGAAATTACCCCTTTTAAAGTTAAAAATGGTTGTGTGAGTCTTTTTGGCCAATTCTCTATTTGTACAAATGATGAACTCAACAACATTATGATCACTGTTTCCAAGTGGTGCAATCACTTTTACATCTCTCACCAGGTCTTGAGTGTTACTTAGGACCAAATCAAGGATCGCCTCTCCCCTGGTAGGTTCCGTGACCATCTGCTCCATAGCACAGTCATTTAGAGTGTCTAGAAACTCAATCTCTTTTTCCCGGCTAGAACACATATTGACCCAATCCCAGTGCTGTCCTTGTTCAGTACATAACATTCTGCTTCTATACTGTAGTGTATTCCAAAACTGCCATGGAATGCATAATGTATGTGAAACATCTCATTAATTTGTAATGTTAAGCTTCATCCTGGGCTAGGATCCAAATACATCCAATGGTATTGCTAGCCCAGGAAGTAACAAGCCAATCACTTCGCAGCAAGCTCCCTGAGCGGGAACGGCCATGATTGGTCCTTATGTGAACAACCTTATTGGTTGGTATGTGTACAGTGGCTACATTAGCCGGGAATGTTTAAAAGCAGGGCAACTGCAATGTAAAACCTGAATGGTGTTGGAGTTGAAGAATAAAGCTGTGTTCTTGCTGAATCACTCTCTGACTGCTTTGTTAAGCGAGCCACTTAACATATACTATGAAGCCAGAGTGAAGGAGGAATGGAACAACAAACAAAAATGTTGAAATAGTAAAGAAACAGAGTGGGGGAAATCTGCTTGTTCCCTATTACCACAGACTACTCAGAACAAATGAAACAGCAGTACCATATGCCAACCAAGTATGGAGAGATTTCAGAGGTTTTTGAATACTGTGTTCTATCAGGGCTTTACTCCCTTGATATAAGATTGCAGCGTAAGACGCTTCTGAGGAGAAGTGATATACTTGCATCAAAAGAGGGAATAATGTAAAGATGGTACGAATCAGAGAACTACACGGAAGGGCACGTGAAAGAAAGCCGTTCTGGACAACATAGAGAACTGGAGTTTAGGACCACATGCAATGACTTTTGAGATGCGTTAAGAGCTGCACAAACCTAAATTAAGTTTGACCTTATTTATTACTTTATTATTTTTATTAAGTTTCACTGCCGTGAAGCATCGTTTTACGACGTCTGCAGCCGCAAACACTACACCCAGTCTATGTCCTATTTTATTTATGCTTTTCGCGTTAGTTCCTGTGTGTTTTCACACCGAACACAGACAACCCTAATCAAAACCGGAAGATACCGCTGTACGAATTCTTTTTTTTCTTAATACACCTCTTTGACCCCCCACCTCCCTAACACTCTCTCGAACGAATAAAGCCTATAGTAGCTTGCCCTTCTCCGGCCTCCACCGATTGGTTCATCTACGCGCTTGTTAAGCGCCGGTGGCTGTCCAATCAGAATCAGCCCAGCCCCATTGGTGCGTCGGCTCTCCCCGGCTCCTATCCCTGCCACTATGTTCTACTCCAGGTCCAGAAAGGCAGGTTACAATAACGTCAAGAGCGGTCTCTGATTAGACCAGAGGTCTGCCTGTCAGCCGGCTAGTCCAATCAAAACCATTCGTAGTGCCCCCCCTTCCACTATTCAGTATTACTACAGAGACTGAGGAAGGGAGTGTGGAGAGAGCGGATAGCCGGGTCAGTATCGAATAATGTAAATAAACAGCGGAAGGCGCGCCAACCCCGGAGACGCCCTTTGCTGGAGGGGCAGTCCCAATTGCCCGGGGTGGGGGGCTGGTGGGGGGGGGGGATATTTCCCCGGGGTTTTTTGTTTGTTTGTTTTTTAAATCAAAGCATCTTGGTAAATAATTACTCAGGAGTTAATTTTTTAATTATTGTATGGTAACTCAGCCGTTTGGATTCTGATTGAATGGGGATCCCTCCCTCCCTCCCTCCCTCACGGGGAGGGGCAGGTTGTAAAAAATTAAGATCTCTGCGAGGCGTGGGGGTGTCCCCTCTGTGAGGGGAAGGGCTGCTGCTGCTGCGGGGGCTTCGGCTGGGCCGGCCTCCCTCCCTCTTCCACGGCTGGGCCTGTGCCCGCCGCCTGCGGTTCCTTTCGGGACCCCGGGCTGACGAAACTGCTGCCCCCGCCGCTTTTTGTTCCCCTCCAGGCCTGGAGCCCGCCGTGGGAGCCGCCTTCGCCGTCGCCTGGGTCCTCCTCGCCCGCCCCGCCCGCCGCTTCTTCGCCTCCCGCCCATGTTCAGGGAACGCGGGCTGGCAGCCGACCCTCAGCCGCCGTTTCCTCTTCTTCCTTCCGGCCCCGGGAGTCGACTCGGCCGCCGACCGGCCCGAGAGCCGCCCCCGCTGCCGTTGCTTTTGCCTCCGCCATGGCTGAGCTGGGACAGGAGGTGGTCCACCTGGTGTGGGGCAAGAAGCCCGGCGCTCACGGCCTGGCAGACACCATCTTCTGTCGCTGGGCACAAGGTACCTGCTCCTCCTCCTCCTCCTCCTCCTCCTCCTCCTCCTCTTCTTTGCCCATGTCGTTTGTGTCTCATTCTTTACCACACATCTGTTACATACCATCCTTTGCTTCTCTAATCCCCCCCGCCGAGTTTCCAAAGATGATTTGACTACAGTCCTTTCTTTGGGCCTGCAACTTCTTATACTGTCCCTTCACATATATCACTTATATGAAGGCTGAGGTAATAATGCTATGTATTTATTTATTTGAAGACCTGAAGCTAAGTCAGACTGTTGGTTAGGCTAAGTGAGTATTGTCTGCTCTGACTGGCAGCTGCTCTCAAGGGTCTCAGGTAGAACTCTTTCCTCTCAGTACCTTGACATGCTGGGGATTGAACCTGGGATCTTCTGCATCCCAAGCAGATGCTCTGACACTTGAGACATTTTAATGCCACCCTTTTATCACTGCACTCAGGGTGGCATATGTGATTCTTTTCTCTCCTCTATTTTACTGCCACAACAACCCTGGGAGGTAGATTAGTCTGAAAGGCAGTGATAGACCCAAGGTGACCAAGCAAGATTCCATGGCAGAGCAGGGATTCAAACCTGGGTCTCCAAGATCCTGCTTCAGCACTCTGACCACTATACCACACTAGGTGAGCAAACACCACATACAGTTGTTTGAACACATGCACATACATGAAGACACAAAGCTGCTGTACACAGAGTCAGCGTCAAATCCGTGTTGTTTGCTCTGAGGGTCAGTGGCTCTCCAGGGTGTCTGGTAGAAGTCTTTCACATAACCTGCTGCCTGATCCTTTTAAATGGATCTAGTCTGGGACCTTCTACCTCCAAAGTAGATATTCTTCAACTGTGCCACAGCTGCTTCCACTCTATAGAAGCTTTTTACACCATGAATTTAGTTAGCCCGTCTTTTAGTTTACAATAATCACACCTTTAATTATTGTGGAATAATTTCTGTTCCTGTTTATAATTATCCCGGCTACTTTGCTCTACGGAGAATAAGAGTGTGATCTTTTCTTCTCTCCCCCCATTTCTGCACTGCTGCTTAAGATGCAATGCATCAGCTCCTTCAGATTCCCTCTGCTTGGGAGCTCCCTGTTTCCCTGATGGAAGTATACCCAGTTTATAAGGGGAACAGAATAAAGTCGTGAAAACATAATTGTGAGTCGTTAAAGGATACTTTTCTCCCCCACCCCACCCATTGCAAGAGCCTTGCACAGCAAATAGCTAGAAAGCTCATCTTGGTTTCAAGTCCTGCCCTCTTCTGTAACCACTGTTTGCCACCTTTAGATGGAGCTGTCACGTATCTGTCTCTTTCTGTTCCTTCATCTGGTCCCATGACCAACTGAGTCATTCCTACTAGTGATGTTTTATTATTGTAAATAAAGTGGTTTGTTTTGTTATGTTTGTTGCTATTTGTAATAAAGCTGTTCACCATTGCTTCCATGGGTAAGGTCAGGGACCCCAGACTCCCCTTATGACGAATATTTTCAATCATAACTTGATGTTCTTGGGTTTATACAATGATTTGCTACATGTTATGCTGTCTGTCTGCTTTGACAGGACTGGGAAAACCCCTTGTACCTAGTTACATAGGCACTTAGGAAACGGATGGATATCCCCCCCCCCCCCCCCCCGCTTTTTTACATGCCACCACCACTAAACTTTGTCAGATGTGGGATCTGCATATATTTTAGTGTAAGCCTGGATAGTTCAGGCTAGCCCAATCTCTTCGGATTTCGGAAGTTTAGCAGAGTCGGCCTGGGCTGGTATTTGGATGGGAGACCTCCAAGGAATACCAGGGTCATGACGGAAAGGCAGGCAATGGCACACCACCTCTGAACGTCTCTTGCCTTGAAAACCCATAAGTCAGCTGTGATTTGACGGCACTTTCCTCCACCACCAATTTCAAATAGAAAGCATGCTGAGAAAAGCAATTTTGTTTGTTGATGGCTTGCTTATGAATAATAAATGTAGGAACTTTACAAGTGAAGATGGTTTTTCTGATGTAAAAGTTTATATGCTGTGTTCTGGGAAGAAGGAACGTATGCTGGTGTCCTTGGTACTGATTCCGAAAATGTAAGATGAAAGCAGCCAATGAGTGATGTAATTCAAATCTCTGTCTAGTGAGCAATGTCTTTGTGTGGGCAAGAAAAGCGAGTCTCCATGCAGAAGGTGAAGTTTTATGTTGGTCCATATGACAAATGCTGTGGTTTCTCTTCAGTGTATTATTCCATTCAGGTTATGCCCTTAAGAATTGTTTGCAGCCATCCAGGGAATAGAGGGTGCTACACTTCTGTATTTCTGAATTTAAGCCAGAGGATCAGGTCAAGATAGCCATAAAAGCAATTAGTGTTGCAGGCTCAGTCATCAGTGACATCAGAACATAGCAATAACATTAAACCACTTATAAGAGAAGCTACATAAAATTGCCACCAATCATGCCTGGTTGATCACCAATAATGTTGCCATTGTTAGCCTGATTGATCTTCCATCCCTGTCATGTGCGGCAGTCACTATTAGTGAAATACCTGTTCTGCAGTGAAAAGGTTACAAAAGAGAGGGCACAAGGATCAGTTCAAGCGTTGGTCAATCACGGATGCTGCATTAGTGAGCAACAGATGCAGATTCACTTCCTGGTCTGAGTGGGTGCTGCAGCCTTGTTGTCCTCTTAGTGCCAGACCAGTCATTGCTGATGTATTTGAGCAGTAGCAAAACATGCATTTTTAGTTTGGAATAGAGATGTGAAGGCCCAGGAAAAAAACTGGAGAAAGTTTTTTTTGGGGGGGGACAGTTTTTTTCTGAGGCCTCTCCCTCCCCCTTTTTCCAGTGGAAAAATTTAAAGTTTTGAGGAGTAGTGAAAAAAATCCTATGAAATATTTTGTCTTTTAGAATGAATGAAAAGCTTTAAGGACAATGAATGAAAAGCTTTAAAGGTCAGCATGCTGTAGACATACATAGCTCCTACACCTAAAAGGATACCTCATGTTCATGGGGGGCTCTCATTGTTTTTCAGCTGTTGCATACTGTCTGTGGTCTTTTTGAAATGACTTGTGGTTGAACTTTTTGTCTCTCCCTTGAACCACTGTGACACATATACTCACCACCTGGGTAAAAAGTAGCTTGTTGCTCTACTTTGAAGGTGGGAGAAAAAAGATAACAAGGAGGCAGGACAGAAATGCCACTTTCCATTCTCCTCTGAAATTGAAAGTTTAGTTGACAACTTAGTTCTCAGATAGCAAAAACTAAGGTACATGTGCTAAGATAGCATAGGGTGCATCAGCTTGCAGGTTTCTCTCAAGTATTGGGTATATTTGCAATTTAGCATGTACAAAAACAAAGGCATTTGTAACTTTTAAATTCCATAAATGTGCCAAATATTGCAATTTTGTATGCTAAGTAAGTTATGTTGTTAAAGCAGTACAATTAGTTTAGGTTTGATAGGATACTAAGTATTACATATATTTCAGTTTTCCCCAAAAATTTCTTGACCTCAAAATTTCTGGAAATTTGACATTTCTTGTTTTGATCAATTACAAAACTATTTGTAAAATAATGTATACGGTAACTGTGGGGAGTCTGAAGGCATAAGTGTTACACAGCGGCTTTTTCATTTCTGTCTGTGGGGACCTAGCTTCTGTGTTTGTGCGTCTATGCTTCCTTTTTGTGGTTTGTCTCCACCATTGTTACAGCTGTTGGCATTGTGTTGTTTTCTCTTTAATATCCTCTGTGTTATGTAGGTATGAACATTGTGATGATGTATGCTTAGTTCAATTGGAGGGGGGTAGTATGTGGTGTTTGGTTTTGCCATCATTGATCAGCAGTGCCTGCTATAGTGCTACTTTGTGCTCTGTGCTTCCTCTGTGAGTTCTGTTTGTGCTGTCCCTGTTATAGAGAGCCTTTAACCATTTTGTGGACTGTTTGTAGGAACTGGATAAGCTGGGATACTCTACTTGTGGGTCTGAATGAGGTCTGGATGTCTTTGAGAAAGCATCATAGGGATTATGGGGTGGTTTGCACTTGGGTGGTGTTTGGATGTATTTAGATGTGCACTGGGTTGTAGAGTGTGTGCACACCTGCATGCACATGTATTTTTGTCTTCTAGCATTGACTCTGTCACAGTGTTTAAATTATTAATATTTAAGTTTAAAGAGTGAATTCAAGGTAATTGTTGCCACGTAGTGCTACCTTGGGTCTGTTGAACACATGAAGCTGCCTTATACTGAATCAGATCGTTGGTCTAGTGATGTCAGTATTGTTTACTCTAACTGGCAGCAGCTTTTCAGAGGCTCAAGTAGAAGTGCTCCACATCACATGGTACTTGACTCTTTTAACTGGAGATACCAGGGATTGAATCTGGGACCTTCTGTATACAAGGCAGATTCTGGGACCTTCTCTATACAAAGCAGATATTCTATCACTGCCCCTCCCCATTGTTCCATGCATTGCTTCCAATTTTCATCCATGTAATCTTTTCATGGCTTTGTATGATACAGTGGTTGGGCATAAATTACTTGTGCCAATGCAGAGCATATTGGTATAAGATTAAACAGCTGTCTTGTGTCAGTACAAGAACGTTTAATTTCTGCCTTGTCCTGGTGAGATGGCCCTTGAGAGAAGACAGTGTTGTGGCCTTGATGGTATTTCAGACTTCTCATATAATACCAAGCAAATGAAGGGTGACACAATATTCACATATGGTTTGTTTTCCGTTCACTTTGGCTGATGAGATTCCAAACAATTTAATAGAAAGTACTGATTATATATAAGTATTTTGGTTGCAAGAGTAAGTAGATGTGATTCTGATTTAAAACTCTTGTATTTTATTTTATGCAGGCAAAGTATGTAGACTTAATAGGATTAATATTACTCTTTATTTCCCTAGCATAGTACTGGGCAGCAACTAGTGTATGAAAGAAGATAGAGATTTAAGTTGTGAGGATGTGACATGCATGCTGTTATTTCAAAGAGGCAATATTTTCTGCAAAAGATGATTGACAAAGCTTTCAGTTGAATGCGAGCATGTTATCCCAAATGTTCTAAATTAGAACCACATCACTTTCCACTCACAACAAAAATACTTCTCGATACAGTCAGTCCTTTGAATTACAACTTGTGATTAACTTTGGGCTTGGTAGACCCTGTTCCTGGGTTTCTGGGTGTTCCAGAAAAGAAGAATTGAAGAAAAATTTTGGTGCCCAGAATAGTGTGTAATCTGAGTTAACATGTTTATTTTGTCTTATGTTTAGCAAACAAAAATTTTAAAATACCCTATGTTAATTAGTGACAAATACTTGATCAGGTTAAAAAAACAAACAAATAAAAAGTGGCTTCAGAGCTTGATGGAAGACTTTAGTCCAGTAGAGCACGTGCTTCCCTTATGCTGTTTAAAAGAAAAACCTGTAAGCACAGAAAACTGCTGACACACTGACACACCCAAAGAACTGTGCACAGTATACTGTGGACGTGATTGTTGCTAATGTATTTCAATAGAATTGTACTCTCCCCAGGGATCACTGATCTCAGTTTCACTGTTACTCTCTGTAGCAGTACTTGTAATATCCAGTCTGGCATGGAACTAACAATATAATTTCTGTCATGTGGGAAGGAGGAGGTAAACAAGAACTTTAGCTTTGGTTTTGATTTGACTTGCAGAGGCAATCAGGTGAATTCAAGCTTGGTTTTTATAACCCTTATATGTATTTGTGATTTTATCCCCTCTTCTCCCAGTTTACAAATCAACAAAATATACATGTATGCTCTTAATTTTGGGGTGAAACAATGAATGGAATTATGAAACAATGAATGGAAAATGTACTGGAAAAGTTTCCACATCTTATCTCTGGTGGTATAGACATATTGCCTTTTCTCCCACAATCCTTATGGATATGGTCAGCTGTCACTTCTGTAAAGGCTTACAAAAGTGCTACTGTGACTTTATGTGTATGTGTGGTATAGTTCACCCAACATGTTCATCCATCACATGTTTAAGGACAGCCTGTGCTTTTCACATAAAGTGAAACTGTGTGAAGTAAAATTGGATTATCACCAGAATTACATAAATGTGCCATATTCTCACTTGAATACACTGTTCTTATCTTCCCCATGTTGACTTAGTGAAAAGTTGTACTTTTCACTTCTTAACCTCACACTTTGATTGCTCCTTGTTCTCTTATTTTTTGTTTCAAACGCAGATTTCTCTCTTTTAAAGCTACTTCAGCTGGAGTGGAAGTTCATAAGACCTGTGTTTCCATTTTCTTAATGAAACAGATAACTGAAATATACATCACTATGGATGGGCATGAACTGAACCATGAAGCAAAATTCAGGATGAATTTTGCCCTGTTCGTGGTTCCTGAACAGAAGTCCGTGATGGGTCTGCTGTTACGGACTTCCAGAGTAGTGCTGTTTGTGGTTCATACATGGGAGAGGAAGCTGGGGTTTAAAGGGACTCTGAGACCCTTTAAACCCCTGCTTCCTGTTCCCCCTGAAAGCCTCAAAAACAGCTGAGCGGCGGGGAGGCCAATCAGCTGTTTCATGCTGTCTTATGCAGTCCCTTTAGTGTTTAAAGCGGCTGCAGAAGACACCCCCAAAACAGCTGATCAGCTTACTCCCAACCGCTCAGCTGGTTTTTTTTAACCTTTCAATGGGGTTTGCAGGGACACTAACCAAATGAACTAGTTTGGTTCATGAATGGGCGGTTTGATTTGTGGTTCACAAGCCATGAACTCACTGTGAACCGAACCACATTTTCACAGTTCCTGCCCATTCTTATATATCACCATTTCTGGTCTTGTTTAACATTTGTATCTTTTGCTGCCTCTTCCATATAGCTGTTTAAGAGCTGTTGCTATTGAGCTTGTTGCAACCTAGCATCAGTATTGTTGAGACTCATCTTTAAGTTTTCACTCTAGGAAAAGCTTTCCCCATACTGGTAAAAAAATGCATGGAGTCATTCATGAAACATGCATCAGCATTTATGATAAAACATTATCTTGTCCTGAGTCCTTGGAATAGTGGCAGTGCTTGTTTTTTGTTTCCCTGCAGTAGTTTGCAAAAGATTATTTATATTTTGTAAAACCACTTCACATATAAGATACTGAAATGGCATGTGAAACCAGTGTCTGCTTTGCTCTTTTTTTTGGATTTTGTGGTCCTATTTAGCCACTGGAAAAGCTAAGTAAATGTGACACATTTGTACATTCTGCTCACTCTGGTCCCTCCCTTGTGTCAAAACAGTCTCCAGTTCTGAACTGCAAATGACCTACAAAATACAAAGAGTTCAGCACAAAAATGTAGGACAGAGCTGGTTACAGCTGAGGAATGCATCACAAGAGAGTTAAGATATCAGTGTAGAGATATATAATATTACTTTTTCAGCCCACTTGAGAATGTGCCTTTTGTTGTATACAAACACTTCATGTATACTTATGCAGTCATTAATTGATTGCATTATTCATTTTCTCATACTTGTCTGTAAGGTTTCACCATGAAATAGTCCGTGTAATCTAGTGCTAGTGACTGTTGCAACATCAGACCAGAAGGACTTGTGGGCAGGAATTTGGTGGGATGTCAGTTTTAAAAATAAATAATGAATATTTGCTATGTTAGTATATTGGCATAAGGTTTGGGTGAGGTCAAAGTGGCCTTTCCAGGCAAGATTCTAGAGAGCTGTGTGTGTTCAGGAAGACTTCAAGAATTAATAAAACCTACAGACAGGTTCCAGAGCACTGGTATAGAAAATGGAAAAGGCATTTTGGTTATGCAGTTACATGGTGGGTTTGTCATTGATCTGACAAGCATCTGGTATACTTTAACTTGCCAAAAAGAGTGAATGGCAGAGAAATGAAACCTGTCATTCTCCATCCTCTTGTCATTGTGCTATTATGTCTCATTTTTAACAGAAGGCAAAACTACGGACACTCGGGAGGTGAAAATTTGCTACTGTCAGTCTTGAAATGAGTCTGATAACTGGAGTAGGTTCCCGAGAACACCAGTGCGTGCTCTGCAGTGACATGGTGAAAAGAGCCAAATAGAGTGCTGGGGATTATTAGGCGGAGAGGGAATACTGAAAGTAGTGCTCCACAGTTTGATACTATCAAGGAAAATCTATTCTGTTGATTAGAATGGGACTTGTGGTGGTAACAGATCTTTGGAAACTAATCATTTTGCTTCCCATTCCTAGGGTTTGTGTTCAGTGAGTCAGAACCTACTGCACTAGAACAATTTGAAGGAGGCCCTTGTGCTGTTATTGCGCCTGTCCAGGTAATGGCTGGGTTTTCTCATTTTTATGCTCTTAAGATTTTATCATGCTTTGCTTTGAGAGCTGCCTCAAACATGTTGTCTTGAAAAAGCACATACATTTTCTAACTAAATAGCTGCAGCAGCACTCTGTGTAAACTATGTACCCCTAATGCCTGTATGTGTTTGCCTACTGTTCTTGGCTTACTTGATCTTCAGGCACACACAGGAGATGAATGATTGGGTGAAATGATATTCATCATATTTATGCATAGTAGCCCACTGTAAACAGCTCTAGGTTTGAAGCTACTAGTGCTAGTATTTCTGAGTGTGGTAGTCTACAGTGTTCATTTAATGCAATATGTGTAATATCTCAGTGTTTGTTATGTATCGGTTGTAAATGTATTTATTTATTTGTCCTAAGAACTAGGCTGTCTGTTCTACAGTATTCAGTTCATGACAGAAGTAGCTAATATTTCAGTCCCTTGGGGAAGAATTAGGTTTGCAATCCACAGTTAGCTGCCAAAATATTTCATATTTTTAAAATGGGATCTACACACGTGTAATTCTCCTATATGTCGTTGTAGTGCCAGTTATAGTAGAATATTTTGTAAACTATTCAGCTGTTGACGGAAAGGGCCAAAAGCCACATTTAATTTTCAGTAATTGGTTTGTGGGGTTGTTTTTTTAAGTCTTGATGGTTTAGTGGAAGAAAAACATTTAATCTGTTTTTTTCAATATTTTTTTTAATATAAGGCATACCTTCTAACGAAGCTTTTTACTTGTGAAAAATCTACCTGGAGACAATGTCAAGGTAAGCATATTTCCACAATAATGTTTTGTTACTGTACTTGTCAGCAAATGTTGCTATGCAATGCTACAGCTCATTCTTACTGTAATTTTGTTTAATGCTTTGTTACAGTATGTGGTACGAGGGGACGAATGAGAGATAGGGGCCCTTTAAGAGGCAGTAGAGGGCACTGAGGACCAGCTCTTCCAAAAGTCTGGGTCTGGCCAGAAGGTTATCAGCTGGGAAGAGACTGGTTGCTAGAGGCAGACACCATGCTGTCTGGAGAGGGTGTGCCCATAGGTTGGAGGAGCTGTCAAGCATGGGGAAGACGGGGACTCCAGGCTGACTCTGCAGCAGTGGGCCCCAAGCTGGGGGAGGACTTAAGAGTTGGGTGGCAGAGGGCACAAGGATGATGGAGGAATGCAAGGTGGGACGGTTGGCATCTGGAAGGCAGGGCTGAGTAGGCAGCCAGGGAAAGGGAGTGGCACAGCTACCCTGATGACCTTGGTTGTCTCTGCGTGAGTGCTTATGGTCAAATGGGGAGCATGGAGAGTCAGCCCCCACTCAGCTTGCTAAAGCCTCCCATTAGAGGGTTGGAGGTGCCCCAAGTGGGTGCAGACCGTAACCCCAAAGGTACACAGTAATTGGATTATGTATATACTAATTGCAGCATTTGCCAACGACTTCACAAACAGAATATAAAATTTAGCACTGAAAGGCTTATGTTAAGCATAAATTAAGCCCTTTTCAGAAATGTTATTTGCATGGCTTGTACTACTTGGACAACTTTTGCCCATGGAAATGATATTTTTTGTCTTGGAACTTGATACTGTGGGCTGAGGCTCATGGAACCTTATAGTTATACAGAGAAAAGAGTTGCAACCAGAGGTTGAAGAAATCTTGCCTTCTACCACCACTGAATGTCCAAAATTTCAGAAGAAACCACCCATATGTGCAAAGCTGCCACACTCTTAAAACATAAGTAATTGTGTGTGACAAACATATATTGTGAATATGCTATTGAATAGATTGTACATAATATGTTACTAAAACAGGGTAAGTGATGCACTCTGGACATCATTCTATAGAAGCTAGTAGGAGTGTCCTTGAATTACAGCCAAAAACTATCTCATGTATCTCCTGCTATTTGCTTGAGGGCACTCTAGCTCTGACTTTGATAGCCACATATGTGTTTTTGGACCTAAATTGGAAGATGTTCTTATTCAGCAACTGTGTATTTGGCACCAGACACATGACTTCCACCTTTTGAGGTCTCACAAACATCTCTGTCATGTGTCTCTAGATTTTACTGCTTAACCTTCCTCTTCCTGGTCCAATATTCACTTTATTGGTTATCTTATTGAAATATGCATTTAAGTTATGTGTACCTCAATATTGTTTGGCCTCTGAAGAAGGCCCCGATAGGGCAGAAACGCGTCAGGTCATGTGTATTGGCCCTTGTGTTTAGGCTATACTTTTTCGCGGTTTATAATTTATTTCATTTAGAAAGCCAATAGCAAATGGATTTACATGGATTTCATATATACAAACTTCTTGTACAACATGTACTTTTCTTAACAACACAGAATAACAGATTCTTAAGATTTCATTTCATTTTGACATCTTCCCTTTTTCCCCTTCATTCTTTCCATTTTGGACCAACATATCTTTCCAAGCCATATTACATTCCACAAATTCTTATCTGCGTTGTGTATCTTTCATAATTGTACAAATACCCTCTCATACCTCATAAACAATTTTCTGGAATCCATATATGGGCTTTAATTTATAATTTTATGCATACTTTTTCCTCTCTTTTTTATTTTTTTTATATATGATTTTCTATTTTCCCCACCTTTTCGACACTATGTCATTTCATTAATTTTCTACTCGGATATACATTATTCTGGTTTCTTATAAGATATCTTTTCCATTACACACAATCAAGGCTTCTTTAGCTTAGCTCACTCTACATCTAAAGTACCAGACTCTTTTAAGACAAATAAATTTTGTAAAAACGAAACATCAACAAATCAAACATTATTACTAGAAAAATTTTTACCCTCAGCCAACAAATATCATCACCCCATCCATTCAAAACATCCAATAACATAAATCCCCTATATCCACTAACACCAATACTTTTGTGTTCATAATTAAATACATTAAATCACTTTTCTCAATTTTTCTCATAATTATCACATGATTAGCACTTCATCCAAACCCAATCCTTTCCCCATTAAGTCATCATCATTCTACTAACCATTCAATTAATTCATTTTATAAGATCAAAGGGAACTGACCAAAATTTATCGACCAACTAAATATTGTACCAGTGATTGTATTTTTTTTTTCTTTTCCTTTTTTTATATAATGGATGATAGTAGTGGATGAGGATGTTAGTAGTAGATGAGGAATGATAGAGCAGTGGAGTAAATATATTGGAATGGCAAAAATGAATTAATAGGCTATACTTTTTTACAAGGTTTTCATTGTGCCCTTATGTATATTTTTAACTGTCTTTCTAATAAATACTTGTATTTTTATATATTATAAGTTTTAACTAGGTTTTTAATATTGGCCCCTCATTAGACTTTCTTCTCACCCTTTTGGTTCTTTTCTCCTGTTTCCCACCCAGATATTTTGTCTCTTGCTCATTTTGTTGCAGATAATCCCCCCCTTTTCCTGCTGTAACAAATTAAAGGGGTCAGTAAGTATAAAACAGAGCAAAAGAAGCCTAGGTGAAGGAAGAAAGCGGCTGTCTTGTCTACCTGTTTCTCAGTACTCGAACCTTACTTTCTCACAGTCCTAGAAAATGTCCTCCTCCATGTGGACAACTGTGATTGACAACCTCTCAAATGGTTGGATTGGCCAAAGGGATACCAGTTTTCCACCATTCCCCTAAGCTAACCTCAAACCTTCCAAGGAGTTCCACCAGAAAATCCTGGGTTGGAGGGAACAATATTGAATATTGCTAGATGTTTTGCATACCTTCCCTGTCAAAACTTTTGTCTGTTCTAACTTTGAACATTTCAGAAGAAGAGCAGAAGAATCTCCTCTGTCATACACTGTGTGATATTTTGGAACTGGCTTGCTCTGATCATTCAGAATCATACTGTTTGGCAACATGGCAAAGAGGAAAGACAGCTGAAGAAACTGCTAGTATTTCTGAGAGCCCAGCTGAAGCGAGCCGACAAGAGGAGCAGCCCTGTAAGCTGTCTTTTCTAGCATGATTCCAAGAAGCACTTTACATTTTTGCAAAGTGCTTTATGAAGAATATTGCTTTTTATTGTACTTTGGGCAATCTTCTGTCTCCTCCTGAGGCTGGTAGGTTTTGTTGTGCTTCAGAAATTAAGCTCCAGTTCAGTATAGTTAGTGCTCATTTTATTGAAACAGATCTTAAGTTGATGAATGCTCTTTACCTTAGTATTACATCCCATTTATGATACCAGGCAAGCCATGGTTCTTGAAGACTAGCCCTGTGATATTTAGTTCATTAATTGGTTAGGTTACTAACATGTCAGGCTTTAATTAACAATACATAAAATATAACATCTGGAAGAACCTGAAGTTGGCAAGCACCATCTTAGCAGAGGCACTCTCACACGTGCAATGCCTGAGATGTCACAGCAGTCCTGTGGGCAATGTTCCCTCTAAGCTGTGGAGTCTTGTGAGCAAAAATTCTACTTTTTGAGCTACTGGCATTAAAGTTGTGAGCGAGCGATTTGGCTACTGCATAAATTAGTTTGCTCTGGAGCCCCATCCTTCCTGAGCTGAGACAAAAATGTGTGAGCCAGAGGCTAAAAAACTGTGAGCTAGCTCACACTAACTCGGCTTAGAGGGAACACTGCCTGTGGGCCCCATCTAAAGCCAAAAAGTTCTTTCTTGCCAGATTTAATCAATTTGGTCGGTTAATTAACTATATGTCAGTAAAGTCTCTTCCATTGGAAAACAAAATATTAAAGATGTATTTTATTGAGGGAGGCCAGATAGGGACAGCAGGAAACATGTAACACTTGAGCTGTTTTGGCTGACTTTGCTATGTCTTTGTGATTAGTATGGGGACTGTTAACATTTCTTTCAGACTTCACCTGCAGCCCGGCCCGGCCCATTCTGCAGGCAGTAGTTCATTTCAAGGAAAGATAATGCAAAAACTGTTTTGCGTGTGATCAGTGTTAATCTGTTGGACATTCTTGTCAAAACCATTTCTTCCAAATGAACAAATACAACTTTTATTTCTGTGACCTAAACAATTAAACCCTTCCCCTGCTCAAATACAACATCAGTGCAGTTCAAAATATTCTTACTCTCAATTTGCAGCTGCTTGTGGTGAGTTTGTACTAGAAAAGCTGATTCCATTAACCAGTTTGGTGCAGTGGTTAAGTGCGCGGACTCTAATCTGGGAGAACCAGGTTTGATTCCCCACTCCTCCACTTGCACCTGCTGATGTGACCTTGGGTCAGTCACAAGCTCTGGCACAGCTGTCCTTGAAAAAGAGCAGTTTGTGTCAGAGTTCTCTCAGCCCCACCCACCTCACAGGGTGTCTGTTGTGTGGAGGGGAAGGGAAAGGAGTTTGTAAGCCGCTCTGAGACTCCAAGTGAAGGGCGGGGTATAAATCCAATCTCTTATTCTCTTCTTCTTCTTTTTCCAAGTGTCATTAAGTATTTTTTGTAAAAGATATAACAAGAACCATATAACTATTGTTTTTAATCGCCTGGCTGCATCTGTGTTGTAGCTGTAGCCCTACATGTACAGCTGCCTCATAGCCATGGATAACTGGGAATAAGTCTTGCTGAACTGCGTGGATACTGCTTCTGAGAATGTATACATAGTGTCACAGACTTAAGAGTGCAGGATTTATCATTTTATGTTGAATGGAATGCATACTTATAGTTTTATAAAGGATCCAGATAACAGGGAGTACTGAAGGACCAACACCTTTTCAGAGTCTTACAAAACTGGACCAGTAGGAAAAGTATAGTACTTCATATACTGAACCGTATTATCATATATTCTAACAGTATTTGCAGGTACTTCAGTCAGCAGAAGGGAGATTTTTCTTCAAACTTGGGAGACTCCCCAGGTTTGCAGGAAAAAAATTAAAACCTTGGACAAAGTGGAGGGGAGTGTAAATCCCCCCAAACGGAGGAGTGTTGTCTGTGCACGTGCAGACAATTTTTTTTTTCTGCTGTAGTGGTGAGGAGGAGCTGCTGTTGGCAGCCAGCAGCAGTACTTCAGCTGGCCAGTGAGGGTGGGTCAAGTTGCAACTGCTCTGCTGTCGTTGCCCCTAGGCCCAGCATGGCTCCTGACATTGCTTTTGTCACCTTCCAGGACTGGCACAATTCCCTGCCCCCTCCACCATCACTGAGTGCAGCGCAGCTCCTGGCATTGCCGCCATCACCCTCCATGACTGGCACAGCTCCCTGCCCCTCACTACGGCCACCACTGGGCCTAGTGCGGTTCCCAGTATTGCCACCATCACCTTCTGGGTCCGGTCTAGCCTCCCCCCTTGTACCCACTGCCACCCTTGGCCCAGTGTGGCTCCTTGCCCCCTCCCCACTGTTGGCACTGCTGCTTCCCAGGCCTGGAGCAGGTTCAGGCATCTCTGCAGTTGCCCTCCTGGCCTGTTGCAGCTTCCTGCCTCCCACAGTCCTGCAAGGTACTTGTGGGTTCCCAGTTTGGTGTAGCGGTTAATAGCAGCAGACTCTAATCTGGAGAACTAGGTTTGATTCCCAACTCCTCCACATGAAGCCAGCTGGGTGACCTTGGGTCTGTCACAGCTCTCTCAGCCCCACCTACCTCACAGGGTGTCTGTTGTGGGGAGAGGAAGGGAAGGTGATTGTAAGCTGCTCCCAAGACTCCTTCGGGTAGTGAAGGGCAGGGTATAAAACCAACTCTTCTTCTTGTAAGTATGTATTTTCAGGTGGCTGCCATTTCATATGAAATGACCAGGTTGAATCTAGAATGTGCGTATTCTTCATTGTGCACTTACATTCAGTAAAATAAGTCTTAATGGCAAGTTCCTGGTTACATAGAATGACCCCAAAGAAAGCAGTGTAGAAGTTCTGAGTACATAAAATGGGATGCAATGGAACTTTACTACGCAGCATTTTTTGCACTGAATAAGAGTAAACAACTGTACTGACTGGAGCTGTTCATAGGGAAATCCTTGCTGCTAGATAAGGGCTGTGTTATCTGTATGCATTTTGTCATTCAGGCATATCAATATTTAACACAAAGGTTTTGTTTTTGTCCTTTAATGCATACTAACCTGGAAACCTGTACAGCACATTGTACAGTTGATGGGAAGGAAGGCATGTGTATTGAAAAATAGATGGAATACACAATTAGTAAAGCAGAGGCTTAAAGTATTTTTCATTCATTCATACCCTGCCTTTTTCCACAGTGGAGACCCATAGTGGCTTAAATAATGATCCTCACAACAACCCTGTGAGATAGGTTAGGCTGAGAGTGTGACTGGCCTGAGGTCAACCAGAGAGTTCCCTTGGCTCAAGTGAGGATTTGAACCTGGGTCTTCCAGAAACTAATCCAACACTCTTAACCACTACACCACATTGGCTCTCCGGGATCCAAGGTGCCATATGCAGATTCAAGCTATACGCAGACTTCAACTTCCACCTTCTATTGGTCCTCTTGTGTGCTTCCAAAAGTGAAATGGGGGCAGCCCTGAGCAGAGCTCTGCGAGGTACAACCACTACCACCATGGTATATGTGCATCTCTCAGGGTCTAGAGTCTTTTGTACTTGATATTTCATAAGTGATGAGGTGCAGATTTATATTTTATGTGACTTTTGGAAGTGGAAAGAGGATGGAAGTATCAGGACTGCTTAAGGTGTATAGATGTTGTAACCTCCCCTGAGCCTGCTACGCAGGAGAGGGTGAGCTAGAAGCCCAACAAAATAAATAAGCAATGTTTAAAATAAATCGAAAAAATGTAGGGTATGGAGTCAGTGAAAACTTTTGTTAATTTACATGCAGCAAATATGGAATTGTGGTCCTTAATCTGATACTAACTAGAGCTGTAAACATTGGAGCTGCAGAATGCCAAAGTTGAGACTGCAGTCAATTGTAGTTTTTGTCCAAATCTGACTTTTATTTCAAGTCCGTGTTTTTCTCTTTTATATTTTTGACAGATGCCAAATCTGGCCACTGTATCTTAATTTACACCCTCCTGTATCACACACAGGCTCTTCCTTTCAACAGTGTTTGTGTTCATCTGGCCATAATTCACCTCTTAACATATTGTTTCTGACATTCCACTTGGTTTAGTAGTGTCATCATGAAATTGGCAGCAGTAACTGACCCACCTATTGCCACTGTGAAGTCTGCTTGTTTCATCTGCCTCATGTTTGTGTTCACCATCAACTGATAAAAGTGCTCATTTGCAGGCACTAGACAAATGCAGAGCACCCTTTATTAAGGTCTACTGTTCACACCTGTTCACTTTGCCAAAATAAATATGTACTGTACTAAAACTTCATTTAACAGTTCTTATGCCTTCAGCGTCCCAAAACATGTTTTTAATGGGCGTTTAGTTCAATGTTAAGTTTTCTCTCTGAAGACTTAACCAAGTTAAACTAACATCTCAGGAGACGTCTCTTTGTGTAACTTGAAGCATAGAAATTGCAGCTTTCAATCTTTCCTCCATTAAGTGTTAGACTTTTACTCAAGTTAATTGAACCGCTGGTTTCTTGTACATATTGCTTACCTTTTGGGCTTAAAACACTTTTATGAAAGGCCAACAAGCTTCATTTCTCATTGTTCACCTGAATAATCAGCAAGTAGTTATGCATTGCCCATTTTGCTTGTTTCTAGAAGAACAGTAGCTGCTGTACAGATACTTGTTGTGCATGGGGAAAATTACTTATTTTAACTTTTTCAAGGTATGAGGAAAGGGTGATATAAAGTTTGTTGAAACTGGAAAGGTATTAAATGCTGTATTTTTTCCTAGTTCTTGGTTTACCTAATGTGCTTAAGCAGGAACATCAATACTAAAGGAAGACAAAGGGTTGTCTTAAACAACAAATTATTCTAATTCATTATTTTGCAAAAAAGAGTATTTAGATACTAAACTAATCAGAAAATAGTGTTTTCACACTGCTTATGCTTGAAACTGATCGTGATAACCATGCTCAAGTAGAAATCTACTTGATCAGCATAACTATGTGTTCAGTATGCTTATGCTTGGTGACTTATATATGGCTGAAAGTTCTCAAGACTATTGAACTGTAGTGTTTTACTAGTCTTGGCAATATTTTGGTATTGAGTGATTGCATATGGATCCAGTTCACTGTATGGTGGAGTCCTAGATGAGTTGCATTAACCCAGTTTCTGCCACATAGCTCTGCATATGTGGGCTTGCCCAGAAGAGGGGTGGGGTAGGGTGGAGTTAATACATGCGAGGCTTCAAAAGTTTTCTAGCTTGCTATGTGTTTCTTGTGTCACTTTTTGCCATGTGTAGTGCTGAAAAGTGTCTCTTGTGTATAGCTGCCTTGGCTGTCGAAGAGCTTGGCTTTGAGCGATTTCATGCATTAATTCAGTAAGTAACATGTTGGAACACTAAAAATACACTATATGCAACAAACAACTTTTTGAAGTTAGAAGCCCAACTCAGTTATCTTAAAAGTCATGTTAATTCAAGTTTAAAATCTACCTCTAATTAGACTCTAACAAGATTCAGATGGGTAGCTGTGTTGGTCTGAAGCAACAGAACAAAGATTGAGTCCAGTGGCACCTTTAAGACCAACAAAGTTTTAATCAAGTTATAAGCTTTTGTGTGCATGCTTCTGATGAAGTGTGCATGCACACGAAAGCTTATACCCAGAATTAAGTTTTGTTGGTCTTAAAGGTGTTGCTGGACTCAAACTTTCTTCTAGAGCCATTGTTTTAATGTGACAATCTGTACCCAAAATGTGACAATCTGTACTCTTAACTTGATTTTTGTGGCAGTCATAATACAGCCTTTGTTCCTCATATAGTACCAGCACTAGTTAGCAGATTTATAGCTGAGCTATTAAAGTAGTCCTGAAAGGGATATTTGTCTCTGAGCCATAATACTTAGGGGGGAAATATATTTAATCAAGTGAGGTGCTCACTCAATCATGAGCAAGATAAAATTGTTCTGAAGAACATTTCCATTCTCGTATCTGACTTCATGGTGCATAACTTCCAATTTCTAGTTGCGTCTTTAGTACAAGAAGCTTCTGAATGAAGCCTCATAGCACCATTCATCTGTTAGAAACAGTAAGGAAAGGGCACCTGTGCACATACTGTCAAATTAGGTATGTGGGGTGTTGTCTAAGCACAGGAATATGTGACTTTCCTTCTGCGCTTGTGGTTCTCCAATCTGGAGCCAAAATTCTGGTATTCCTTGTCTTTTATTAACTTTGTTTAGTTGCTCAGAGCTTTTGCTGGGTCTTTTACCAGTGAATGCAAAACTTAGAATAGCCATTGAGAGATATTGGTCATGCAGATAAGAGCTATCAGTTTTCACTATGAACATCACGTAAAAACTTTGCAGGCAAGGCATCGCAATACTTAAATTTTTACTTGCATTGGTGCATTGATAACAGTAGTAATGTGTACGTGCTGTAACCCCTGTTTTTCTCCAGTAGTCAGTTGCTAATAAATGTGTTGCAAGTACATTAACTGCAGATATTCCTGCATGCCCTCAGCATTCTTCATTTTGGTTTTAGTCAGTTATTAGATACCAAGTTAAACTTTGTAGTTACTGTCAAACTGCAGCAAACTAATTGCCTCCTCTTTTTAATCTTCAGCAAGCAATCATTCTCAAGTTTTCCTGATTTCAAAGATGCAGTTTGGAATCATTATTCAGTCTGGACAAACAAATTTGGAGTATTGCTTTTTCTGTATTCTGTGATACTGGCAAAGGTTTGTTAAAATCAAGTGTATGTTATAAGTGAATGTCTGGAAATGTGAAATGAAAGTTTAGTTTTCAAATCTTTAAAATCTCTGTATTAATTGTAGTGTACTAAGCCTTGAACATAAATACATATTGTTTAAAATTGTGGTTCTGGGTCTATTTGATTCTTTTCTTCTTGAAATGATAAGGTAAATTTCAGAAAATAAATACTTTGTTAGAGCTTATCTTGCTAGCTTCCTTTTGTGTGGAAATGTGGCGTTTGCCTCAACTACTGTTGTAGGCATTGAGTCATAGGACTATTTTATGTTGAGGTTCTTATGTGGTTTGAGAAGGAGGGCAATGATGCATGTGTAATGCATAATATGTGAGAGGATGTTCATGGTGTGAATGAAGCAAGTACAACTCCATCCACCCTGAATTACATCATTCCTCTAATCCTCTTCTTGTGGCTTTAGTTTGACTTTATTATTGGTATTCAGCAATTGGATACCTTTACAGTACAGGCAAAAGTGCTGCTAGCTGTAGTCCAGAAAATTTGACTGGGCTTTGGTAGCGAACTATAATTTTCTACCACTTAACTGTAAAGTACAATAAACACATCCTTTACAGATTGGACTCTATGCTAATGGTGTTAATGAGGGGGAAGAGGAAAGCCTTTCATTCTATTGGGAAGGCACATTAAAACTATCATTCAGCAGGGTTAACTAACCCCTGTTTGCCATGGATTTGTCTAAACTGGTGGCCATTGCTACATCCTGCATTGGTCAGTTACACAGCCACTCTTTGTGCAGTCTGGTCCCTCATTTGGATAGCTTCCTGCTTCAGCTTAATAAAGCTAGACTCAGTCCCTATGGGGTTGGACCTCAGAGACTGGAGAGCACAGAGCAAACCTGTGACTGGGGTTGGCTGGAGAGCACAGAGCAAACCTGAATTATAACTAAGTCCCTGCACTGAGCGCACAGCCAGAGGCACAACTGGCACTGGTAGGAACATCAGGAAGGACAAAGCGAGTATCCTGAACTCATGGGCCATCTACAGGTGAAAGGGCTCACTGCCCCTGCCCCCAAGCCCTTTCACCACAGCTAGATTTGTCATTGTTTATACATGTTCCTGTGGGGTGGGACACAGTGAAAGAAACAGGGATTTCAGCAAGATGAATGAGGGTGAAATGGTCATATTTGGAGCCTGTGTGAGTGCCTGCTGGGTGGCAGGATGATGCAGAGGATCAAGGTGTTAAGAGCAGCGTGTGGGGTCAGAAGAGCAGGGGAGAGAGTCAGGAGACAGGCGGCTAGCCAGCAGCTAAGAAGGTATGGCAGGAAAAAGAGCCACTAAGAGAGGCTGCAGTGATAACAAGCGAAACCAGGCAAGCCTGAGGCCAGGCAGCCTCTGCCTGCCCAACTGCTGCTGGTCCCCCTCCCATGTGCAATGCTTTTGCTGGCCTGTTTCACCCTTTCCTGCACTTGGTGATAGTGGCAGTTGCTGGAAGAGCCGAAAAGAGCTTAAAGCTGTGAGCGGGGGTAGAAACTGATCTTCCCTGTGGGAGTGGGCTTATTCACTATAAATATTCAGTGCGTCATTCCATGCTGAAGCAAGAATAATCTAAGTTTCTCCCCTTCCATGCCGATTTCTAGTCTCCTTTTGTCTGGCTCTTCCTGTCCTCCCATCCTGCAGCAAATCTGTTTCCCCCCAAAACTCTATATTGTACTCCCTTTTGCTGTCATTGGAACCCGTAGCTCTGCTGAAATGTCTCTGCTTGTGTTTTGCAGAGTGATTTTACATGATCTTGACTACTAGATAGGCTTGGTTGGTGATGATACAATAGCTGAAATTCATCAAAAAGTGTAAGGAAGGAAATAGCTAACATTTCTTTCTGATGATCATCTATGGCAGAAATTAAGTAGTGGGTGTTCCCTGTCTTTAACAGGGATCATAGTACACTTTTATTTCGTGGGAAAGTATTTTTAGCAGGAACGTGGTCAATATTCAGTAAATATTCGTATTTTATAGGGTATTGAAAACATAAAAAATGAAATTGAAGATTCAACGGAACCACTGATAGATCCTATTTATGGTCATGGAAGGTATGTTTTGTGTGATCTTGTACTTACCTTAAATGACAAGGCAACTGAACAAATGGCATGTCTTTAAGAAATAGTTAAAAAAAAAATTGATAGCAAATGATCTTTATTTTCTTGTCATCCTGGGTTGTCTTGCCAGATCTCTGTTACCTTGTACTCCGATTATGTTTAAGGCCTCTTCTTAAACCTACTAACCTGCACTGGATGCCCTGACCATGTGAACAACATTCATGTTCAGCTTACTATATCTTATAAACACTTATACTAATGGTAGTACTACTACAATTTTAGTACCACTCTGAATTAACTTGCTCAGAAAACATACCTTACTTGCAAACATAAATACCTGTTTTCTTCATTTAGCCAAAGCTTAATTAACCTCCTGTTAACGGGCCATGCAGTTTCAAACGTCTGGGATGGAGACAGGGAATGCTCAGGAATGAGTAAGTTTATCATTGATTATCTGGTTATTCTATGGCAGAAATGTGATTGTATTCTAAATAGTTGTCTCCCTTCAGATGTCTAAATGATTATAGGAATGCATGTCCTTATTTCTTTTTCCTGGATATTGTCTTTGTACACCATTACACTCTGGCTATCATCCTTATTGGCAGCAAAAAAATGTCTGCAGGTTCTTTACTAGGTTCTGCTTTGCTGGCTGACACATTATTAAATATCCGCGCAAAGCATTGCTTCAGAATTCTGAGGAGAGGCTTGGTTCCTACACAGTTAAGGGTGGCTGGATGTGAAGGACACCTCTCTCAACATTGTTACCATCGTAGGGGGCCAGTTGAACAAAATTATTAAAAGAGCCGTGGAATTATTGAGTTTACATTACAGTCCCTGTTCACTGACATCCAGGATACCTTCCATTTTAAACCCTCATGTACATTCAAAATCTACTTGCTATTTCTGCCTTGTATACTTTGCTTTTATTTATAGAGGTCAAGATGCAGAGGGACATGCAGGATGCACTTCGCACACACGAGGGGTTTTTGGGGTTTTTTTCATTCTTAGTCTGGCTGCAGAACCTCCTTTTCTCCTCTTTCCACCAGTCTATTGGAGAAAGGGTGTCCTCCAGAGCAATAAGTCATTAGGTGTAAAGCACTGCCACTAGAAAGGGAAATCAGTATACCCCCATGACCTCATGAATCCAGGCTAATCATTTTAATATAATATGGCTATCTTTTACTTGTAATTTCCTCTGTTAATTTTCCTCCCTCATTAACACTGGGGAGTCATAGTTTTAGAATAAAGTAATATTTGCTTGTATTGAATACAAATCAGCCGTTCAGTCCTCTCACAAATGACACGCAGTCTCAAAAATAGGATAAATTTAGCTTGCTGATAATTCTGTGGGGATATGAAATAATGGATGGTTTCGGGAACATCTGGATTACTTCAATTCACTTTTTCCTGACTGGTTGTAGCAGTGTTGAAGCCTGCTACAAATACATGCCCATATTTTACAAAACTAACATCTGTTTCTGTTTTTACATCATGGACATGGCCATACTGGTTTGCTGTGGCTACATTTTTTTTAAGATGGGGGAGCTAAGAAGAGAGGAACCACAGGCAGGGAGCATCACACTGCAAATTGCCAGATCACTTCCACCCATAAAGCATAGGTGTGTTCTTCGCATAAGCATGCGTATAATGAGTGAAGTAATTCTGTGGAACACTGAGTGGTGGAAATTCTGTTTTATAAAAAAAACCCTTAGCCATTTTGTAGGTAGAGTACAGCACAAGGAATGATGATGTTTGGTTGTGGCTTTGACGATTATATCACATTCACTGCTGCGCTTACTTTCAAGTGAAGTTTTATGTTCTTTGATTCACCACAAGATGGCAGTAGGGCCTAAGGAAAAAATACTTGCTGCTGCTGGAAAACTCAGAAGGGGGAAAACTAGTGTCTTGAAAGCCATTTAGTAGTGGTGGAATCTGTTTTACAAGTTCGTGTGCCTGTTTCACATGGCGTAGGCTTGTAACATCTCTCATTGCCTCCCACTGATCAGCGTTTGAATGCTGTGATAAGAAAGCTGATAGTAGTTACATGTAATCACACTTGTGTGACAATGTGAATGAGAGAAACTTGTCAGAATCTAGCCTTAGATATAGGCCTAAATGAACACAAACTATTTACTACACTAATATAATATGGCAGGCATGTCCAAAAGTGCCGGTGATCTACCACCATGAAAATAAAGTTTCAAATTAGTTTCAAATTAGATTTTAACCCGCTAAAGTTGGGTTCCACCGCCCTGCCCCATTTATAATGCCCCTTCTGTCGTTTACTGGTAAGCAAAATAAGCAAAAAAACCCCAGAGAGACGAAGATCCAGAACTGTGAACATTTTTTATTGAGTTATAACTTTAACTGTCTCAATAACCGTCTTTAACTTTTATTCAGAGTTATTTGTGTTAAATGTAGGTCAAGTATTGATCCAGGCTGATCTTGCGCAATCTTTAAAACTTCGCTCTTGCTCATTAGTGAGACCAAGTGGGGCTGGTGATCTACCTCTGACCTCTCCGCGATCTACTGGTAGATCGCGATCTACCTGTTGGACATACCTGTAATATGGCACTGGTTTTTTACATGTTGGTCCCCTCAAGAGTTTCTCTTTTCAGAATATTGCCTTATATAGCCATTTGGTTATGAGTGAATTAAAAGAGTAGGATGAACTAACTTGTAAATATAATAATGTGAATGGTTTTGTCTTCCTAGAAGGAATTCGGAAGAGGAAAGGGGGGGGGGGGGGGGGGGAATTCAGCACACAGTTAATGACAACATTGTCTCCTCAGATAAAGATATATTTTCAACCATACAAAGTGGCTGGAGACCAAACTGAATATTACTTGCAGATTTGTGTAATTACCAGAGGCTGCCTTTTTCTCTTTTTCTTTTATGTAATAGAAAGTAAGCTTCAGGAGAGGCCTATTTAGGGTAGAATAAAAACTGCTCAATAAACTGCTCAATACATTTTCTACTACAACATCCCCCCAGCTGTTTCTCTGACCCTACCCATGTGGGATTCCAGATGCATGTTTACTCTTCCAGAGCATCCATTTTTAAAAATAATTATCAGGGCTTCCTTATACATACACACACACACACACACACACACACACGGCTGTTAAGTATAGTTTTTTTCTAACATAAACTGAGACATTGCAGGTGTTGTAAAGCTGGCTCTTTGATTAGTGAGGCAAAAGCAAACCCCTAGTGAAGCCTGGGCGAGGCCTTTCATTGCCACCGTGCACACAACCAGCATCTTGTGTAAAACTGGGCCTCAGTATGTGTGCAGAGCAGCTACATGTGCTTAATTAGCACACCAAAACCCTATTCTGGGCTGCTGTACTGGCGTGCTAATTAAGCATACGTAGCTGCTTTGTACAGATAGTAGTCAAGGTTCAACAAGAGACTGACACTTGCCAAGTCACATGAGTAAGTTTACAATATTGTTTAAAAAAATGGTTGTGAGCACTCCCTCCCTTACCCCCCCCTTCCCTTAAGCAGTTTGTTAGCACTGAGCACAGTTAAAACTCATTAGGGTTTCTTCTTTGAAACCAGGATCTGAAACCACAGTTTGAAGTGGGGTTCAGATACCTGTGCAAGAGAAAACTTGGCTAGCCTGAACTACAGTTAATGTCTGTATCAACAATTTGCTTAACCACAGTTAGAAGAGAGTTCTTTTCCTTTAGGGGGATGGAGGGCACTCCTTAGGCTTGCTTCCGTTGTGTTCAGCACAGTTAGCATAGTGTCATAGCTGTATGGTGGACTTAACCAAAGAACAGTACACCCCAGTACACTCATATCTGGGATGGTCGTCCTCTTCGACCAAGCGTGCAGCTTTGGGAGGGATGCACATGGAGTGGTGAGGGAGGTAGGGGTGTATAGAAATATTGATTTCTAAAAGTCTCCTGCCTTCTCCTGTGATGTCTTTCTGAAACATGCTGTGCCTTATTTCCTGTTGCAAGCCAAATGGTGGGTCAGATGGCCTGAACAACTTTATAACCCACATTCTTCACGCTTCCATGCTAAAAGCTAGACTGTAAGGCTCCACACTAGGCCTCACATGAGTGTTGTCATGTAGGCAATGAAGAAGCTGTGGAGTTTGGGTCACTGGACTGCAGGAGGGGCTCCAAACTTCTAGCCATTCCTGTGTTGCAGCTATGGCAACCAACAATTGGGCACACCCATGCCCACTCGCAATTGGCTGATGGCCACAGCTAATTTGTGACTGGAATTGGAGTATAATTGTTTTGATCCCTATGGGAGTGAGTCTCTCTTGCTCTCTAGCTCTTAGCTCTCCCTTCCTCCTCTTGTTATTATCTGTTTTATGGCACCTGAAATGCTGCCTCTTGAGAGACAAAGAGTTGCTTTGTGACTTGGAGCAAAAATGGGATTTCCCTTCAAAATCCCTTGGACTATTCTGGACTGTGGATTTTCCTGATGTGGTAACTATGTATCTTCAATGTGCAGTTAAGGCAAATTGCCCTAGCCTTTGTTATTTTTGTAATCTCTGGTAGTCTATGCTAAGCTCTGTACTGAATAAATATGTCTTTGATGTTGTAACTGAATTCCAAGTCTAACCCTGGTGCCTAACCCTGACCACATATGCTACCTTGGTAAGAGTGTGCACCTCTGGATAGAGTTGCTATTGTGTTAAATCCCAGATGCTAACTAAGGGTTGGAATCTCTCCCTTAGGAAAGGGAGGGACTAGTGAAAAGAGGTTCTGGTGGCACATTGTTCTGAAAACCCGAGAGGGTATAGACCATCTTGTGGTTTGTTGTTTAATGTATTGAAAAGTAGAGGATTCCCTCTCATTCCTGGACTGGCATGAGTGGGCTAATCCCTGTACAAGGGGACACCCAGCCAGATCAACCCTGGTAATCAGTGGGGTAACAGATGTCACAGCCAGATCGCCTCACATCCATATGGTGGACTTACTGAACACCTTGTCCATATAACTTTGGTTCTTTGCACATGTTCAGGAATAGCAGATTTTAACAGGGGGTTAGGAGGCAGAAATGAAAAAAATAAAGGGATGATATGTCTGGGAAAGCCACTAGTTTTTAGGGCAACAATGAGAAGGGATAGCTGCAAACTAACCCTAATAGGAAGAAAAGACTAAGGAGTATGAATAAGATTTTCATGGATGTCCTTCCCAGGTGCACAGACCATATAGTTTTTTGTTACATCTCACTGAGGGGCAACATCCCATCCCTGCTATTGCTATGGGCTGAATTAATTACACAGCCTATTGGGGGGGGGGGGTTACTAACAGTTCAGAATTCTTCCTATAAGCTTCAGTCTCTACCTGTAGGTGGCAAGTCAGCAACATTCACCTAGAAGCTACTTTTTGGGTTCTGTTCCTGTTGTTCCACAGGTTAATATGCCGTTCTTGTTACAGTGAACGGTGCCACTTTTCCTCCTCCACTCTCATGTGTGCATTATTTGTGAGGACCATTAAATATGATGCTCTTGCAGAATGAAAAAAAATTGGTTCCTTGCACATGAGAATAGAAAAATGCATGACTGCTCTGCTTGCAGACATTTTATTGCATGGAATTAAATAGGCACATTTTGACAGCTCTGGTTGCTCTGATAAGTTTATGGTGTGTTCCTGAGTTCAAAAGAATTTACTTTAGCCCTATGTACAATTTTTCTCAGAAGGGACTTTCAGTAAGCCAACTTCCTGCAACCACCAATAGCTCCTGTTGACTTTATGTTCAGTGCAGAGGTCAAACTGGATTTTGGAAGAAAAATGCCATTTTGGAAGTGATTTTTAGTTCTTGGCTTTGTATGTTTGTTTTTAAAAGCTTAGCATTTTTTTCTTTTGCTTGCTTTAAGCAGAATGCTTTCTAGACTGAAGTGTCATGGTTGGTTTGAAGGAAGTAAACAGAATAGGAGTCAAACTTGGACAGTTCTAATACAGAGTTTTTGTTCCTATACAGAACTGCTTGGAATACATAAGCAAGCAACAGTTGGGTTCTTGACACTTATGGAATCTCTAAGGTACTGTAAGGTAAGGAAAATTATGGATGATGTTAGAATTGTGTAGTATATTTCTTTGAAAATATGGTATTTGAGCTGCAACTTTGGAGAATGGTCATAAGCAGTGTTCTTTCTAAGCTGAGTCAGTGTGAGCTAGCTCACAGTTTCTTAGCCTCCGGCTCACACATTTTTGCCTTCGCTCAGGAAGGAGGGCTCCAGAGTAACCTAATTTATGCAGAAGCCAAGTCGCTCGCTCACAACTTTGATGCCAGTCGCTCACAAAGTGGAATTTTTGCTCACAAGACTCCACGGCTTAGAGGGAACATTGGTCATAAGTGCAGCATGTGGTATGCTCCACCCTTTTCTTTATCCCAATCAATCTAGTTTCTTGCCTTAGTACAAGTTACTTGGGCTCTGATATATCAAAAACTTGAACCAGCATGAGGAAAGGATTGGATATGGAGTGTGTACATAATCCTCTGATCGGCTCTCAAGAAGCCCATGTACTTTCCACGTAGGCACTGCATCCCCAGTGGGTTGAAATGTGCCCACTATAGCTGAAATAACAGTCCTTTCAGATTATGTTTTGTGAAGAATTGCAATTGGCTTTTGCCACTCTTTAATCAGATGCCTTTTTTCCCCTTTGGCTATCAAGAGACGATCAAGGCAACCATCACACTGAATTAAAATACTGTATTGACAGATTTGTTGAAAGGCTGGTTGTATATGTCATTTTCTTTGAGCCAAATTAGTTGGGCAGAGACTTGATGTTACTTTGAAGCACAGCAGTAGTGTCCATGGGGACTGTGGTACGGCCTGGAAAATGTCTTGTGTTTTAATAATGGAAATATCACAGCCACTACATCCCGTGATACCTCACGGAGACCATGTGCACAGTGATGTCATGTCTACTAGTGATGATAATAAACATATGTTGTGCTGGACGTGTTGCTACCTTTCAGGTTTAGTGGCGAAATCTGGATTATTTTCCTTATATGGCAGACACAAAGTTTGGGAACTAGGCAGAGTTACGAATCTGTCATCATTTGGTTCTGAATGTAATGGTCATTGGGACCCTGAGGGCTGGGCATTTGCATTTCTGCAAGGTTTTGTTGTTGGTTGTTGCTTTAATCTAGTACAACAGGTTTTTTCCTCCTGCAATTCAGTCTTTTTACTTCAAGACTTTTTCTTTCTGCAGTGCAGCCATTCTACAGTCTTTTAAGATGGATCTATTGAATCCATTAAAAGAATAATATGCTATGGAATTGACATTAAACAAAGTAGCAGATATTGCTACCTCCTGAGCTGCATATTTGTGGTTATCATGCAAATATGAAATGTGATGAGGGATTATTTATTTATTTACTTCATAGGCCGCCTTTCTCCCTCTGACTCAAGGGGAATTACACAGTGTTAAGTCAATCTAGTCATTAGGATGAGGCATCCAATAAGCAATGGAATGTAGTAAGGCTAGGATTACAGATATCTGAACCAAAGCACAAAGTACTACAACATGATGTGCTAAAAATGGAGACGGGGTTTATGTAAACAGAAAACAGTGCAGTGAGAACAGGCTAGTATATACAACACACAGGTAATACCTACTATACATGGTCCTGGTCCCGTCATAAAAGCACCTTCCTGAACCATTCATTATAATATAGCTCTATTACCTTTGTAAGAATGCCCTCCTAAATAATTCAGTTTTGCATAGTTTGCAGAATACCAGGAGAGTGAGAGCCTTCTTGACGTTTTTGGGCAGGCAATTACATAAGGTCGGGGCCACAACAGGGAATGCATGCATAAGGGCAGTTGTTGATCTTACCCATTTGCAGGGTGACATGGCCAGAAGGACTTGCTCACATGAGCCAAGTTGTTGTGGTAGAGTACAGGAGAAGAGGTGATCCTGCAGATATGAGGGTCCAGGGCCACAAAGGGTTTTGTATGTGATAGCCAGGACCTTGAAGTTAATCCCATAACTGATGGACCCCAAATGGAGTAACTGCAGAATGAGTCTAATATGCATGCTCTCCTTAGCTCTCGATAATAACGGAGCTTTGACATTAATCCCAAGAATCAAAATTTGTTTTTAAAAAGCAATGTGTTAACTGTAGTGATGGTTACAAATTTGGAGAAAGCCTTGAAATCACATGGGCTATGTCTGAGAAAACTGAGAGGATCAGGACAAAGTAGCCAGGGAAACAGTGGAAGGAGGAGATGCTCTGTCCTACATGGCTTTTAGTTTTCGTACCTATGTCATTGTCCCCCTTTAGCCTTTGCAGCAACTTGTCCACAACTACAAGCTAAGGATGCAGTCCTAGGAACACTTTCCTAAGAGTAAGCTCCATTGAGTAAAATGGAACTTATTCGTAAGTAAACCTTAGGATTGCTCCCTGAAATTGGAATGTAAAATACACCTTTAATATAGATTTGTCACGTATTCTTCTACTTATCTTTCCAGTTGTGGTACAAGTGTATTTCAAATTTGAGGTTGCACAAGTGCAGAATACTTACAGTCCAGTTTATCTTGGGACTCAGGGTTATATTCCACTATAAAATTGGTGAATAATTCTTACTTTTTTAAAAGGTTGGTTCCTATTTGAAGTCCCCCAAATTCCCTATTTGGATACTTGGCAGTGAAACTCATCTCACGGTCTTTTTTGCCAAGGTAGGATTCCTTTCTATTTATTTCATCACTTTAGGCCAAATAAATGCTAGCATTTAAGTCTATAGTTCATGTCTTTTTAGGATACTTGTACGGAATGGGGCTGAAGGTTATATAAAACTTTATTGTAACTGGTAGGGAACATTTTGATCTAAGAGTGTTGGATTTCTGAAAGAATGTTTTCAGCAACTCACTCAATGTGATTGAGAACATGACAAGGCTCATCTCTGGAATCTCCTGGATTGCTGCTCCGTGGCTAGGAATCAAGTCCCAAATATCCTTTCTCGTTTTGTTTGGAGAAAACCATTACCATACATGGATATTTGTACAAAGCCCACATGTCAAGCACTGCATTCTATCATTTCTTAACTGTGGGAGCAACAGTTTGTTGTGCGACTGATCCCAGAGATTCTAATAGACATGTTGGGGGACAGAGCAGGGAGACTCAGCACACCTGCTTCCAATTCCCCATCCTACCCAGACACCGAATAATTTGAGAAGACCGTCATGTCTGTGGTGCATGAATGGGCAGAGAAGCCTTGAACTTCAGGAGCACTTGGGAGAGAGTACAAGCTTGGAAATTCAAGACAGTATTAATACAAGCAAGAAAAAATTGACCCATTTTGCCCTGCTTTTCACTCTGTAATGTACATTCAGTCTTGGTGAGAAAGGCAGACGGTAAATGAAGGAAATAAATAAATGTCTAGAACAATCATAGAAATTTTGTATTTTGTTTATTTGCCAAAGCCATATACGGTGATTTCAGGTGTTATGAAAAGTCTAAACTGCTGTCGTGGGCGTAGCCGTCCTGATTTCAGTTAGTCACCTGAAGCACGTCAGTCTGCTTTTCAGAGTTTCTTTAAGCTGCAACATGTGCTATTTAAATAAGTATTTAGGTTCTAAATATGGTAGTTTGAAAGGTCAGTGTTCATGGCTGAACATAGACTGTGAAAATGTGATTATATATATCCCTAGGTGATCGATCAAATGATTTCCTTTTGGGCAAAAGAAAAAAAGTCTATCCATCTGTTTTCCTTCAAGATTTTAGCAGTTAGCGCCACATGGAATAACAGCGAAATGTTTTGCATTTTGTGCAGGCAAGAAAACTAAAGAGATTAGAATAAAAATATTCAGAAAGAATGGGAAACCATACCTGATTTAATATAATATAATCTGTGTTCAGATTACCGTGTATAATTTTTTAAAGTATAGAGTCTATCCACTTTGCAATTGAAGATTATTTATTTATTTATTTATTTATTTATTTGATTTTTATCCCGCCCTCCCGCCGAAGCGGCTCAGGGCGGCTAAAATGCATGGTTTAGGATTTGGGTTGCATTTCTTTTGATGTAAATGGAAAATCCGTTCCTTTACTCTTCCTTTAGTCTTGAAATAGCATAAAAATGCATAGTATATAATTCTAGATTAGTGAATACTGCTTGAAATATAGGTTACTTGTGGACTAAAGGCTGATCTATAGCCAAGGTTTGGTTGGAGGGCAAATTATACAACAATCTTGCTCAAACAAAGTACTGATGCTCCATCACAGGATGTGACCAGAAGCAAACGTCACAGGGGCTCTTTTCTCATACCACTAGACTTAACCTACATTGGCAACAGCTATTACTCTTTCTGAACCATTGCAACCCAATATGTCCCAGGTTCCCACTCAGAAATACTTTCTACCTGGCCTTAAGCATCTTACCATATGACTAATAGAAATGTTGAAGCTTTGCAGATAAATGTGTGGTTACATGGATCATAAAACTTTATAGAAATCTTTCTGTCCTGTTTGCTACCTGACCATCATGCAAGCAGCAACGCGTATGACAGATGTTGAATTTCACCTACATTGCAGAGAAATTTGTGTACGACATGCAGTTTCATTCTTTACAAGTGTAATTAATACCCTTGAAAATCCATTTCATACTCTCTTTAAAAGAAGCAGGAAATGAGTTTTGCATTCACTTCATCTCTTTATACTGAGATAATACGAGTTATATATACAAACAATGCTTTTGATGCACACTTAAGATGGTGGATTCAGATAGTGAGGGTGCTACTATGCTGCCTAAGAATAGATCTTCATTTTTGCCTTTAGAAAAGTAGAAATAAAATTGTGAATAAAACTCTACATTTTGGAATAAGGTAAGTTTTAGTAATAGTCTTTGTACAAGGGCAGTATTAAGGTCCATCAGCAGAGTTGGATATTATGTTAAATTTAATCATCTTGGAAAAATTGACCTCTTCAGTAGTGTATTACCATCTGTAGAGTATGTCATATTAATTGTGGACAAATAGTTAAACGTTATTATCTCATGCTAGACTTGTAGAATTTAGTGTCACCCAAGTATGATATATAGAATATATGTGCTTTTCATAGGTTTAATTTCATTAAGATAGCATAAGTAGGACTGAAATTGCAATGATTCATAGAAGCTACTTCTGACTTCCTGTGACAAGCAGGCATTTTCTTACAGTTCCTGCACAGAGATAATGACTATGGGAGAAAAGAGACTTAGCTAGCAGCATAAGTAGATAGCTTTCTGCCAAAATAAATCCAAAACAATGCAAATAGTTAACTGAGTTAAACGTAAGTCTTATCTGCATATTCAGATGGGTGTCATAACTTGGATGGTGAGAAGTCAGATGATTCAGTAGAAGTGTGATCTTTTATACATGAGCAGGCCCACTTTGACATATCCATTTTTCAGATCTGGAATTCAGTGAAACTACTGTCTTTCCCCTTTTTTCCACAAAGGACCTGGCTAAGAATCTTAGAAATTTAAATTCATTCTTACATCCAATTTAGACACAGTAGGAATATAGCGTATACCTATTTGCTTTTGCTTGCTCTGATCTATGCCAGTGTGGCACATAACTTTTTACTAATTTATCAAATCATATCTAGAATTGCTAGATTATTTTAAAAACAAACCTTTTAACTAACACTGAGTAATTATTAGCTTGGGAATACAAAGTTTTAACAGTGGACCTGACATTTTTTTTAAAAAACTGAAGTTCTGATCTACTTCTGCCTTGGTCCTATGATAAATGTGTATTGTAGGATATTACCTGCCACACAGTACTGTAATTTTCAGAGGTTAGTTTGTTGCTTTAATTCAGCCAAAGAGTTTTCTTGTTTCCATGTTAATTTTATGATAATATCCATGCACAAATGGATCAATTGACTGTCTCAGCCCTACAGAAAAATTTTCATACTACAAAATTCTTATGAAGTATTCTGAGTAACTAAAGCCTTATCTTAACATTGGTTCACTCATTCCACCCAAGAAACTATTTCTTTTAATTGCTCGCTGACACTTGCATTTCTTTTTTTTCTTGGAAAAGCTGAAAGAAGTGTAATCTGCCTTGAGTCCCTGTGAGAAAGGTGCACTAGAAATAACACAATCGATGGGAAGAAGCGAACGGGTAGGGGAGGAGCGGGTATGGTTTTTCCTAATCTCTCCCCCTTTTCCCCCTCTATAGAGATGGACTAGAAATGTAGGGTTTCTGAAGATTTGTTTGCATTCCAGTAATGGGTCATGTGTTCACCCAGAAAGTAGAAAGAGCGTAAACGTTAAGTGCGTGGTGTAATGCAACATTAATGGCTGCTGTGTGGCATCCTGTGTGTTAAACTGCGTGGCTGTTCTTGATATTTTCCACTATCTCAAGCCTACACAGAACTCATAACAGTGGATAGGAGTTTACTCTTGCACTAATGTACCTTTGAGGGGGAGGGAATCAAATCTTGCGTTTGGCAGGAAAATAACCATTATTTTTTTTTAAGGGCACGTTGTGGCTTGTTGAAAGAAGTGTCTTTTGTAGCTTCCCTATTTAAAGTAGCATCTTCTGCTTTGAGCCACATTAATCATAATGATGTCAGCGCACAAATGGAAACCAGAGTTACATTGAACAATGATTTCTAACATGAAATACAATTTTTCAGTCGTGTGACAGTTATGCTGTAACATGGGCTCAGCAGGATTTAAAGGGGCTTTAACTTGTGCTATATATCTTTATTCTGACTGCTGCTCAGGCACAACTATATTGCTGTCATGTTTGTTCTGACCCTCGTCTAGCCCTGTTTAAGAGATTAAAAATGTAGCTTGAAGGACCTGAAATGCAGGCTCTGTGTGCTGCAGGTCCCAGATCCAGTCCCCACAATCCCCATTTTAAAAAGTGATCTCTAGCACCAGAGCTGAGAGAGACTTTGGAGACTGCCAGTTGGGTTAGGCAGCATTGGGCTCTGAATAAGGCAACACCATAGGTTTAAATATTCTGTGCCGTATCAGTTATTACTCATACTGGTCAGAGTGTCCAAAAATGGAGACTGTTTTGTTTTATGACCTGAATTGCAGTGAAATGTATCACCTTGCAACTACTACTTAGGAATCCAAAATGACTGCTGAGGCTTATAATACCAGGGACTGCTTCTTGCCCCAGCCCACTGAGTTCGTGGGGAGGAAGGAGTGCCATATTTTAAGAAGTTCTTCTTGTGTTTACGGAAATAATTTAATAGTTCTTCAGATTCTAAAACAGATTTCTGTTTAGTGGGTATTTAAAACTGAGATTATAAACTTCAACATAGGGATCTGGAGTGTTTCCCCCCCAGCACTATACCATGTGTAGTTCCTAGGAATGGTTTCCCAGGTGTTCCTTCCTTGGAGAAAGTATTTATAAAATTAGACTTTTGTGGAAGAGAAATTCATTTTCATTCTGACGTGTGGTGAAGGCAAGTGTCCATATCCTTGTTACATATTTAAAGTAACAGGTTTACAGATTGTATGAAAGCCTTCTTCAAGTTTATCAGAGGTATTGAGAGTTTTTATGTCTCAGTTTTGCTTTTTGCAAATGAAAACAGCCAAGAATCATGCCTTAGAATGTAATACTTGTGTGCGTTTGCCAGCAAGGATAAACATGAGATCTTAAAATAGACTTGTATTACCAAGAGAACAGCATTTACAATAAAGGAAAATAGTTTTTGGTAGGAGTAACAAGGTCCAAACGGTGAAACATGATCTTGTTGCCTTTGGGACACAGTGTACTTAAAAATAATGATTGGTAAACTACTAATTGGCTTTCCAACTATAGAAGATTAGGTTTGGGGGGATGTTTTAGATAACAGTTTGCAAGGCCTGGAGGCTTGTGTTTGGCAGAAATAATAGAAGTCTAGAAGATACAGTACATTTTAAAGAGACTTGTCACCTTTTTAATAAGTGTTGCTGCCCAAAATGAATAATTTTTGCAACTTGTAAAAAGTAATGAACTCAAAACTAACCTTTTTAGTTCAGATTCTGGGGTGGAGACAGTCTGTTGGATAGTTTAACATTGGAAACTAAAGGAGAAGGGTCCTCCAAACCTGACAACAGCAGGACAGGCAGGCAGTGCTAGAGATGGGGTTGGTGGAGAGGCAACAGCGGTAATTGCCACACTGTATGTATATAATCTTAGAGAGAGTGTCTGCTGTATCATCTGAATACAGTTGATAACATACCACAGGCAGAAATAGATCAAGGCCAAACCAGATGAGACATGAGAGATCTGTAATGAGAATGCATCTGAGATTTCTTAACATTTTAAAAAAAAGTTTTTAAAGCAGCCTGTTTTCCTGAATTCTGTACCCACCCACCCCACACCCAGGTACAGAGGGAAGAAGGGCAACCTACCTTTCACGAGTAAAGAAAATGGGGAGAAGGTTGTTTCTTACACCTTAATTCACTGCAAATTACCTCCCCTTAGTTGCATGGTCATAAGATCATAAGAAGAGCCGTGCTGGATCAGACCAATGATCCATCTAGTCCAGCATCCTGTCTCACAAAGTAGCCAACCAGTTCCTCTGGACAGCCAACAATGGGGCATAGAGGCCAGGTTCTTTCCCTGATGTTTCCTCCTGGCTCTGGGATTCAGAGGATTAGTGCCTCTGAATGTGGAGGTTCGCCTCAGCCACCATGGCTAGTTGCCATTGATAGACTTATCCTCCATGAATCTGGCAAGGTGGGGATATAAATCGAAATAAATAAATAAATAATCCTCTTTTAAAGCTGTTTATTCCTGTGGCCATCACTACATCCCCCGGCAGCGAATTCCATATTTTGATCACACACTGTGTATTTTTCTGTTGAAAAATAGGCCTTAAACTGTGCGCGAAGGGGCCTCACAATACACAAACATTTCCTGTCCTGTATTTGTGCTTGCCACAGCCTGCTTTCTTGATGTGCCATGTGCGCGTGCGCTGTTCAAGCAAGAATATTGATAGAGACCTTTGTCGGGGAGGATCCCTGGGGTAAGGTGTACAATCTGTTTCAGCCCAGTTAGAAAATGATACACCTGGAAGAGAGTGCCCCTTGGTCATGGGAGGGACTGCTGCTGCTGCTGCTGCTAGAGAAGACCAGCAAGTTCCACTTGTTCATTTTCGTGGCTCAGTGCCTGATAATTACTTTCTCTTTGCTGTTTTTTTTTTAAAAAATAATGTCTTTCCCCTGAATTTTTTATTAGGAAGCTGCCGCTCTTCATTGTCAGAGGGCTTAGGGCCTTTATATGTTTTTACTGTGAATCAGTAATCTTATGGATTTCTTTTTCTGAAGGATTTGGCTCTTGTGGCTCCTGAAGCCCCTTCGGAACAAGCCAGGAGAGTCTTTCAGACATATGACCCTGAAGGTGAGATGCGCAGCACAAGCCTAAGCATGTCCTACCTGCTCTTAAAGGAAAGGGGCAAGGTGTAAAATTGGGGCAGTTAGATACCCGATACTGAGCATACGCTCTAGCTGGTCCCTTGTTTAGAGTTCATAAATAAACAAACCCTGCTTTAAAATTATGCACAGTTTCCAGATTCCAGGAAGCAGTAATTTTCAGTTTAACTGGGGGGTAATTTCATAGACCATACCAACATTTACAGGTAAAATTAATATTTGTATGTGCTAATTAATGTATTTTGTTTTTTAGATAATGGCTTTATACCAGATACACTTTTAGAAGATGTAATGAAGGCTTTAGATCTTGTGTCAGATACTGAATAGTAAGCATAAATTATCCTTAATCTTCAGGGCTCAATTTGGGTATCATTTTGTAAGATAAGGGTTTTTTTCCTGTGTGGTAGGTACCTGGTGCAGTACATGTCAGCTATAAAACAAAAGATGCTTGCACATGAGTTCAGCTTCTGGTTTTGAAAACTGTTCTATGAAGTTTTTGTGTCCACTATTCCTTTATTTAATTCATTTGTGCCCAAATTGCCTTACATTGTTCTCCTCTCTTCCATTTTATCCTCACAATCCTGTGAGGGAGTGGGCTGCGGGAGTTTGACTGGTGAGCTTCCATGGCATGAATGGGGATTTGGAATCAAGTGGCCCAGTTGCTAGTCCATCACTCTTAACCACTACACCACACTGGCTCTCAGTGAAAAGAAACGTTGAATATTTTATTTCCCGTATAGCTATGTACCATTTCTCATTCTAGAATAAGCTGTGTAAGTAGATCTGTTGCAAAATATTCTGTGCATATAAAAATAATTTGGCTCAGGCAGAATGACTGCTTGACTGCAGTTATGTACAAGTGTGGGGGTAAGTGGTGTAACTTTTTTTCGTACTCCAGTCACAAATACCACAGGTTGTATCCAACCACTAGCGCAGCACATGTGGACTGACCCCACAGTCTTCTTCCATAGGTCTCCAGGCAGCCTCTAGCCTTCCTCCTACTTGTGGCCCTTCCTCCCATGGAAGAGCCCTTGAGTTTAAGGAAGGCTCCTTAGACTGGAGGAAGGGATCAGACTTGAGCCACAATGAATTGTAGGGTATAAATATTTTATTAAACAGATGAATAAACTTTGGCCAATGGAGTGGTAGAATCTGGGTAGGATCCCCCCATCATTTTTCTAGAGGGCCCCATTGAGAGAAGGGAAACAGGAAAATTCGCACACATTGTGCTGCTGATTGGTTGGACAGAACTCCATATCAGCAACTAAATTTTACTAATATAGTATTTATTCTATTAACGTACAACTCTGAATATCAGTATAGCTTGCATAGATAATGTAAAAAGACACTGTGCCATTAAGATGCTTTGATTTAAATGCATAATATAGGTAAATTCATTATGTCTCTCAGTACAATCCTGTGCAGAGTTGCTCTGTTCTAAACCCATTGAAATTAATTGGTTTAGCCTAGGGTAATTCTTCATAGGATTGCACTGTAAATCTGCTGTATTTGGTCCATGGTTAATACTGTTTGTTTGTTGCTTGTCAGATAAATAAAACAAGGCTTGGTCTTTCCAGTATGGTTTGGAAGACAATGAATATGTTAATGCTCAGAACCATCTGCCGTATCCATTAAGTTTTCTGGAGTACAAGCCCAGGAATTAGACAGTGTGGTTTTTCTGAAAGCTTTGCCTAATAAGGCATAGTGTCTCAATTATTGCTACCACTTTAATTTCAAATAAGATTACTTTGGTTTAAAAATAACTAGATTTTGGCAACAAGATGCCATTCCTTTGCAGTTGCCATTAAGATTTTAAATACAACAGTTTCATTGTTTTTGGCAGTAAAAAGTGTTTCAGAACCACAGTACTTAGTCATGCAAGAGTACAAATGCATCATACTGATGTTTTGTGTTTTTTTTTCCTTATCTTAGTGTCAATCTCATGAAGACCAAATTAGATCCAGAGGGACTAGGAATTATATTACTAGGTCCATTTCTTCAAGAATTTTTCCCTGAACAGGTAACCTAACAATTTATATTTGTGCTGCTTAAAGTAGGCCGTTTTGTAAATATATATATAGGTCAGTGATGTGTTCCACTTTTAAATATCAGACATTCATGTTATTCCCTCATTCTTCCCCCTTTGACCCCTCTTTATTTATTCCAAACTATTACAAATACAAATATATTTGTAGTAGTTTACCAGCATCAGAAGATGCTTGTATGGTCACCCAGGAGCCACTTGCTGTATTTAAAGTGGTAGGAACACCACCAGGCCACTGTCACCAACTACAGCCCCCCACCCCCCGGTCATCCCAAGGAAAGAATGCTTCTTAGTACTAGGGGCAAGTGCAGGAGTGGAGTTGCTCAATTAGGTTTCAGCACTAAAGAGGTCCAACAGAAATTCTTGTTGCTCATCTGTTCATTTGAGGTATGATTTCTTCTGAAAAGAGATCAGACAGTTTGAGACTAAGTGAAAAGTAGCCAATTATGGGACTAGATCCAGGTGGTCAGCCGTGTTGGTCTGTAGCAGTAGAACAAATTTAGAGTCAAGTGGCACCTTTATTTTATTTTATTATTTTATTTGTTCAGGGTGGCTTACAGAATATATATAAATATTAAAACAGCAAGGTATGTTAAGACACGGAAGTTAGATTAAAACCACAGCATATAACCACAGATTTCAAGGAACATAAAAGATGGCGGCATTTTCTCAACATCCAGGTGGTCAGCTACCACCATACTCCGGGTTCTTGCCAGGCTGTTAGTTGTTAAGTGAGTGCAGATGTTGGGCCGAGGGCCACGCTATTAAAAGGCAGCACCTTAATCGAAAGCCTGGTGGAAGAGCTCTGTTTTACGGGCCCTGCTGTTTTTATCATCTCAACGGTTTGGTATGGTAAATTAAGCTGAGAGGGAATATGACAGATCAACATTCATACAGAATGTCATGGTAAGTGGGGATTTGGACCCAGGTCCTCTGGTCTAAGTCCAGCACTCTGACCAATGCATCAATACTGTCTTTTACAGTTGGGATACTTCTCTTTTGTTCTAATTTCAAGGTCCTAGAAGATCTTCATGATAATGCATTCTATTTATTTCCTCACCTGCAAGTGTTCTTCCCATATATTAATAACAGAGTATAAATGCTGAAGCCCTGACCTGGATAGCCCAGGCTAGCCCAGTCTTGTCAGATCTGGGAAGCTAAGCAGGTTTGGCCCTGGCTAGTATTTAGATGGGAGACCACCAAGGAATACCAGGGTCAAGACGCAGAGGCAGGCAAAGGCAAACCCCTAAAACGTCTCTTGCCTTGAAAACCCTTCTGCTGTGACTTGATGGCAAACAACAAATAAACGCTGAACAAAGAAAGGGAAGAAATCCCCTCCATGAGACTAAACTGTGATTTGAAACTGACCATTTTATGTTTGCATTTAGGACTCCAAGGTTCAAGAATCATTCCCCGTATACCACTACAATGGATTGAAGCAATCGAATTATAATGAAAAGGTATGGCCACTTGAGACAAAATGAGCAGAGCCATACCAAATTAGAAGTGGCACTTCAATTAGAATTGCAATTGACTGTATCAAAAACCCAAATGAAGCAAGCTGCATTCAGGTTACCTCCAAGTTGCCGGCTCTCCATTGGATAAATAATCATTATTGTGCTGGTTGCCGCATGAGAACAATTGAAACACATTAGAAACAAAAACATATCACCGAAGATAAATACATTTTATCACAGATTTAGTCTTTATTAATAAAAAGTGAACGACTTTTTAATGAGAGCCTTAACATAACAGTGCTCCAAATGTCAGCAAGGAAGCTCATTTAGGTGTGTATAAACATGTTGCCATGGAGCTTGACAAATTATATTCCAGCATAAGGAAACAGGTTGCATGAAAAATGTTTACATCCAATGTTGTAGGGATTGCGCTAGCAAAAACATTGCATTACCAGGTTTCAGTATTGCCTCGGCCACTCCCCCTGTTAATGAAAGGGATGTCCCATGAGTAGATTCACTGGTAACCATGGAGACAACAGGGGGCTAACCTCCTAAAGACAGGAGCAACTCCTGAGGTCATCAGGAAAATCTTCCTGTGTTTTTTATCCTCACAACAACCTTGTATATTAGGCTAGGCTGCTAGTTTGAAGGCCATATTATGTGGGAGATGCATGACTGACCCAGTGCTTTCTTTAACATTAAAATACAGCCATGGCAGAAGCATTAGCACTAGTTAAAAAATTCCTCTGTGCTGTTTCCCTGGTAGAACCCACACACACACACACTCCCAGACTCTGGATGGGGGAGGGTGAAGATGCTATGTACTTCTTTCCTCTCCCTTATCACAGTTAGTAGCAGCTGTGGGGGATATCAGGTTCTATGGGGAAAGGTTAATTCCTACCCCAGTGCCATGACTTCAGTCCAAATCTGGGCCTCCCACAGCTACTCTTTAATGGTTGAAAAACATGAGGAGATCCAGTCATAAATAATGTGTGATTTTAATGTAAGCTAAGCTTTAAACTGATTCCAGAGTAAACTTTGCATTGTTCTTTTGTGGGTTTTTCCCCAAATCTCTAAAATAGTAGACTAAGCTAGATCATTTCATACTGGCAGGTCATGTATGTTGAAGGCACAGCGGTGATTATGGGCTTTGAAGACCCTATGCTACAGACTGATGATACTCCAATCAAGCGCTGTTTGCAGACCAAATGGCCATACATAGAACTCCTCTGGACCACAGATCGATCCCCTTCATTAAATTGACATTGAAAGAAGACCTTGTACTGTTATCCAATGTTGGAAGGGGTTGGGTAGGCAGCTACCTGTATTTTAAAACAAAACCCTGTACTTCAGCTGTGTGGCTATACACTGGTATCACTGAGAAACTGTAAATAAACACTTTTTCAGTGTTAATTTAGATTTTTTTAAAAAACTGGATTTATTTGTATTATATCAGCTAGTTCTTTTTTACCCATTCTACTACAGTTAAAATGCAGATTCTCACCCGGAAGCCTCTCTGATCAGCCAAAAGCCTGAAGGATGGTTTAGCACTGCAACATCTGTGTATTAGGTGAAATTTGTCTTAAATACCATAGTATTCACTTGTTTACACATCTGGCCATATATTTCATTTGAACGATGCTGCCTTAGGACACACTTTGCAAGGGCATCATTCCCTTCCAGTGGGCCCAGTGACAATGAAAGGGAGCTTGCAGAAGAATTGGTGTTCTTGTGCAGTCCCCATTCATTTCACTGGAGATTGTTCTGGAGAACTTCCCGGTGGGTGGTGTGCCCCTAAGCGCTATCAGGACTAGATTGGCATTTGCACTGAATAGTTTCAATGAGTTAAGTTTCTGCTGTTGCTTTTTTTTCCCTTCTAGAAATCGACATGGCTTTGCACAAATGGGGCCAAAATTATAAATCTTAAAATATATAAATGATGAATGCTATTTATTGGCAGTTATATTTTTTCCCCCTGGGCTTACTGAAAGTGGAAGGATTTAAAAAGGATATTAATATTTGAAGCTGTATAAAGGAAATGTAAAAAACTTAACAGCAAAGAGAATTTGTGCTATGATTTTTGCAGTTGTCCATATTATTATTGCCAAATACCTCTTCTCAATATATCCTAATAAAAACATAAGCCAGTACTATTGTATGTGTTACATGCATGAAAACATCTGTTATTAAAGTAGTGTAGTCATTATTTATTATCTAGCAAGGCATAAATAAAAAAAAAATGAACCCAAATAGTGACCTAGTGGTGTCTGCCTGCCTCATTGCCTATCTGATTTGGTCACTACTTGTTTTTTAAAGTGCCATCAAGGAAATAGGTATTGGGAAAGAATAAATTGTTTAGATGAAAGTTTTTTGCGTGACAAAACAGTAATCTTCAGCCAAATAATCCCAGTTGCTAAGAAGAAGAGGAGGAGGAGATTGGATTTATACCCTGCCCTTCACTTGGAGTCTCAGAGTGGTTTACAAACACCTTTCCCTTCCCCTCCCTACAACAGATACCCTGTGAGGTGGGTGGGGCTGAGAGAACTCTGACATAAATTGCTCTTTCAGGAACAGCTGTGCCAGAGCTTGTGACTGATCCAAGGTCACATCAGCATGTGCAAGTGGAGGAGTGGGGAATCAAACCCAGTTCTCCCAGATTAGAGTCCACACACTAAACTGGCTCTCTAGGAGCTTCCTGGTTTAAAAAAGTTTCAGAACAAGCTCTGTTCTTAGAAGGTTGAGAGGGAGTGATATGTCACTTTTAAAATACATTACATATGCTGTTCATCATAGTGATACCTTTGCAGTCCTACATGGGTACTGCGTACGTACAGGACTGCCATGGAGAGGATTTTTTGAAGCTCAAACTGCTCCATCCTCCTCTCCCACACATTTTCCTGTCTTTTCCAATGTGATATAGAGGAGCCGGAGCACCCTTTCCTCAGTTCTCTCTCTGCGGCCACTGACCAGAACTTCTGTTCTTTTGTGGTCATGTGGCTGGCATGACTAAACACCAAGGCGCACGGAAGGCTGTTATCTTCCCACCGAAGTGGTACCTATTTATCTACTTGCAATTTCTTGCTTTCGAACTGCTAGGTTGGCAGGAGCTGGAACTAGAGATGGGAGCTCACTCCGTCATGCGGCAACTCGGGTCTTGAACTGCTGAACTACCGACCTTTCACAGCCTGCAGTTCAGCATCTTAACCACTTGAGCCACCGCAGCTCCTATTCCTAAGGATTAGAAGGTAGCTAATATAACCCCAATTTTTAAAAAAAGGTTCCAGAGGAGATCCAGGAAATTACAGGCCAGTCAGGTTAATGTTCGATACCAGGTAAGTTAGTGAAATTTGTTATTAAAGATAGAATTAGTCGGCACATTGATGAACAAAAGCTATTGAGGAAGAATCAGCAAGGATTCTGTAAGAAGATATTTTCTCACTAACTTGTTAGAGTTCTTTGAGGGGGTGAATAAACCTGTGGACAAGGGTGACCCAATAGATGTTGACCTAGGCATCCAGAAAGCTTTTGATAAAGTTCCTCATCAAAGGTTCCTAAGTAAGCTCAGTAGTCATGGGATAAGAGGATAAATCCAATCCCTCTGGCTGGGAGGGCGGGGTATAAATTTGAAGAAATAAATAAAAACTGGTTAACAGCAAACAGACTGAGTATAAATGGGCAGTTTTCACAGTGGAGGGTTGTGAGCAGTTGGGTACTGCTTGGAACTAGGTCGGGTCCTTTTTAACTTGTTCATTAATTATTTAGAGTTGTGAGTAAGCAGTCAAATGGCTAAGTTTGCAGATGACACTAAGTTGTTCATGGTGGTGAGAACCAGGGAGGATTGTGAGGCACTCCATAGAGATCTGTCAAGGCTGGGCAAGTGAGTATCAGCGTGGCAAATGAGGTTCAATGTGGGCAAGTGCAAAGTAATGCACATTGGAGCCAAAAATCCTAACTATAAATACACATTAATGGTGTCCAAACTGGCGCTAACTGACCAGGAGAGAGCTCTTGGAGTCGTGGTACATAACCCACTGAAAATGTCAACTCAGTGTCAAACAAAATCAGAAAACAACCGTGAACATCAGACCCCAAAGTATCAACAGTCAGAGAATTTGTATATGCAGTGAGTAATATCCATGCATCTTTTATACAGTAAACAATGTCTGTTTGAAATTAATACAATGTACAATATCATAAGAAAAATCCTATTCAACATCATTTCCAGATTTCCAATGTTTCAAATGGAATTCTTCCTCAGGAAATATCCTTCACAGAGAGCAGTAACCTTCAAGATCTTAAGATTATGCCTATTTTTCAGCAAGAACAATAACCAATCAGTTGGGCGCAGATCACAAATCCTTCCCAAAGTGAATATCACACAAATATCTTGCTTGGATTCAAAAAATGCCTCTGCTGGGGATTATTAGGAAAGGAACTGAAAACAAATCAGCCAGTATCATAATGCCCCTGTATAAATTGATAGTGCAGCCTCATTTGGAATACTGAGTACAGTTCTGGTCACCACACCTCAAAAAAAGATAGCATTGGGGAAAGTGCAGAAAAGGGTTGCATGGAATTGCATCACACAGGGAATTTATGGAGAGTTCTTTTCTGAGATTGTTATAGAGAATCATGGAACGTGGATCTTTCTTTGAAAAAGCTGTGATGGGAAAGACAACTAATTAGCTAGCATGCTCGTTGGAAGGAAATGCTTCATGAATTCCTGATTCTATTTTGAAATCATCAATTGTGGATCTTGCATCTGGACAAGCTTTGCCTGTTTCATCCACTGGACTTTGATGTATATGAATAAGGCTGTTTGTAACTGATATGGACATATGAAATTGATGTCTTTGTGATTGAATTAATATATAACCACTATACAGTGGGATTGTAGATTATTGATTCAAAAGAGGTTATTTTCTATACTATTATACACAGTTGTGTTGGTTTTTTTGATACACAGAAAATAAGTCAGTGATGTTTTCCATTATTCTCTGAGGATTCAGTGAAAGAGGCAGGGTCTGTACTGTCTATCCTGAAGAGCTTGCTGATTCTGGATACTTTTTTGTTCAGCTTTCTTTTGTTAAAATTGAGCTATTTTATTAAATTTATAGTAACAATGGTGTTCCTGTGATAGCTGGTTGGCCTTCATTCTATACAGTCTTTAAAGATCACTGATGTCAGAAGCAATGGTTTTATCAGTCACAAAATGTGCTGCTGACCTGTGTGAATCTAAGAAATACGTTTCAGTAATGATGCATTTAAAAACACTATCAGACCAAAGAATGCATTTATAAATTCATATATTATACCTCTGATAGCTGCTGTTCTGGTATGAACATTCATAATGCAGGAGTATATTATTTTACAAAGGACTGGTTTTTCTTTTTTTACTATAAGCATTTCTATTAGGGTTGCCAGCTCTGCGTTGGGAAGTACTTGGAGATTTTTTTGGGGGTGGAGCCTGAGGAGGGCGGGGAGGGACTTCAATGGGGTATAATACCATAGAGTCCACTTCCAAAGCAGACATTTCCTCCAGGTGAACTGGGCCCTGTTGCCTGGAAATCAGTTGTAAAAGCAGATCTCCAGCCACCACCTGGAGGCTGGCAACCATAATTTCTATATACACAGAAAGGTAGTTCCAGAACAGTACCTTGTTGGCTTTGGCAGCACCCTGTCTGCTGCAAAATATGGACATATTTCCAGTGAATCATGCTGAAGATATTTTTATTGGGAGGAAGGGTGAAGAAGAGATCTGCAGTAGAAAATTTTTGAAAATTACATAACAGTACAAAAGTAGTATTTGTATAGGAGCCCTAAATATATCTGAGCAGCTTACCATGTGCTTTATTGGGGATGGGGGGAGGAAGCCTAAGTAAAAGAACTTGCTGTTCAGATTAAAGCTGTTGGGGAGTGTGCCACCTCATCCACACCCCAGTCTTGTGATGTTACTGACCGTTTTGTTCGGGCTCCTTTTTACAATATCCGATGATTCTTCAGGGCTCTGTATTTTGCTGTGGCAATTTCTAGCCTTGTGGTTAAGTTACCATAATTAAAACTCAAACACAATATTGGGACTACTGAGGAGAAGCTGACCAGCCCAATTACTAGTGGGTGCAAGGCAGAACATACATGTCACACCTGTGGAAGGACTACGGCTCAGTGGAAGAACCTCTGCTTTGCATGCAGGAGGTTCCTGGTTCAATCCCTGGCATCTCCAGTTAAAAGGGCCAGCCAGTAGGTGATGCACAAGACCTGCGTCTGAGACCCTGGAGAGCTGCTGCCAGTCTGACTTCACAGTACTAACCTTGATGGACCAAGGGACTGATTCAGTATAAGGCAGCTTCATCTGTGTTCATGCTAGAATAACCTATCCTGCAGTCACTCCATCAGTTACAGGGCTCCACTCAAGTACTGGTTGCCATGTTCAAGGCCCTTCATGGCCAGTTTGGTGTAGTGGTTAGGTGTTCGGACACTATTCTGGGAGAACCAGGTTTGATTCCCCACTCCTCCACTTGCACCTGCTGGATGACCTTGGGCAAGCCATAGTTCTGTCAGAGCTGTTCTTGAAAAAGAGCAGTTTCTGTCAGAGCTCTCTCAGCCCCACCTACCTCACAGGTGTCTGCTGTGGGGAGGGGAAGGGAAAGGAGTTTGAAAGCCGCTCTGAGACTCCCTTGGGTAGTGAAGGTTGTGGTATAAATCCAGTCTCTTCTCTTATCTAAAATAAACTGATAGAATGTGTAATTTGTGATTATCAATTAAATAATCTCATATGGCAGAAATCTTGTAGTCTGGAATAATGGAGAGGTTTGAGTTGACAGTTCTAAGCTAGATCTGTTATCAGAAGTTCTGATAGCTTCGGCTGTGGTTCTAACGCTCTACATGAACCTGTACTCCAAATTGAAGATGTCTGCAATCCACCCACTGGCTTTCTAATCCACTCACCCCTGTTTTAAACAGCAGTCCAAAAGCTCTAAGACTAAAAAGATTTATTTCAGCATGAGATTTTATGAGCAAGAGATCACTTCCTCAGATGCACAGCAAGAAGGTTTCTCTACAATCTGAAAGATTTTAACTGGAAATTGCAGATTATGTGCTCTGTTAATGAGTTCTGGCCTCCGCAGGTATCACCAGCTGAATGAATTACAAGGGGACTTCCATATGAATGGCCGTGAACATGAGAAGTAGAAGCCTCACCCAGCTGTGCTACTCAATAGATCATAAAGCTGCAAGAACCTTGGCCTCAAATCCAAGTGGCCAGCTTCTTTGGATCTGCACCTGAAAAAACTGGCCTCTTGCTCATAACAACTTAAATCACAATAGACTTCTTTGTCTTCAAGATATCACATGTTCAGAAGTGAGTCTCCTGTCTATCTGCATTATCTTCAACCTCTCCCAGGTCTAACAGTCTAGTGGCCCATCTCTGAAAAGGCTTTTGTGATTCTAGTCATCTGGGAATTATTGATTACTGGCACACTTGGAGGAACAAAGACCTAGAGGGTCCAGTATTGAAGTGCGGAGCTTTCTTTAAATTAATTCCCAACAGGGACTGTGCCTTTGAATGGAGGTAATCAAGTGCAGCTAAACTGTTTTCCAAGAAAACTGGATTGGCTGTAAGGAGATCAAACTGAGGGCCCTTGAGTCATGACACCAACAGGAAGCGGTCTTGAGGGGAAGAGAGGGTATCTTGTTTGTGTTTTTAGATAGCCCTGTTTTCCATTTAACCTTTGAAGGGAAGAGGTCCAGAAAGAGTGCGGAATTTTTTGGGTTTGTTTGTGTTCTTCTGGGTGGGCAAGAACCCTGTAAAATAAACACAGACCTCTCTCCCACCCTTCTCTGGGAAGGGCTTTGTTTGGGTTGGTCAGAGTTTCCTTTGGAGAGACATTTTTCATCACTGAAGACCACGGTCTTGCTGGGACAGACTTCCTTACAGAGATAATGGCTTTTGTTGGGGCAATGCTGGGGGTGGGGGGGAGGTGACATTGCTTTTCCTGTCCTATTTCAGTGTGCCCAACAGACTGGATGAGGAAAGGTTCAAGGCCAGCTGTCTCTCTTGATTTCACAACAGCAGGGTTCATTTTCCAAAGAAAATAAAGGAAGGTAATGGGGTCAGTTTCCTTCTGTTTTATGGGACAGAACTGCTTTTTTTTTTTTACTCCCAGTTTTTTGTCCCATCGAAATAGAAGCACTGCAAATAAAAACTCTTTCACAGTCTGTTTTACTGATGGATGCCTGCCCATTAAGCAGGCATGAGAAGCAAGTGATCATATTCCACATTCTATGTAATGGTCTTTGCTTCCCTCTCAAAAGAGACAGCCCATACACAATCACTCTCCGTCTGCATACTTTTCAAATATAGAACTTTAAGTAGAACTCCACTCACCTGAATGTAACATATCCTGCATCTGAAGTTGTCTCTGGTTTAGAAAAGCATATGCCACACTTGGCAAATTTTGTTAACATTCGGAAAGGATTGTCACCTAAAGCTGGTACTTGGGTCCCTTTTTTCCATTGAAATGTCCTTACATCAAAAGGCACTTTTCATGGACTTTATTTAAGTTCTCTTTTACAACTTCTTTTAAAGCCAACAGAACAGAGTGCAGGACAGAACTCTTTGGTATGTCATAAGAGATGTGAGCTGGCTGTTCTCAGTTTATGTGTGTGATTAGCCCAAACTGAGCTGATCTTGTCAGAGCTCAGAAACTAAGCACAGTCAGTATTTGGATGGGAGGCCAACAAGGAAAACGAGCTGCTGCACAGAAGAAGGCAATGGCAAACCATCTTTGCTCATTCTTCCCTTGAAAACCCCATGAGGTGGAACTTTATGGGTTCTACATGAGTCGGTTGTGACTTGATGGCACACTTTACCTTAATGCACAAACCTCCTATTTGTGTCTTGCTTTCATCATAGCAAGCATCACTTTGATTGTACTGTCCTAGGCAACTGCTCAGTTCACCAACGTGTGAAAGGCAGAAACGGCACTCTTGGTCTTTGGCATTAGAATCTATTCCCACAGCCATCAGCATCTTTGGTGTCTATAGGAAAACTGTTCACATTGTGTTTCCCACTTCATAGCAAGCTGGTTCTGAGGGTCTGCATTCCTCAGTCCTGCAGGATGTGGATTTTGGTGTCTCCTTTGTAAGTTGTAAGCCAAAAGCTGAGTCTGCAAGACTGTGTTTATATGTTTATATGTTGCTTTTCTCCCAGCTTGGAACCCGAAATGATTTACATCAGATTCATAGGAAGAACACAGTCCATGCACTGACCTGTCCTAGATCTGCATGGCATCAGTCAAGTTCCCATGCTTTCCAGAGCCAGTTTGGTGTAGTGGTTAGGTGTGGTTAGGTGTGTGGACTCTGATCTGGGAGAACCGGGTTTGATTTCCCACTCCTCCACTTGCACCTGCTGGTTGACCTTGGGCAAGCCATAGTTCTCTCAGCCCCACCTACCTCACAGGGTGTCTGTTGTGGGGAGGGAAAGGAGTTTGTAAGCCGCTCTAATACTCCAAGTGAAGGGTGGGGTACAAATCCAATCTCCTCTTCTTCTTCAAACCATACCTTTGTGTGAATGCCACAGGGGGGCAACCCATGCAGACTCCGTAAATGCGTATCCATCACCCTGAATAGATCCTTAGAAGCTCCATCTGCACTTGGTGTAGTCATACCACTAAGCAACTTGTTAAAAATAGATTAACAATCACTCAGTATATTTATACAGAGGCATCTTCATTTTCATACGCTTTAAAATTGCAGCTAATTTTGTTCCATTTTGAAAATGCAAATATAAGATGAACAAACCGTAATGTAGAAAGTGACCGTATAATAGTTATGTCTGAAGTTATATTTTTGTTCTCCTGTTTGAATTAGGGAGACTGCAGTGGCTAAATTTCCCTGCTCAGGAAGTTCACTGGACAGATTGGTTTATAACAGCTATCATTATGTATATCACTTAACACTGCAACTGAGAGGAAGGATACCTCTAAGTCAAACACAGTGCGGCAGTGCAGGCGGTGATGACAGCTTAGGTTAGTACACTTAACCTTGGAAATAAATTCTCGTTTTAGTTGCAGTTGCCGGAAGAGGCCAAGAACTCCTGTTTGCAGCACAAAGACAGGATCGGCTAGAATAGGCACCCAAAAAACTTGTTTTAAGTGCTTTTATCCCAGACGTTCTCAAATTACTCCTCAATATTTCTTCTCTGTGTACTTTTGTTCGCCCTGTCAAAGCTCGACAAGTTGTCTTAGAGGATAAATACTTGGACATGTGTGAGGAGGAAGAGAGGGATTGTCATTCTTTGATTCAACATCGTGACAGTAAAGAAAAATTAACAATTTGCTTTGTTGCATAACCATTCTTTATTTATTTACTTTATTCATACCCTACCTTTCTCCTCAGTGGGGACTCAAAGTGACTGACATCCTCCTCCTCTTCTCAATTTCATTTTCATGGACACCCTGCGATGTCGGTTAAGCTGAGAGTGTGTGACTGGCCCAAGGTCACCCAGCAAGCTAACATGGAATAGTGGGGATTTGATTCTGGGTCGCTGAGGTCCAAACTGGATGTGAGGTGTCCTTGTGGCCACCATAAGGATGCTGCCGCCATTTTAAAATCATTTCAAAATGTGGCAAGGGTATAGTCCTGATTGGGCCTGTAATGTGCCACTCTTGCTCCCCCAGTGCCTTTTCACGTGCCGAAACAGCCGTGGTGTGTGTGTGTCAGGGGTCGTTTCGTAGAAAAAGAGCTAGGGGAACTCATTAGCATAACTCATTAGCATATGCCACACCCCCTGACATCACTGGAAGTGTGTCAGAAGGCCACACCCCCTGCCATCACCGGAAGTATGTCATAAGGCCACACCCACCACTCAGTCTTAAAGGTGCTATTTGTTAGTCTTAAAGGTGCTATTTGAACTCTTGGACTATTTTGCAGCAACAGACTAACACAGCTAATTCCTCTGAATCTAAACCCACCACTCAGGCTCCACCCCCAAAATCTCAAAGGTATCGCCAACTCAGAGCTGGTGAGCCTATCTGATGGCACATGTGGGGGGAAACAAGCAAACCACCCATGTCAGGTAAAAAGGAGAGATTCCAGGGAGAAAAAACAGCTATAAACCAAGACCAGCTATAAACCAAAACAGCTATAAACCAAGCATGGGGGCAGATGACCACATTGCTACGGAAAACACACAGAAAATCCAGGCATTTATACTTTGTTTTCACTCCCTCCCCCCAACAATTCTGGCGGCCGCCCTGGTTTCAGCTCTCGCTGAGCCCCCGTCGAGCTCAGCGGTGGAGCTGCGAGGCCGGCGGGAGTGTGGAGAAGCCCTGCCAAGCCCCCCCGCCCCCAACGGTCCCGGCCACCGCCGCTGGCCTTCCAGCTCCACCGTCATGAGGGGCCCAGCGGTAGACCTGCAAGGCCG
>NW_015174274.1:439375-447006 GCF_001447785.1 Gekko japonicus | reverse complement strand
CTTGCAGCTCCACTGCCGAGCCCCATCAGGGGCCCGGCAGTGGACCTGCAAGGCCGGCGGGAGTGCAAGGAGGCCACGCGAAGGCCCTCCCTGGCCCCAGGCAGGCAGGGGTGGGGAGAGGCGGGGAGGAAGCAACTTACCCTCCCTCTTCTCCTGCCTCCTCCTGGCTGAATGAGGGCCGGAAGCGGGGTGGCTGGAAGCAGGGGGCGGGGCTTCGTCGTGTGCCCTGCCCCCCGCACCTCACCCGGGGGAACGGCGATCCTCCGCGATCCCCCTCGAATCGACCTCTGGTGTGTGTGCAGCTGTTATTGGCACTTGATAAAGCGCGGGGGTGCACCTCAGCCCAGCATAGGTTTGCCAACCTCCAAGTGGCACCTGGAGATCTCCTGCTATTACAATGAATCTCCAGATGATCAAAATCAGTTCCCCTGGAGAAAACGGCTGCTTTGGAAGGTGGCCTCTATGGCATCATACCCTGCTGAGGTTCCTCCCTTCCGTCAAACCCTGCCCTCCCCGGGTCCCACCCCACAAAATCTCCAGGCATTTCCCAATCCCGAGATGGCAACCCTAGCCCACCGTCCCTCATAGCATTTTAAAATGCCTTTCAAATGGCAGCCAGTCTGGTCTGCAGATCCTCATCTGACGCACTACCCATTCTACCACCCCGGCTCTCACCTTTGTGATAATGAATGCTACTTATTTCCCGGATGTTCACAAACTGCACTCAAGGAGGGAAGCCATGTCCATATATTACTTTTCTATGACACAGACTTACTGAGGCAGTGTTCAGGGGAGGCCCTGAAATGGTAGAGAGAAAGCCTTAAGATATGTTTCTCTACCACATTAGCAACTGGAACCGAATTTTTCAACCTTGAGGTAGCTAAATGCTTTCAGCTTTATCTGGGTAGGCTGAGGACACCCAGGGTACATCACATTAATGTTATACAGGGAGCTAGACGCACTGGGTGCAGCATCACAGTCTAGATTTGCACCCTGTAAATCATTGTGTAATGCAGATGTAACGCAGATTCAGTTGCCTTTCTTTAGCAACCAACTGATTGGTGCTGTCGAACTGAGAACGCCAAATACCTGTTAATGGAAGTATTCACAAATCCCATCCAAGAAGAATCACTGAAGCTCCACAGTCCTAGGTGCTAAATGCAGACCTTAGCACTGTGCATTACATGAGCTGGGATCTACCAGCACAGCAATCCATGTGCAGAAGCTGTTTCATGTACTGGTCGTACCTGCTGGACTGAGAGAAACACAAGGTACAGATATATGTGTCAATGTGAACAAAGAACACAAGCAGAACTTGAAGGTGTGGGAGTTTTAAAAATGCCCAGAAGCTGTACCAACAGAAGCAATACTCTGCAGCAGTCAAAAGGCTTTGGGGCTAGGTGGGTAGATTACACACAAGGAAAAAGCTTTTTGATATATTATTACGATTTCAACATTGGATTCTACTGCACAGCCTTCTGCAAAGTTTGTTGCAATATAAACTTAATTTGAACTCTTGATGTTTAAAAACTGCGAACCTTAGGCACTGGCAATCTCACGTAAACTTTGATGTGAATTACTCTGGACCGCTGGCTGAGTTAGCAGCAGAATTCTCCCCCACCCCACCCACCCAAACGAAAACACACAATGCCTCTAGGATGCATCATCCTGTAGCAGCTTGGAACAATTTGATTCAGACAACAACAAAATGAGCTGCCTAGTTCTCTATACCCAAACATGGACATTTCCAGAAATGGCATTTTAATTTTTTTAAAAACAAGTACAGCCATTTTTTCCATGAAACCTTAGAAAAGTCAAGCTTCACTTTTACACACATCAACATTATTTTATTTATTTATTAATTTATTGTTTATATCCCGCCTTTCCAGATATCTGGCTCAAGGCGGCTAACAACATTAAAATGGCATAAACAACCAAGTTAAACCAATTAATAAATACCATACCAGTTAAAACAACACCAGTTGCAATTAACCCAACAGAAATGGCAGGAATCGGAATCCCATCCAACGATAGGGGTAGCGTCCAGCGGAATCTCAGGCCCGAGGGTGTTCTACAATTTCAGACCAGGCGATGTTCCAGGGCACACTCATCAGTGGCAGCCCCTAGTCGAAAGCCTGGTGGAAGAGCTCCGTTTTACAGCCCCTGCGGAACTGTAAAAGGTCCCGTAGGGCCCTGATGTTCTCCGGGAGCTCATTCCACCAGGTTGGGGCCACCACTGAGAAAGCCCTGGTTCTGGTGACGTTCAGCCTGGCTTCTTTCAGACCAGGGAGGGTCAGGCGATGTTGTGACCCTGGCCGCAGTGCTCTCTGGGGCACATATGGGGAGAGGCGGTCCCTCAAGTAGGCAGGCCCCTGACCATGTAGGGCTTGAAAGGTTAGCACCAGCACCTTGAACCGAATCCTGTACGCTATAGGCAGCCAGTGCAATGTTCTCAGCACGGAATGGATGTGGTCCCGTATAGAGAGACCCAACAACAGCCTGGTCGCGGCATTCTGCACTAGCTGCAGCCTCTGGATCTGGGACAAGGGCAGCCCCATGTAGATAGCGTTGCAGTAGTCTAATCTCGAGGTGACCATTGTGTGGATCATTGTTGCAAGGTCATTGTGTTCGAGGAAGGGAACCAGCTGCCTGATCAGCTGTAGGTGGTAAAAGGCCGCCTTGGCAGTGGCTGCTACCTGGGCCTCCATTGTTAAGGAGGCATCCAGGAGCACTCCCAAGCTCCAGACCCTCGGCGCTGGCACCAATGGTGCCCCACTGAAAGCCAGCAATGGGATCCCTGCCCCTGACCCACTACTCAAGCACAGGACCTCCGTCTTTGTTGGATTCAGTTTCAGTCAGCCCAGTCTAAGCCAGCCCGCTACATCCTGAAGTGCCAGCTCCAGGTCATCTGGGTCAGAGCCGGACCACCCACCCAACAACAGATATAGCTGGGTGTCATCAGCGTACTGGTGCCACCCCAGCCCATGCCTCCGGGCAATCTGGGTGAGGGGGCGAATACAGATGTTAAACAACATTGGGGATAGCACCGCCCCTTGCGGCACCCCACACACCAGTGGGTGCCTCTGGGATGTCTGCCACCCTCTGACCCCGACCCTGGAGAAAAGAGGCAAACCATTGCAGGGCAAGACCTTGGATTCCAGTGTCGGCGAGGTGGTGAATCAGTAACTGGTGGTCGACGGTGTCAAACGCCACCGACAGATCCAACAACACCAGCACTGCCGTGCCGCCCCGATCCAGATGCCTTCCGAGGTCATCTGTGAGAGCGACCAGTGCCGTCTCCGTCCCATGACCCGGCTGGAAGCCGGACTGGAACGGGTCCAGCATGGAAGTGTCATCCATAAAGCTCTGCAATTGAACCGCCGCTGCTCTCTCCAGTATTTTGCCCAAATTGGGCAAATTGGAAAACGGCCGATAGTTGGCCAATTGGTTTTTTCAGAAGAGGGTGGACCATCGCTTCCTTGAGTGCCCCTGGGAAAAGCCCCTCAATGAAGGACTTATTGATAATGTCCCTGAGGGCACCTCGTAGCCCCTCATGACTAGCTTTTATAAGCTATGAAGGGCACGGATCAAGGCAACTCGTGGTTGGGCGTACCATTGAGAGCAATTTGTCGACTTCCTCAAGACCGAGTGGACTGAAATAATCCAGAATAGAACTAGAAGACGTGCAAGGAGCCTCGAGTTCACTCACTGTTTCAACTGTAGGCGGGAGGTCACGGCAGAGCAGCAGGATTTTATCTGCAAAATAGTTCACAAAAGCCTCACAGCCAATGTCCATTTCCCTATCATTTAGCCTGCTCTGTGGCAGCTCTGTTAATGACCGAATAGTTCTAAATAATTGTGCCAGGAGTGAGCTAGCAGACGCAACCGCGGCCACATAGAATTGTCTCTTTGCAGCTTTGCCATCTCATAGGATCTCATAAACGTCCTATATGATGCTATTGATGCTTCGTCGCGGTCGCACTGCCACTGTCTCTCAAGTTGTCTGAGCCCTCGCTTCATTTGCCGCAGCTCCTCAGTAAACCAAGGAGCCCGCTTATAGCAAGGGTGCAGAGGACGATCTCATAGATGGTCATGCCAGTCCTCGACAAGCTCATCCAGTGAGCCACCAGGGGGCATGGGATCCCACAGAGCCATCTGGAATCACTGGGAGTCCATCTGGCTCCACGGGCGAGCCAAAATACGCTCGCCGCCCAAACGGGGTCAAAGGGACACATTCATACGGGCCTTCAGGGCATAGTGGTCCGACCGTGGAACTGCCGAAGCAGTAATCCGGTCCGCCGTGAAGATCAAATCAAGCATATGCCCAGCCTGGTGCGTGGGAGCCGTTACATATTGGGTGAGTCCTAGTGCCACCATGGACAACACCAAGTCCATCGCCGGCATAGAGGCACATCATCGGCATGGACATTGAAGTCACCCATCAGCCTGGGGAACCCTAATACCCAGCCTGACACGGCCTCAACCAGAGATGGCAGGCTATTGGCTGGTGCGTGACGCAGTCGGTACACCAACCAAATAGAAAAACTCTCCCCAGCCTCCAACACCAGGCCCTCTAGTATTTGGGCAAAAACTCTATAGTAGAAGACATTTTTACCAAAGAGTTTTTGCCTAAACACCAGAGTGTCACAGCCACAGCACAGCATGACGACTTCTCTTCCTGTGCAATACTGGCGACATGGCCTTAGGCCTTCCTCTTTCTCCTCGTAAGCCCCCCCCCCGCTTGCCAGGAGGTGCCTGGCAACCATAACAAGCGCCCCCTTCTCCAATAGCACTACTATTGTCACTTTGCCAGGAGCACCCAAGAGGAACAAAGCAATCACAAATGAATTCTTGGTTTGTATGCCCACTCGCACTTTTAAAGGACCCTGCCTAAGGGCCCTCCAATCCCAGAGCTACTGGCACTACAGGTAAACTGAAATATGCAGGAAGGTGCACACATACACAAACTTGTTCACAATGCACCAAAGACTTGCAAAACGGCAGTTTCCACCATAACAGCAATTGGGGGGGGGGGTTGTTGCTAAAATGCAATTATAAATTATATGTCTGCTCCCATCTCTACTGCATGGGAAACCGGGTGAGAAGGAACTGTACGCAGATTATGTCTCCTTGTCATTCCACGCAGCCCTCACACTGGATACACCGCTACTTTGCCAGGTCCCACCGACTGGTTCAAGGTAAACTGAAGCCCTTCTGCACCTTACCTGTGCCATTCAGCTGCCTGCTAGTGTCAGCCCTCCCCAGGGAGTATGCTACTCCTGCTGCAATAAGGCCAAGGATGGGATGGGCTTCTTGCAGGTGAGGCATGGAGGGGGCCTGAGCCTACTGAGAATGATTGGGCTTTTGGAAGCACGTCTGGCATGGGAGCACTGTGCACTCTGGCAGGGCACGAAAGAGAGAAAGGCAACCGTGGCTAACCTTGTTGGCAAACACATTTTGCAAGTTATATCCTAAGTCTGTGGCAGGCAGCATGAGGCACTGTGGCTCTAGCGCATCCTACAGGGCCATCCTACCTCCTTCTAAGTCCAAAATTAGAGTCTTGTGGCACCTTTCAGACCAACAACGTTTTAATTCCGGGTATATGCTTTCATCTGCAGTGGCTCAAGTGGTTAAGACGCTGAACTGCAGGCTGTGGAAGGTCGGTAGTTCAGCAATTCGAGACCCCAGTGCCTCATGAGGGAGTGAGCTCCCGTCCCTGGTTCCAGCTCCTGCCAACCTAGCAGTTCGAAAGCAAGAAATTGCAAGCAGATAAATAGGTACCGCTTCGGTGGGAAGGTAACAGCGTTCCGTGCGCCTTGGTGTTTAGTCATGCCGGCCACATGACCACGGAAACGTCTTCGGACAGCGCTGGCTCTTCGGCTTGGAAACTGAGATAAGCACCGCAACCCTAGAGTCGGATTCGACTGGCTTTCGAGCAAGGGAAACCTTTACCTTTACTGTACGCTTCCGTGAGAGTATATACCCAGAATTAGAACTTTGTTGGTCTTGAAGGTGCCACTGGACTCCAAACCGCTTCGCCTCTCTGGTGCCTCTCTCGCGCCTCTCCTCCTCGCCAGACAGCCTGGGAAGGCCAGACGTGGGGAGGCGGCGGCCTTTCAACCTGGGCCGTCTTCTTCTCCCTCGGCGGGCGCAGCCGCAGCAGCAGGGGGCGCCGTGGAGGCAGGCTGGCGCTCGGACCCGGCCGCCGCCGCCGGCGGCAAGTTGGAGGCGAATGGCTTTGCGCCTCCCTCGCCATGCCAGCTCCTGGCGGGCGGCGCGCGCAGAGCGAGACGCGGGGGCGGCGGCGGCGGCCATGCCCCTTTCAACCCCGGCTTCCCGCTCGCCCCGCCGCTTGGGAGGCACCGCGGGAGCCGCTGCCAGGAGGATGTGGAGGCGGCGGCGGAGGTTGCCGCTCCCGCCGCTGCCGCCCTCGACGTCGCCGCGGTGCAGGCGCTGCGCGCCCCTCGCTCTGCTGCTCCTGCTGGCGCCGCTGCCCGGGCTGCTGCGCGCCTTCAACGTGGACCAGGAGAAGGTCACGGTCTACAGCGGCCCCGACGGCAGCTACTTCGGCTACGCGCTGGACTTCTACAGCCCTGCGCCGCACACGTAAGTAGCGCCCGCCCGGCTTCAGCGCGCCCCTCCGCGCCCGCCACCGCGCCGCTCGGCCGGACGCAGCAGCAGCGACGGCGCGCACGGAGAGACGGCGCTCATGCCTTCGCGGGAGATCCTCCTCCGCGGATCCTCGCCGGCTTTACGCGCACGTCGCCGGTCCGCTTGCGGACACGGGGCCGACTCCTCCCCAGTAAATGCACCGGGGTATGCGGCCGTAGTACTGAATGTGGGAGAATGCCGACCCCAGCCCGAGCCGGCTCTCCTGGCGAGTCGAGAGACTAGCGGGACTCCCCCTCAACTGGCGTGGCTGCTCGGCCCGCAGAGCCGTATCCCGTGCGGCGGAGAGTGAAGCGGCTACTCCTTCAGGGCACGCGCTGGCAGTGCGCAGCCCCGGCCGGCGGTAGGCTGGAGTCCGTGGGGGACTGGCCAAGTCTCCAGGTGAAAACTTCTGTGAAGGGGCAGCAGCCGGCAAAGTCGATGAGCCGTGTCTGTCCAACAGAAATCTGACGAAGGGAGCGGTGACTGACTCTCCAAAGTCCATACCCCGAAAATCTTGTTTGTCTCTGAGGTGCGGCTGCCGGACTCCGATCTAGCTGGTCTGTCTGACAGGCTCCTCTGTAGGCTCTTGACGCCAGCTTTCGGTCGAGGACAGACGCTTTGAAAGTACAGTCAGATGTCTCGATAGAGCATCTGTGAAGTCACTCTGAAGAAAATGATGTCTGACTGTAGCATTTTATCCTGCACTAATCATGCTGGTTACTTTACCTTTGCATCCCTGACTCCCTTCGTTGCAGCACCCATCACATCTCTTGAACTGAGACCTGAGAGATCTCCAGTCATGCTCTCTTCTGGCAGAGGGAGTCTTGATACTCACAGCTTGTGTCCTGGGAATCTTGTGGGTCTCTGAGGTTCTCTGGACTCAATCTTGCCCCATTAGTTACCACGTTAACATATTATAGTGCAGTTGAGCAGGGCTTGGGAGAGATGGCATCAAAATTTCCTGAATAGTGTATTGATTC
>NW_015174274.1:381080-439326 GCF_001447785.1 Gekko japonicus | reverse complement strand
AGAGAGTCAGAGTACAATCCTAAGTGTGTATTCTCAGAAGCAAATCCTGTTGAGTTCAGTGATTGCCTTAGTAAGTGTGTTTAGGATCACACAGCCTGGATAACTTTGAAGTCAATTACTAGACTGTGGAAAGGTCTTATTTAAGGTACAGAATTTTGTAGTGGCTTATTAGATAGCAATGGGGGTTCAGAGAAACTGCGGCACTCATAAGTGGATTGTGGAGTGGACGTGGGCAGTGGAAGAGACCAAGCAGTTCGCTCTGATTTAAGCCGGCATGTGGGGCAAGTTGTGAGCTGGATCAAAGATGCATATCACAGTTTTCCTGCTGTACTCTTGGTAATGCAGTGTGTGAACTGAATTCATTGAAAAGGATGGTGCCAGCCAATAATATTAGATCTGTGACGTCCCATTCACACAAGCAGCGAATTGCTTGGATTTTGCAAAGGGCAAATGGTGAATGAGTATGTTGAATGGGGGTGGGGGTGGAATGCCAACAGGGGAAAAGAGACACTAATCACAGCGTTTGAGAAATGTTTCATGAGGTGCTGAGGTAAGCCTGAATGTCTGTCTTCTTCTGAAATAAGCTGCCATGGAATGAATATATCAGTTGGGGGAAAGGGCTGATGTCAAGATGGACAAGTACATGTCAGGGCTTGGACTTCTGATCACTTCCAGATCTCTCATTCTAGGATTTAGTACTTGATGCTGTATTCCTGGGCTGCATCTCCATGCCTTAGGTTGCCTCCACATGGAGGTGTGGGTTTGTTTTAAAATCATCTACATGACATCGTTCCACTTCCCATGTGTCCCCTTGCTTTGCTGTGAGCTTTTGCAAACCGTGTTTTGAACAATCTTTTTGGGAACATCACAACCAAAGCATCTTTGAATGCTTTGTGAATGGGAAGGTGCACGTTTTTGAAAGCTACATCAGCACCCTTTTCCTTGCCTCTGCCCCCGTCCCCCTGCAGCCTTCATTTCTCCCTGTAACCAGAGGGCTTTTCAAAAGAAATTGGCAGTTGACTTATTGCTATAGCATTATCATAATGTGTCTACTAGCTTTTCGTTCTTAAAAAAGTAAGTCTCTAGCCCTTTTAGTTGTGGAGGTATAAGGAGAACAGCATTTTGGCCTGATACCTAAAGGAAGGGCTGTGGTGGCTCAGAGATTAAGATGCTGAACTGCAGACCGGAAAGTCTGTAGCTCGGCAGTTTGAGACCCGAGTGCCACGTGACAGAGTGAACTCCCATCTGTGGCCCTTGCTCCTGCCAACCTAGCAGTTCAAAAGCAAGAAATTGCAAGTAGATATATAGGTACCACTTCGGTGGGAAGGTAACAGCATTCTGTGCACCTCGGCATTGAGTCATGCCGGCCACATGACCACAGAAAAGTCTTCAGACAGCGCTGGCTCTTCGGCTTGGAAACAGAGATGAACACCGACCCCTAGAGTTGGATTCTGCTGGCTTTCGAGCAAGGGAAACCTTTACTTTTTTAACCTTTACCTAAAGGAAAGTAGCATAGGTTCAGGCAGGCCTTAACGGGAAGAACATTCTAGAGGCAAGGAACTGCTGCTGAGAAAGCTCTGCCTCTGGTTACTACCTGTCTCACCTCTGAAGGTGTGGGCACTGAGAGCAGTGATTTTGGTTGTCTGTACGGTGCAGAAGGAGGTGGTGCTTAAATTACCTTGGCTTCAAGACATATAGGCCTTTAGAACTCAACAACCTGCACTTTGCATTGTGCTCACAAGCAAATGGGCAGCCAGTGCAGATCTTTCAGCACTGGAGTGATACTGTCCCTGTATCCCATCCCTGACAGTAGCCTGGCTGCTGCATTTTGAACCAGCTGAAATTTCTGGAAGGCAGCCCCATGTACTACTGAAGGGATCCCCAACCTTTTTGAGCCTGTGAGCACATTTAGAATTCTGACATGCCATAGTGGGCGCAGCAACAAAATGGCTTCCACAGAATGGCTGCCTCACGCGGCAGAGCCAGCCACAAAATGATCACCACAGCTTAACTGTAATAACCCAGTGCAGATCTTTGAGGTATGGTGGTAGCTGCTGCCAAAGCAACATTTAAAGAAATCCACACAACAAATCAGATCTCCAATAGTCCGTCAGAAGCCTTGTTGGGCAAAAGCCCTACCTGACCCCAGCCACTTCCTAAAAACACTTGATGGACACTGGGAAAGGTGTCAGTAGGCACCATGCTCCACATGGGCACCACCTGCCCAGATTAGAGTATGGCCACACGGTGACCAGGTCAAGCCTTTCAAGCAATGTCCACAGCTGGTGTATCAGCCAAAGGTGCTAAAAGGCAGTAAATCCTCTACAGCTTTCATTAAAAGAACAATCTGTACCCAGAGAACTGTTGATGGGCAGAAGTCGCCTTAGGGAACTGGTGCTGATTCTCAAGTAGAGTTGCCAGGTCCTTACTTTGTTGTCAGTGAGGTTCTTACCAGGGTTGCCAGGTCCTCACCTCGTGCCAGCAGGGTGGATAGAAAGGAGCTTTCTGGGAGTGGCGACGTTGTGCATCCAATGTCCACAATGTGATGTCATCACACCAGAGACATTGCGCGACAACACTCTGGTTTTGGGGTAAACTGTATGGTGTAAAATTGGGCTCAAACGATAGAGTTTTGCCCCAAAACCAGACCATCGTCGTGCAGTGTCCCTGGCATGATGATGTCACTTCTGTGTGACATCATTACATCAGGGACAGCGGTTGTGGCTGTTGGGGGCGGTGCTTCTCAGCTGGCTGGCAGTGGGCAGGAACCCGTGAAATTGGGGGATCCCCCACTCCCACTTGGGGACTGGCCACCCTAAGTAAAGCACCCAGCCTAAAGAATGGCCAAATTGGATACAGAGAGCAAAGCAGTCTTTCTGCTATCTTGTTAATATGACATCATTGAAAGTGAGTAGGGACAAGGGTTTTGCCAGCCCCTGGTTAATCATGTTAGCCAATATAGTGTTATAGGATCTGGGAGGCCTGGGTTCAGATCTCCACTTTGTCATCAAACTCAGGCCGGTCATTCTCTCTCAGCCTAATCTACCTCACGGGGCTCCTGTCAGGGTAAAATAGGGAAAGGAGAACCAAGTACAGCATCTTGAGCTCTTTGGAGGAAAGGTGGAATCAGAATTTGATAGATTAAAAAATACCTGTGGGGTAAGACCAATAAGTCTGTTTGGTCTTCAGCAGATGCTCTGGAAAGCTCCCAAGTGGGTGAGCATTCCCACTGTCTTGTAATAAGGGAGATCCTACCTCTGGACACCCAAGTTCTGCCCTTAGTTAGCATGGCCAACAGCAGATACAGAAAAAGCTGTCAGTGCTACTGACTGCTACCATGTTTGTTGTTGTTCAGTCGCACAGTCGAGTCCGGCTCTTCGTGACCCCATGGACAAGATCACGCCAGGCCCTCCTGTCTTCTGCCGTCCTCTGAAGTTTGCTCAACTTCATGTTCGTTGCATCTATGACACTGTCTAACCATCTCATCCTTTGCCGTCCCCGTCTTCTTTGACCTTCAATCTTTCCCAGCATCAGGGTCTTCTCCAGTGAGTGCTCCCTTCTCATTTGGTAGAAAGTAACATATCAATCACCATTAAGGTGTGTGGTAGGCAAAGGGTCATTGTTCCCAAGGAATCCAACTCCCCTGCCCAGGATCGGCTTTGCCTTTGCCCTTCTGTAAGCAAACAAGTTCCAAGGGAAAGTGTTCTTTAAATAAATAATCACCTCCAGCTCTCCTCTGCAGTTGATCTCTCTGTTGACCTCATAACTAACACCATTCTGGTTGCATGGGGGACACATGTTCTCATTTGACCTTCATGATGAAGGAAAGAAATCAGATTTTTAAAAAAGTGCCCCTCTTGCTCTCTCTCTGTCTTTTGCACTATTGTAATGTTTTTACAGTTATTGATCTGTCACTCTGCAGTCATCGGTCGGTAAATGACTGCCTTTGGAGTTTCCAATTAATCCGTGTTGCTCACGAAATTTTTACGAATGTCTTGCAGAGTCAGTGTCCTGGTTGGAGCTCCGAAAGCCAACACTAGCCAGCCAGACATCGTGGAAGGAGGGGCTGTCTATTATTGCCCTTGGCCAGCCCTGGAGTGCAAGCCGATCCCGTTTGATAACACAAGTGAGTAAATTGCCTCTGCCTCGTGGTGGGCGTGGGAATGCTCAGCTGAGCCCAGTTGCACTGAGGAGCCGCCCCCCCCCCCGCTCCAGTCAGAAGATTGGAAGCTTTCGTCAATTATGTTAGTTCCTCTGATCTAACTCTCTTGTCGTTCCCCAGAGGAAATGCCACTCTTGGATATTTGTATGTATGTGCTTGTGGGGAAGTGTTTAATGGTCCCCAGAGATATAACTATGGCATGAACTTCAAGATTGCTACTTTCATTCTCCTCCTTAACTAAGATTTCTGGAAGTATGTTGTCGAAGGCTTTCACGGCCGGAGTTCATTAGTTGTTGTAGATTTTCCGGGCTATATAGCCATATGGCTGTATGGACATACAGCTCAGAAAATCTACAACAACTAATTTCTGGAAGGTTTCCCCCCCCCCCTACAATGTGGTTTACATGGCATCCCTTGTCAGCTTCAAGTTTTACAAAGTAAACTCCTTGCTTAGTGTTCCCCTTTCAAGCACACAGTCAGCATTTAGCACCTTTCTTTGCAAGGAGTTTTCTGTCTGGTTGGGTGGAGCAAAGGAGCATCTTGTGCTGCATGCTTATTTAATTTTTTTTTTACTGGGGAGGGGGGATTTTCTTTCAAAATAATGGAGTCTGGGTGGAAACTGGCTGACGCATAGTATGGATGACTTGCATCCACTTCAGACCCCCTCCCCCTCTGACAGATGGTTTTTATTTAATTAAAGGGGAAACACATTTTAGACAATTCAGGCTGTTTATGTTTTCTGTTGTTTTCCTTTATGGCCCTTGAAAATCATTTAGTGCTAGTGTTTTCTGAAACATTAAAACGGAAAGGTTTTAATTTAAACATCTGATCTTTAGAAGTAATGTTTATGAATCGTCAAGTTTGGTTTAACGTTTGTGCTTTCATGAGTATACCAAACCCCATTTCTTACAAACATAGATTTCAGAACTTCCCTCTGAGTGAGCCCATGCAAAATCAGTAAGGTGATACCTTTGACTGCAGCAGTGTCTACTGGGGGATGTGTCCCTCAGGCATGAAATGAGGCAATTGGAACTGAAAATCAGTTCTCTTTTAGACTAATAAACCAGTTTTGATAGGCATAAAATGGACTCTGGATCTATGCATTGTATAACTGGTAGCAAGCCCCTCAGTATATTAAATGGTTGTGAGACAATGGAGAGTTAAATCTCAAGAATTTGCAGTCTTTTGTAGTGTTTTGTGCTGAGACACTTCTTCCTCCAGTTCCTTTATGAATTCCCATTCGCATATATGGTTTCCCGCTTTCCCCCCCTTTTACATGCTTTGCCAAAGATTCCTTTCAGGCTGTGGGGACAGAATGCTCCAAATGGGAAACATGTAATTGTTTTTCAGCATCAGTTAATTTGTAATCCATAAGATGCATCAAATTCTGTCTCATAAGTATCACTAGGGATATATTGGACGAGGAAAGCTCCATTCTGTGACAGTTTACATATATTCTGTATTATTTTTCTGCAAAGAGGGAAGTGTTGATTATTGTGATAGTGACCTGTCCATAGGTAGTGTAGTTATCTCCTGTAGCACGGCCTAAGAAACCTCTGAGTCTTTTTGTGTAATTTCTTCAGCCATAAGACCATTCTACCTGTTAACGTAACCAATAAAGAAGCCTTCATGTGGCTCTTGTGATGTGCTGCCAATACACAGAGATAACTGGGTTGGATCCTGTTGGACAGAGCTGCATGCACCAATTCCTCCCTTCCATTGTGACTCAACTTCCTGCTCATGCCTGGGGATCCACCATCCCCTCAGGAACAGCATTCAGCAGTCTCAAGATAGTCCTTTACACAGTCTTTATAAAATCTCTAATATGAAATGTTTGCATTAGCTATAGTACAACGGGCTGCATTCAAACCTCACACTAAACCATGCTTTATTTTAATTGTTCTTAATGCAAAAAAACCAAAAACTGTACCACAAACAGTGATTATTCTACATGAGCTCTAGCTTGTTTGTTTCCGGGCAGCTGCAAGGAGTTGTGCCACTTTAACTTATAAATTCAAATATCCAAACAAACCCCAAATAATGCAAACCGGAGTTAACTAGCTACAAAACTTGGTTTGAAATCTCAGTTTGTGTGTGTTAAGTGCTGTCAGGTTGCTTCTGACAATTTGATGTCAACCAACAAACCATTAGACCATCTCTATTCAGATGTCACAGCTAACTGGGGTTTCATCAAACCATGGTTTATCATGATGCTTGAGAAAATAACCTTTGAATCATTTAACTGGGAAGCTATAAATAATGCTAAATACAAACTGTTATTGCTGGGTTAGATAGCAATTACCAGCTCTTATATGAACTACGCTGCTTAAGACAACTTGAAAACTGGTATATTCATGTAACCACTTATGAAATCATTCATTGTTTCTTGGGGACCTGCTTGTTGTACTTATGCTTGTTACTGTAATCCAATAAAATATTTTGGTTAAAAAAAAATGATGCTGGAATGTAGCCAAAGTTTCCTCTCAGTTTATTACAAGTATTTTTAGGCTGTTCTGGACAGGTGTTGTGTTCAGCACTAAATGTCTGATGACGGTGCATCTCTCACTTGATTCTCCTCTGTCTGCACATGGCCCATACTTGAATATGAAGATGTGTGAAAGGTCTCCGATCTAAGAACTTCTGTCAGTTTCCATGGACTGTGGAACCCCCTTAGAGAGCCAGTGTGGTATAGTGGGTTAGTGTGCTGGACTAGGAGCTGGGTGACCCCACTGAAATCCCCACTCTGCCATGGAATCTTCCGGGGTGACCTTGTGCTAGTCATACACTCTCAGCCTAACCCAGGCCCATAGCTACTGGGAGCCCCTGGGGGGTGATGCCCCTCATGAATTTGCCTGGCCTCCCTCTCTGGTACCCCTCCTCTCCCCCAGAGCCAACCAAACTGGGCTGCATTGGGAAGGAGGTGGCTCCATGCTTGGGGCTGCTCCCAGGACTGTGAGTCCCACTGCCCTCTGAGGCGCTGGCTACACCATGGTGCAGCCCAGCAGTCTTCAGGCTCAGCCAGACATGGTGCCAGGGGGCTGGCCTCGCTGCCCATCCACCAGGGCTGCAGGCACCACGAGCCTGCCCAGAGGAGAGGAGTGGGGCTGGGTGGCAAGAGTAGGCGCACGGGGGAGCTGGGCCATGCATGTGGCAGGCAAGAGCGTTGCCTCTGCATCTCTGGGAGTGTGGAGCCAGGTTGTTAGCCAGGAGCAATGTGGGAGCAGGTCTTCCTGGCTTCAGAGGCCCAGCTGAGGGACCGCTGTTTTTTCTCTCTGGCATTGGGAGATAGGTGTGTGCTGCTGGGGTGGACAAGCCTGACTCTGCTACTCCCCTGGTCTGTAATCTGAAAATGGGGAGGGGGGGTTGTCTCCAGGGGAAGAGAAGGAGCAGCAGCACCACCAACCCATCTTTCCCCCCCCCCCCGGTAGAAAATTGCCTAGCCTAACCTAACTCACCGATTGTGAGGATAAAATGCAGGAGGGGAGAATGTTGTTGTTGTAAGCTGCATATGGTTCCCGTTGAGGAGAAACACTGGGTATAAATATCTAAATAAAACATCTGAAATCTTGTTTATATTCTCCTTTTTCCCATCATGTCTGTGCACATTTTCAGATGCAAACATACCTTACACTCATTGTTAAAAAGGAGCATGAGGGGATGTCTACTGTACGAACCAATCCAGACAACATGAGCCAGCATCTACTAAAGAAAAGAGTCCTTTTGATTGGGTAGCTGGAGTCACATGGGGACAAATTTGGTGGCCCTGAGCAGAACCTATTCAAGGATGCCTGGCATGATAGCAGTGCTTTCTTCCCCTGCCTTTTTTTTTTTTTTTGGCCAAACAAGGTTTCCCAGTTACTGAAGAGCAGAACACAAGAATGGAATTCAACTGGCTTTAATTAAAGAACAGGGCTGGTTCAAATATTGCTGTGTTTTTATAGATGACTTGGGGTTTGCGAACATCAAAGTTCTGAACTTAACCTCCAAAAGCATATAAGAGGTGAAAAAATGTTGAACAGAGTATGTCAGGTCTGAACATCCAGGAGCTCAGTTTTAAGCATAAATTCAAAGTTCAACTTCGGTAGCCATAGCTGAACAATAAAAGGTGACCAGTGACTAATGATGAGCTTTATACAAGTGCAGACTGTAAAACCACAGCTGTGGGCAAGCAGATAACATTATCAGACTGAAAATCTCACACATGTCTCCATCCCTGATTCCAGCCTGTTCCTAAGTGGCGAACGCAGGGCTCCGGTGGCATGTTTTGATGCTGCGGTGGGGCTTGCTCTTTCCTCCCCACCCACTTGAGTAAGCTGGCTTACAGAAACCTTTATGGGACTTGTAATCTTTCAATGAGGGGAGACTGTACGGCACACTTGGATGACTTTCTCACTTCCACTGCCAACAATAACCGTCGTGAGTTCAACAGAGCAGCAGACAGAATGAGAACACTTCCTACAAGTGGCCCTTTATGAAAGAGCAAGAGCAGCAATGCTTTCAACTCACACACATTGGAAACTGTTACAATATACCTGCATGTTGGTGTAGCTGAATGCCGCCACCCAAGCTTTGTGGCCTGTGGCCAAATCAAACCCACAGCGTGGTCTCTGTTGCAGAGGCATTATAGCAGTGTTGGAGGTTTATAAATGGCTGCTATTACCAAGTGGGTTACCATATTTGAAACAAACCTGATTTTTCCCCCCTTCTAGCTGTTTTGTTAAAAACCCAGCTTCAGTAGCAACCAGTTAGTTCAATCACATACAAATTAGCAATGCCTGCTCATTTGCATTTCCTGGAATGACGCTATCCAGGCTCTGGAATGCAGGACTGAAGGAGGAACTGCCAGTCCAGAGTAAGTAAGGAAATGGTTAGAGAGCATCTAGCTGCCTTAAATACTTTCAAATCTCCAGGGCCGGATGGCTTGCATCCCAGGGTGCTAAAAGAAATTGCAGATGTTATTTCAGAGCCTCTGGCTCTAATCTTTGAGATGTCCTGGAGTACTGGTGTTGTGCCGGAAGACTGGAGAAGAGCTAATGTTGTCCCGATCGTCAAGAAGGGAAAAAAAGTGGACAGGCCTGTCCGTTTGACATCAATACCTGGGAAAATTCTAGAGCAGATTATTAAAGCTCTGTATGTGAGCACCTTGAACGGAATGAGTTAATTGGTAGTAGCCAGCATGGGTTTATTAAGAATAAGTCATGCGAGACAAACCTTATCTCCTTTTTTGACAGTTACTAAAATGGTTGACTCTGGCAATGCTGTGGATATAGTGTATCTAGATTTCAGTAAAGCATTTGACAAAGTTTCATAATATCTTTGAGGATAAGCTGGTTAAGGGTGGGCTGGATAGTGCAACTGTTGGATGGATTCATGGTTGGTTGAAAAATCGTACCCAACGAGTGCTTCTAAATGGCTCTGCATCTATGTGGAGGGAAGTCTCGAGTGGAGTGCTCGGTCCTAGGCCCGGTGTTGTTCAATGTTTTTATAAATGACCTGGAGGAAGTCATAGAGGGGATGCTTATCAAATTTGCAGATGACATGAAGCTGGGTGGGATTGCTAATTCTGAAGAAGACACAGAGTCAGGATTCAAAATGATCTAGAGAGGCTGGCACAGTGGGCTGAGACAAATAAAATGAATTTCAATAGAGAGAAGTGCAAAGTCCTACACTTAGGTACAAAAAATCAAAGGCACAGATATAGAATAGGAGGGATTTGGCTTGACAGCAGCACATGTGAAAGGGATCTAGGTGTTCTGGTTGATCACAAGCTAAACCTGAGCCTGCAGTGCGATGTGGCTGTGAAGAAAGCTAATGCAATCTTAGGATGCATTAACAGAAGCATTGTGTCCAGATCAAGGGAGGTGGTAGTTCCGCTCTGTTCTGCTATGGTCAGGCCTCACCTGGAGTACTATGTCCAGTTTTGGGCACCACATTTTAGGAAGGATGTTGACAAGCTTGAGCATGTCCAGAAGAGGGCAACCAGGATGGTGAGAGGGTTGGAATCCAAGTCTTATGAGGAAAGGCTGAAAGAGTTGGGTATGTTTAGCCTGGGAAAGAGAAGGCTTAGAGGGGACATGATTGCAGTCTTCAAGTATTTGAAGGGCTGTCATGTAGAAGATAGAGCAGATCTATTCTCTCTTGCTCTGGATTGCAAAACTAGATCTAATAGGTGGAAATTACAAGGGAGTGATTACTGGCTAAATATCAGGAACAACGTCCTAACTGTAAGAGTGGTTGAGCAGTGAAACAGTCTGCCTCGGGAGGTGGTGGATGCTCCTTCGCTGGACATTTTCAAGCAGAGGCTGGACGACCATCTTTCGGGTATGTTGTAGGGCTATCTTTCAGCTATGCTCCTGGGGGGTTGGACTAGATGACCTGCAAGGTCCCTTCCAACTCTAACATTCTATGAATCTAAAAAATAGTCATCATTAAGTATATTGCTACTGTCCCCTGTCTATCCAGTGGCTACAACTTCCAGGGTATTTTCATGAAGAAACAGTAGCCTGGGAAGAAATTAGTACAACTTGGAAGGTACAAAGTTGTGCTTCTGGTGCTAGAAGTGAATTCGTGGTAAAATGGTAGAATACAGAAGGTGCATGAGTTTGTTTGCAGGGCAAATTGCAATATGATACATGTGGGGGCAATGATGGAGGCCTTCCCATGCTTGTTTGGGTTTTTTTGCATCATAAGAGGCAGTCACTCAATCAAGTAACCTGTATAGAACTCTGCCAGGGCTCCCCATTAAAGGGTGATTTTGTGGGCTATAAATAACATGGAAGAATGCTTCACATTTCACAATAGCTTGTCAAGAACTGCAGTAACCTGCTTGCTGTCTCTAGGACAGTCATTTACAGTGCAATCCTAAGCAGTGTTACACTTTTCCGAAGTCCATGGAGGTCAAGGGGCTGAGAAGGGTGTAACACTGCTTAGGATGACATTGTTCTGTGCCTTGTACAATGGCTTGCAGCCAATATTTGTTTCTCATGGCAGATGTCCCCCCCCCCTGCAACTCTGAATCCTGAGAACTGGTGTTGCTTAGTGGCTGAGAAACTGAGCCTATAGGTCAAGAGATACCCTGGTTCGAATCCTACTTCTCCCATGAACTCATTAGGTGATCTTAGGGAAACCCTCAGTTTCGGCATTGATGCCCCCAGCCCATCTGCAATATGGTGATGATAATAGCAATCTACTTTGTATACATTATCATCCTATATAAATGTATCATCCTATAAGCAATTTTGAATGTTCAAGTGGATCAAACATTCAAAATTGTTGCATATGTAAATCCTAAGTGTTGTTTTTTAAAAATAGTGCTTTGCCATATGGAAATTTTGGCATGAAGTACATGCATGTGTGCTGAAAGTTTCATATGACTGAGAAATAATTTTTAAACCCCCCACAATACTTAGAATATGCACAGCACTTTTGAATGCTCCTTTATATACATTATCTCCTTGTAATCATTATAACCACCCTGTCGGGTAGAACAGTCTTATTAGGTGCCAAAGTGTTGGCTAAATTTTATATCCAGTATGAGTTAACATTAGTGCACAAATACGGTACAAAAATATTTACCTCTCATGTGGTCATTTAAGTGAATATAATAAATATAATGCTGATGGCTGTTACTTCTTAGGCTTTGTGAATTCTCTACTTTCTAATTTTTCACTTTCTCAGCCCTGCAAAAAGTGTCCCTTTTTTCAGGGCTTTGAGACATGAGATTTTTAGTTATAGGTTCACTGGCTGGTAGCTAAATGCTCGGTTATAATCACAGTTCCTGTAAGCAGTTCCCTTTCCCCTTCAGGCTGATTTCATTGCCTCCACATTTATATCTTTAAAATTTGGGTAGCAGTGCTATGCTGTGTTATTGGGTCTAGCTCTTTATGTATATTGTTGTCTGTGCATATTGTTTCTAATAGAAAGTAAGTGTGTATGTCCTTCTGATTTTAGTGGAATCAAAGAGGAGTGAACTAAAGAATATGTCTGGGCCTTGGAGAGCCTATTTGCCACTGTTTAAAGAGAAGACAGATTACAGAGAAAGAGGATGGGAGGGAAGCCCAAAAAATACCAGTTTCAACTTGGGTTCAGTGTGGGTTAAAATTGTTTCTGTAGGCTAATTCGTACTTTATAGATGTGCCAGTTGTGCATGGCTGGTCTCTGGGTGAACACTGAAGAGGAGATGGTATCTGGAGAGGATGCATTTCAGGGAGTTGTGGTTGAGTGTGGCTCCACTGCGCATGTCCCCTATGAGTTTACAGGCAAGAGTCTCCCTTTCAAATATAAAAGCTGATAACCAAGTCAAGTAGTCAGCAAGCAAGAAATTCTCCTAGTAACTAAAGCATGAAATGACCCTGATTGTAAATATGGCCTCTGTGCTTTTAGGATACCTGTCCCTAACGATAATCTGTGTCAAAAAGTAGGATCATACTGTAGTTCTTCAAATGGACCAGAAGAGGTAGTTATAGAGCAGCATTTTTTTTAAAAAAAAAAGTCTTTCTTTTATTGACTCTGTAAGTATTGAATTTAATACATTACATTCAAACCTTTAGTTCAGTTTCATATCTGAATCCATACTCTCCCTGAATTATTATAAAAATACATGCTTATTTTCTGGGGAGCACCCAAGATTCCTGGAATGTAACTTCACTAATCATAAACAGTTCGTTGTACTCTGGGTCCTTGTGCTCAGTCTCTTCTCAGCAACCAGGTTGTGGTTTTCAACCATAGTAGGAATATCCTCTCAAGAATAAAGAGGGGAAAATCTTTGGCAAAGTGTGCCGCTGAGATAAAACATGAGGCAGTTTGGCCAGAAGCAGAGCTGATTGTAACAAAACCCAGGTACTCTTTTAGCAGAGGATGTGTTGCAAGACTCCAGGGATTTAATTACATGAAGAAAGTATTAACCATGAAGACGGCGAGACCCTGTGGGAAATTATTACAAAATAGGATTTATGTGTCAAAAGAAAATACTGAGAAATGGAAAGCTCATCCCAGTCCTTTTGCACACCAGAGATTCAGGAATGGCCAGATTAGCCTTTAATGATTTATGGGCAGAGTTCTGATATATGGTGGTTACCTGAATCCCTTTATCAACTGTGACTTTTAAGGAGTGAACAGATGCAGCTTAGTTCACCTAGGTTAAAGGCTGGAATCAAAGTTGTCCCCCCCCCCCCCTTCTTCCCAAGCAATGGACTGGCTATGCAGGCAAATACATGCTTGGGAAATCGCAAGCAGATATTCCAGTACAATTTTTTTTTTAAACTATTCTGGTTTTGCCTTTACTTGGGTAAATCTGCTTCTGACTTCAAGGAAAGTGCCCTGCACCAGAACTATTTATAAAACTGAGTAAGAAATTCCTCTTTGGATGAATTAAAGTGATTTCACAAGATGCAGTGTTTTGTATTTGAGTGATTATTTCATTCCGTGTCCCTTTCAAAATGAAGTGAGATGGATGCATGGAAGTGATCCTCTAAGCTGGATTTTATTATTTGTGGTGCACTTGTGGATTTTGTAGAATTCTAGACACCCTGACAGTAATTAGTTGCTGTTATTTCCTAGATTCCAGTGGCCACTTCAATGAAGATACACGGAAATCACTTGCATGTAGGAAAATCTGTGAAAGTCACATGAAGATGGTTATATGTTATGATTTTTTTATGCCACTGACCCTTTTCAAACTGCTTTTGTAGTCCATTTTAGTAACCAGCTGCTAGTGGAATTTATTTACCTGTTCATGTGAACCCGCTTGTGTCAGGTTAGCAAAGTGTGGTTGAGCTGCTTTTAAAGCAAACTGGTTTTTTTCTTTTTTTCAGCACCTTCGTTGCACTTTGAATCACTGTTGTGTGCTGTTTAAGATGTCCATAATGCTTTCTACAATGCCCTTTTCCTCCTGTCTTTTTTCACCACACAATCTTCCTTGGACTTAAAAAAAAAACATTCTAAGTCTACATTGACTCCATTGAGTCAGGGCATCTCAATGGTGCTACAATGGTTTAGCACCATAGCGCCCCTCTTAGAATGTTTTTTAAAAGTTCAAGGAAGATTATTTAACATCTATATACACCCCCTTGCCCAGATAGCCTGGAAGTACGTGCTGGGGTCTCACCAGTATGCTGATGACACCCAGCTCCAACCAATGTTCCCTCTAAGCTGTGGTCTTCGCAGTAGCTTGTGCGCAGCCTCCCCCCCTCAAACCCAGCTGTCCGGGGAGGGGATGGGAGGGGACCCGCGACCGAACACCGCTGCCGCCCTCAGGCCCGCCCGAGCGCTTCCCTCCTCCCTCCAGCTCCGGGGAAGAAGCAGGGGGTGCAGTGGCTTGCGCGCAGCCTCCCCCCCAACCCAGCTACCCAGGCCCAGGGAGGGGACCCGCGCACGGTGGCGGAGGGGAGGAGGCAGCAAAAGAGAGGTCTCCAGGCCCCACCGGGAGGTTGGCATCTGCGCCCTGCCTAGGGCGCAGAAACACCTCGGGCCGGCCCTGGGTGGGGGTCCCACTCCTGACCTTCGGTGGGACACCATTGGTGCCAGCGCCGGAGGTTAGGAGCTTGGGAATGCTCCTGGATACCTTCTTATCAATGGAGGACCAGGTAGTAGCCACTGCTAAATTGGCATTTTACCATCTTCAGCTGGTTAGGCAGTTGGCTCCCTTCCTTGACCGCAATGGCCTGGCCACAGTGATCCATGCAATGGTAACCTTGAGACTAGACTACTGTAATGCTCTCTACATGGGGCTGCCCTTGTCGCAAAGTCAGAAGCTGCAGCTAGTGCAGAATGCCGCAGCCAGGCTGGTGATGGGCCTGCCCAGATGGGAGCACATCCGGCATGTGCTGAAGACACTGCACTGGCTACCAATAGCATACTGAATTCAAGGTGCTGGTGCTTACCTTTAAAGCCCTATATGGCCAGGGTCTGACATACCTGAGGGACCCCCTTTCCCATATATACCCCAGAGAGCACTGCGGTCAGGGTCACAGAATCGACTGACCGCCCCCCTGGACCCCAAAGACCCCAGGCTCGCCATTACCAGGGCCAGGGCCTTTTCAGTGGCGGCTCCTAGCTGGTGGAATGAGCTCCCGGAAGAGATCAGGGCCCTGCGGGACCTTTTACAGTTCCGCAGGGCCTGCACGACGGAGCTCTTCCACCAGGCTTTCAACGGCCCTTAGCCTAACATCTGGCCTAGTCCATCGTGCAACCCAAGAAGACCATGAGCTGGATTGTCTGCTTGCAACACTCTTAGGACACCATCTCAATTAACTAAGGAAGGACAATTAACATCTATGATTTTATAACTGTATTTGAATTATTTTAATGTGATTTTAGGTGATTTTATGTGATTTTACTGGTATTTTGTACCAACTGTGTGAGCTGCCTTGAGCCTGCTTGCGGGGAGGGTGGGGTACAAATAGAATAAATAAATAAATAAATAGTGTGGCAAAAAAGAGCAGGGGGGGGGGTGAAGCAGCACTGTTTGAAATAACCATAGGAAATAACCATAGGAAATAACCACAGGAAATTCGCTGTATGAAACCCCCATCCCTGTATCACTGAACTCGAAATTGGGCCAACAACAAATAGCATCTGGTTTAGAATGGTAATCTGAAGGGCCAGTGTTTTGCTGCATGTTCACACAGCCACCACCAGTTGCATATGAAGCAGTCCTGAATATTATTTGGTGCAGCTCTGCTTTAAGGAACAAATAAAACTGATATTTGTTTGGATTCTGCAGGGGAATTGGCTTGTGTGAAAAAGAATTCAGACTAGTACCAATCAGTTAATTGACAAGAAAAATAATAGCTGGAAGCAGTAATCTTTAGACCCATTATTCAGAGGGGTAGTAGTAGGAGATTGGATTTATACCCCACCCTTCACTTGGAGTCTCAGAGCAGCTTGCAATCTCCTTCCTCTCCCACAACAGACATCCCTGTGAGGTAGGTGGGGCTGAGAGAGCTCTTTGAGAACTGCTCTTGAGAGAACAGCTCTGAGAGAACTTCTAGCTTAAACATACGGTGTCAGAAAGCTAGAAGGCTGATGGTTTTATTAAGCTGTGTATAGTGCATGGTGTTGATCTGAAATAGAAAGTGTTCACTTCTTATTATAAAAATATTTTGGAAGAATATGCTTGGTCTTTTTGTCACTGCAGGTATGTATTCTAAAGGAGTTAGTTATGCCTTATCTGGAGCAATATTTTTGCCATTGCCTTTGGGGCTGTTCAAACACCAGTTCAGGTGACATCCCCAATAGTAGTCCCCACCCCCAATCCTCAGATATTGTGTGTAGGGCATACTGAGAATAGGACCTGTTCTGTCCAGGAAGGAGAAAAGTGTGAGCTGGTTCAAATATTGCTGCTTAGTTATGGAGGCTGATGAAAGCCACTCCTACGTGATGTACTCTAATGCTTGTGCAACACAGATCATATGGAACTTCATGCCAGCACGGCACACTCTTAGTGGAATGTGGCATATGGCATGGACATAGTAAAAATTCCATGCAAATAGATTGACTTGTGCCAAAACCTGTGGTGCTTTCACAGGGAAGTTTTTTTTTATGAAGTCCTCATGAGATAGGAGCATTTGAGCAAGCCCTATGAAGACAGTCCTGTGGCGGAGGTAAGCATTACCATACAGCTGCATCTCCAAGAGAGCCAGCAAACATGAGTCGAAAGAGGGAAAGTGGGAGAAGAGAAATGGAGATTTTGGTAGGCTAGGAGAGAGGAAAGGAACTGCCTGAACTTGCAGGTTATTCCAGTGCTGCATCATATCTCACATTTAGTAGCAGGGATCATCTGGAAATACTTATCTGAAGTGAAGCTTCAGAAATATAGAGAAAAATCCCATGGCCAAAAACTCCATTAAAAGCAGAGATAAGGTATTAGCTTAAGACAAATGAGGCCAGCATGGTAGCTTGTAGTAGTTCTGAGGTAACAGAAGAGAGAGTTCTATGAACGCAAGAAGACCCTTACCTGTTATAACTGTGAGAAGCAGCAGGCAGTGCAAACTTAATTTAGCTAAATTTGGTGCAGTCATAATTGGCTAAGAAGAGAGGTATGGGAGGTGTCTGTGAGCTCTGGAACCATGATTTTACTCAGTGATTGGTGAACCTTTAATATGGTGCCCAGTTAATGATGAGTGTGATATGTTTGGCTTTCGGACATTTCGTTTCCTTCTAACGCTTCATGTATCGCTACTGAAATTTTTCTCTTGGAATTTTCCATCTACTCAACACAAAGGGTTGATACTCAGTGATGCAAGGTATGTTTTGATTTATATGACAGCAAACACAGTGGTTGTTCATTGCCCTAAATACAGGCAGTTGAAAGCCATTTGGCAAGAGCCACTCCCTTTGCTATACAAATTTTGGCCTATTGAAGATTTTCATGCTCTCAGCCTTAGAGCAGAAGCTGGGATCCAAAGAACATATTGCAACTGAGTTTTCCTCACAAGCACAATATCACTTGCAACAAGCTACTGACCTCCATCGGTTTTTATAAGAGCCAACAGATTTTTCAGTGCTTAGGGGATCCTTTTGACTGGTGAAGTATGCCTGTCGCAGAACAAAACCAGATGATTCCTATCAGTAAACTCTACAACCTTATCAGTGCAGATATATTGGTTAATGTATACAACATCTTAACTCAATCTTAACATAGAAAGCACAGCCCAACACATTCTCAGTGTATTCTTCATAGAACTGAACAGCTATTGCTTTCCGAGCCCTGATATACTTTCATGCATCGTATGCAGTAACAACGAAGATCCGCTACACAAAAAGGGTGCCTGGTAGGCTTGTCACGTCCCCTACATGTATGTGGCCCTAGGTTTAGGATTGTATGAATTGGAACATGTAAGCCGCTCAGAGCCCTTAGGGGGTGAGCGGGATACAAATTGAAATATAAATATATATAAATAAATAAATAAATAAATGCTTTGAGACATTTAGTCTCTGTTTATTCTTATCCCATATTTTGCTAGTCTTTCTCATGATGCCTTGTAGCCTGTCTTCCTAATTTGCACCAGTCCATATGCTGCAACCCTCTTGTACACATTTGAGGGAATTCTGCTGTGCAAAGAACGGTTGTTGATTTCATCTTCTACCTGGAACTTCATTGAATGATGCTCTGTAAGGTCTCCTGGCCTTCTCTAGCAAGTATTTGGGGAGCTATGGTGAAAAGGTAGAACATAACATGCCTGGTATGCATGTGAAACCCTGCATGTGGTACCTTGGATCCATGAAGTAACCTTCTACTGAGAGGCAGACAATACATAAATAAAGGCAGACAATTTTTATTTTAGTATTTATTTCCTTATTTTTTATAGTTGGCTTTTCTTGCCGAGGCTCAGGCTGGATTACAAGATCTAGCAATACAATAGGAACGGCATAAGACATATAAGAAACACTAAAAATGTTGGATTACAAAGTTAGAACAGTGCAATAAAAACATGGCAAGATGTAAATGCAATATTTGGATTACAAAATTACAAAATAATGCAATAAAACCAATAAATGCATACCTTTTTAACTATGCCATAAACTACAGTCCTTGGGCCTTTTGTAAAGGCATCCTCCTAAACTGTTCCATTTCACTACAACCCTATTTTATTTATAAAAATGCCATTCTGTAGAGTGACAGGAGTGTGGGATGCCCATTCCATGACATGGGAGCCACAAAAGAGAATCCACGGGTACAGGCAGCTGCTGATCTCTTACCCGTGTGTAGGGTAGCACCTACAGAAGACTGTGCTCAGATGAGTGCAGCTGTTGCAGGGCCATATTCAGGAGTAGCAGTCCACTGGATATGTGAGTCATAGTCCATGACAGGCTTTGTAGGTTATAACCAATACCTGAATTGAATCTGGGAACTAATTGGTAATAGTAGCCAAAGACGGCAGAACAGGTGTAGTATACATACTTTCTATAAGAAGTCAAGCAGCAGGTGCAGATAAAGCCCCCTTGCCTTCATTATAGTTTTAGAAAATCTATACCCTTTACAATTTATCTTTGTCAGTGCTCTCTCTATGTTTTATTCTTTGTATCATCATTGCTGCAGATATTTGGTCGGTCCTGTTCAGGTATTCAAAAGCAAGTACAATCTTTATTCCTAGAATGGAACAGGATTGTGCCTGCTGGCTCAGCCGCAGTGTTCTGTCATCTGCCAGCAGCAGGCCCAGCTCTTATACAACTATGCGAACATAGACTTTGAATCCATGACTTTCCAGCATCACCGACTGTATGTACAAAACCTACTCACATATACCTATGTGCATGTAGGGCTTGCTGCAGAATGTATGCACTGATGTCTTGGGTTGGGACTAGTATTTGTGATCCCATCAGGGGTCATTTCGTAGAAAAAGAGCTAGGGGAACTCATTAGCATAACTCATTAGCATATGCCACACACCCTGACATCAGGGGCCCGGCGGTGGACCTGCAAGGCCAGTGGGAGTGCGAGGAAGCCCCGGCAAGGCCCTCCCTGGCCCCAGGCAGGCAGGGGTGGGGAGAGGCGGGGAGGAAGCAACTTACCCTCCCTCTTCTCCTGCCTCCTCCTGGCTGAATGAGGGCCGGAAGCGGGGTGGCCGGAAGCAGGGGGCGGGGCTTTGTCATGTGCCCCGCCCCCTGCACCTCACCCGGGGGAACTGCGTTCCCCCGCGTTCCCCCCCCCGAAATGACCTCTGGATCCCATGTATATGTGTGTGTGTATTTGAACACCAGAAGAGAACTCCTGTGTTGAGTCCATCATTCCCTGAGGGGTTATGAAATCCCAGCCACCATTCTGGATTCATTCTCAAGAGAATAAATGGCATAAAATTCCTTTAGGTAGTAGAAGCTTCCCTCCCCCCCTCCCCCATTACAGATTATAGCTTTTTACTTCTGAATATGATTTTTATGTCTTCTCATATTTATTATTCATGAACCTTAAAAAATGAGTACCTAAATGGTTAAAATAAATTGTTCTGAGAATTTATTCCTTAAAAGGTTTGTTCCTTTCAAGCCAAGGCCATGTCTGTGTTTCAAGCTTTGAAAGTTTTGCTTTCAATCAAGACGGCATAGTTGAACAAGTTTTGTTTTCAGATATGGCAGGGTTTTTGTTAATAGACTTTAAAGTAAGAATCTCTGCGTATTTTCTTTGGGAGTAAAAAGGAATTTTACTTTTCTGGGTTTTAGATTAGAGCAGACTGTAAATGAAGTAGCGGGGGGAAGAGCTACTGCAGACAGAAATCTCCCCACATTTTGAGGACTGGACAACATTCTACTTGATGCTGCCCCATAACTGGGATATTTTGTGGTGATTTGACTTGGCAGTGGTAGCTAGCTTAAGCAAGCAATGTGGAACAGCAAAAGACTAAATTCAGGTAGTTTAGAATGTTTATAATTATTTCTGAATTAAATAATCTTTTTTTTAAAAAAATGTGTCAGTTGCATATCAGTTTTTCCATGGTTTAAAACAAATCATGCATTGGAGAGGGGTGTTAGTACACAATTTCAAAGTACACGAATCTGTGGCACTGTAGTTAAAAGAATGGGAGAGTTACAGTGTACTGGGGCAGGGGCTTTCTAGTAACGACTGTATCAACATGTGTTTCATTTTTGTAAATATAAATGATACGATTTGACGTTGAAAAAATACTTTAAATTCCTTCTTTGACAGTGTGGTGTGTGTTTTTATTTTTGCTTACCTTGAAGAACAAGGGTAGGTTCTGGTGGAAATTTTTTTTTTTATAAGAACCAGAAATAAAAACAGGCGTGTGCAGATATGAGGAGAGAAAGGTCTATAAGTTTGCTTGTGGGTATAAATAGAGAAGTTCATTAGGAGTGACTGGTGAGGGAGGAACATAGCTTAGGAACATGTGGGAAATCAGTTTACTTCAGAGGACTGAGGGGTGAAAGGACAAGACGTCTGTTTTTTATTAAAACCTGAGATGCATTATAATTGGGCTGAGTTTTTACCCAGATGGGTTTTCTTATGCTGACATCTGTGACATGTATATAAAGCAGTGTTAAAGAGCTGTCTCTTGTGTACACATGTAATTCTGCTCAGAGCCTAAGTCCTAGGCTGTTCCTCAGGCTGGTTGTAGAATAATGCTGGAGACTTTCGGGTGGATCCAGGAGAGGTTGTAGAATAATAGGTGGTGAGAAATTGTGTTTACCTGACCAAAATAGAGTGCACTTCATGGTTCATCCCAAGACACTCCCCCAAAAGTGACCATTATGAAAGGGTGTGTGTGTATAGTGTGTGGATGTTTTATTTTATGATTCAGCACTTCAAAAAGTCTATGTAAAATGGGTTTCTGAGTCTGCTAGGTGGGAATTGCTTTCTAATTAACTTCCTGATTTTTTTTTGTAGCTCAAGTATGGTATGTGTGGTCAGAAGTCATATGGCTTATTATTTATTTTTCTGGAAAAATTTCTGTGCCACCTCTTTAGGGAACCTGCCCTACGTGTATTACAAAATAAAATGTAATAAAAACATAAAACATCATAAAAGTTATTAAAACTCAACATTCAAAAACACAGCAGAATATAAAACAATAAAAAACTCAGACTAGCTTAAAATGGGTCCAAAACATTTATCAGGCTAAAAACAGACTATAAAATGAAGTTTAAAAAAATCAGCCACTTAGTTAAAAGCCTAGGAAAGCAGAATTTTTTTGGCCTGATGCCTAAAAGAAAGTAATGTAGTTGCCAGTTGGACCTTAAGGGGAAGGACATTCTATAGACAAGGTGCTTCCACAGAAAAAGCCCTGTCTCTATTTGCTACCTGCCTCACTTCTGAAGGTGAGGGCACATAGAGCATGACTTATGAGAAGTAGCTTGGCTAGCAGGCTGGACAGTATGTGAGGTAGCAATCCTTCAAGTACTGTGGTCCCAGGCTTTTTAGAGTTTTAAAGGTAAGAACTAGCATTTTGAATTGTGTCTGGAAACAAATGGTACAGCTTTTTGAACATAGAAGTGATATGATCCTTGTATCCCACCCCTGACAGTAGCCTGGCTTCTACATTTTAGACCAGCTGTAGTTGCCAGATTGTTTTCAAAGGTAGCCCCACGTCTAGTTTGGATGTAATAAGAGCATGGATTAATGTGGATAGATCATTCTTTTCTAGGATAATCTGTCAGAAAGTCTGACAGAAGTCACTATGTTCCTGGAGGAGACCTGAGCCTCCAGGCATTTTGTTTAACTCTGAAGTTTTAAAATTATTATTATCTAACCATGTCCTTAAAATAGCATTGAGCTATTAATAATTTTAGGAGTTACTATATTCTGACTTGATCCCAAAGACATTATTTGAAAATAAATCTTCCTTTTTTCATACCCTGAATATCAGAGTTTGAGTTAAGTTTCCAGGGTTTGTTTGCATATAATCGCCCTGCTCTGATTTAGAGTGGTATATGTGTTGAGGTACACAGATGGAGCTTCTTTGTCGTTTTCACTGTGGAAGGTAGTTCATGGAAGTAAACAGGAATGTCAACATGCAGTGGTACTCGAATGCATTGGAGCCCATCTGAACACCAGGAACTGGTTGATCACAATGTTGGTATCATTAAAGGAACGCGGTACTGAACTTGGAAGATATAGGTTCCAATTTTGCTGATTTGAGGTATATCTAGGATTGCCAGCTCTGGTTGGAAAACACCTGGTGATTTTAGGTATATCTAGGATTGCCAGCTCTGGTTGGAAAACACCTGGAGACTTTGGGGTGGATCCAGGAGAAGGGCGAGGTTTGGGGAGAGGAGGGGTTATCAGCATGGTACAATGCCATGGAGTCCAGCCTTCAAAGCTGCCATTTTCTCCAGGGGAGCTGATCTCTGTCAGCTGGGGATCAGTTGTAAAAGTGGGAGTTCTCCAGGTCCCACCTGGAGGCTGGCAACCCTAGTCTTAGGTTGCAACCTGCAGAATAAGAAAAACTCTATATGGTATTCTAATGCCTTAATCTTAAACACACTTACTTAGAAGTAGACCTTAATGCTCTCATTAGAACGTGCTTATAGAAACGGTATCTGAGTAACTGAAGTCAGATGATCCTAACCAATTTATCCTTCTCTTTTCTTCCTCCCATGATCTTCCTTATCAGTTTATTTAACAAAAACACAAGCATCTTTCTTTTTTGCTTTTTCAGACAACAGGAAAATCAAAAGCAATGGTACACGGGAACCCATTGAATTTAAATCAAACCAATGGTTTGGAGCATCAGTGAGAGCTCATAAAAGAAAAGTTGTGGTAAGTGTGTGCCGTTTTGGTATTTTGTCCTTTATTTTTACTCAGGTTAATAGAACATGCTATATCTCTTCCTCTTGGAAGGATTCCGCTCTCATTAGAACGTGCTTATAGAAACGGTATCTGAGTAACTGAAGTCAGATGATCCTAACCAATTTATCCTTCTCTTTTCTTCCTCCCATGATCTTCCTTATCAGTTTATTTAACAAAAACACAAACATCTTTCTTTTTTGCTTTTTCAGACAACAGGAAAATCAAAAGCAATGGTACACGGGAACCCATTGAATTTAAATCAAACCAATGGTTTGGAGCATCAGTGAGAGCTCATAAAAGAAAGGTTGTGGTAAGTGTGTGCAGTTTTGGTATTTTGCCCTTTATTTTTACTCAGGTTAATAGATCCTCTTGGAAGGATTCTGTAATACTGTCTGTGTATAAGAGGAGTAATGTTGTGATCCTGCAAACTATAGCCCGATCAGTCTCTTGACAGTTACAGGCAAGATTTATGCTAAACACCTATTGTTCAAATTGATTTCATGGATGGATGAGCAAGAAATTATGGGCTGTGGACAGGCAGGTTTTCGTGCTGGTGTCTCAACAACAGACCATTGCTATGCTCTTCATTTCCTGGCAGAAAAATATTCCTGTTTTTCAAATGGCTACCTGGCAGTTGCATTTAAATCTGCTTTTGATACCATTTCTTTGGAATGCATCTCTGAAGCAAACTAGAGCATACATCCATTGATCAGCAACTGTTAGCCTTGATTCTCAATCTTTATTCAGACTTGCATATCTATATTTGGTGTGGAGAAAAGGGAGAGCTGTCAAGGCTGTGTTCTTGCTCCGCAGTTATTCAGTCTCTAGTTAAATAATCTGAAGAATCATCTCTTTGATCCAAGTTTTTATGCCAATATGGATCCAAGTTTTCATTCTCCATCAATGAACAATCAAGGTATACCAGTTCTGTTTCATGCAGACGATTAAGATCAATTATTGGCCTCAGAAAATGTTGAAGGTTTTTTCCGACTACTGTCAGGAGAAGAAACTTTCTATAAACTATAATAAAACTAAAGTTTTGATATTTCAACCTGTCCAGCGCTTATATAATTGGAAAATAGATGGAAGACCAATATTGTTATCTGGGGATTCTATTTCATTTTCATGTTTCATGGCACCCCCATATCTCATAGAATCACAGAGTTGGAAGGGTCTATACAGGTCATCTAGTCCAACCCCCTGCTCAATGCAGGATCAGCTTAGAGCAGAGGTGTTAAATATACTGCATGCAGGCCATTTTTTAGCCTCCAGCTCACACATTTTTGTCTTAGCTCAGAAAGGATGGCTCCAGATCAAACTAATTTATGCAGTAGCCAAATCACTCACTCACAACTTTAATGCCAGTAGCTCACAAAGTAGAATTTTTGCTCACAAGACTCCATGTATACACATATGTATACACATGTACATATGTGTGTGTGTGTTTAATATGATTCTCGCATTAAATGTGGCAAATGAGGAAGAGTCTCTTGTGTACTTGCTCTACTTATAACATCTGATTTATCACTGTTGCCCAATGTGACAGAGTCTGTCCTTCCCCTTTTTTGTATCTGCCTTTATACCCGTTATACCCTTTATACCCTGGTGGTTTGGAGAGAAAGCCAGCAACGGCCAATCATGGCCCCTGGAATCTTTAGAGGGAAAAGGCAGGGGGAGAAACAGAGAAAAAAAGAGGCATTTAACTGCTGTTTGAGTCAGAGGAGGCTTGAGAGTTTTCTTAGGTCGGTGAGGGATCGTTCTGTCTGCAGTTACTGCAGGTGGAAATGGGCTGTTTATGTGGTGGCTTAGTGTGGCACACACTGGTTGATGGTTCTCACATGTAGAATTTCAGGTTTGTTTGGAAGCTGTGGGCAGGTAGAGACCTGGAGTTTAAAAAGTCTCTAGTGAAGAATTATCTCAAATATTAGGAACCCTGAAGAAGAAAATAACTGAGATTTACCAAGTCAGGGGAGAGGGTACCACAGGAACACCTTCACAATTTATCTCAGAGGTGGCTAATAGTAACTAGTGGCAAGCACATTTCTTTGACCTCTTTTACAGGTGTACTTGGTGGTGTGACAGGGAAGTGTTGTGTTAGTCCCACTCTACCATTTTGAGGACAGGGCTGTGGGGCTGTGGGGGGTTTCCCTCCAAAAATATTTCAATCTCCATTCTTGCTACCACAACTAATCACATGCAGCAACCCATCCTCTACCCCCTCCTTTATTGAGAGGAATAATATAAAATCAAGGTTGGAGAATGTGTGAAGTTGAGTAGTCAAAATAATATCACAGATTCACAGTGCAGCAACAGTTAGGTCATGAGCTTCTTCTGTGGTAGTTGCAGCCTCCTGAAATAGCCTCCTAGAGTGGGTGTGGTGAGCACCTTTGTTTACAGCTTTTAGCAAATTAGGTTAGATAGTTTTATTTCAGAGAGCATTTTCTGGAGTGTAAACTTTTTTGGCAGATTTGGTTGCACTTTTAATCTATGCTGTTGTTTTATCTTGTTAGCAGACTTACAATGTTTTCCTATTCTTGCAGTTTGTTGGTACATTATTAGCTGCCTTGAGTCTAAGATGATAGGATGGATATAAATGTTTTAAATAAACAAACAACACTATCCAATGCTAGCAGTGCATATCAGAAGCCAGTCACTCCAAACACTGTGCGAATTACCAAGAGGGGAGGCTATAGGCCAAGAGTGGGAGTGTGTGACAGTGTGAAGGCAGGCTGTGCTATAGCTACATATCTGTTCATGTCCAGTCCTCCAGGGCAGCAAATAATCCAAAGGGAAAGAAGCAGAGAAATATTTTATGAATCGCACAATTCCAGTAATTCTATGCAGGCCAAAACTATATTTGGGAGCAAAGTCTGGCCACAGTCATAGGGCAACATCCAGATCTGAAAGCAAAAGATTATTGGAAGGTTATGGCTGAGAAGCAGAGCATTGGCTTTGCATGCAGAAAGTGCTGGCATTTCCAGCTAAGAGGATCGGGTGGTAGATGATGTGAAAAATTTCTGCCTGAGGTCCTGGAGACTTGCTTCCAGTCGAACTAGACAGTACTGACTTTAATAGGACAATGATCTGACTTGGAATAAGGCAGCTTCATGTGTTCAAGGGGGGATTCCAAGTGGGCAATCTAACTGTCCAAAGGAACCTAGAAGGGGTGTTTCAGGATCCTAGAAAAGCATGGTGGGGCAAAGTAGTCTTGGAATGATTGATCACAGACATGCATCTTTGACAGTAAATGTTGAATTGTCTAAATTGGGGGCCCAGTTAGGATGGTCCACTCCAAGAAATTGATGGAACCATATAGTTTCCTGACATCTCTTTGGACTTTTCTGGTCAGCAAGGCTCCTGTCACAACTCTGGTCAATTTGTCAAATACAGAGTTGACCTGCTTGTGGACATGATTGATTTGGAGTGCCTCTACCCTCCTCAGAGCCTGAAATGCTCCTTGGTTTACTGAGGAGCCTGGAGTAATGATGAAGTGATTGGGCAGATGGTTGGAGCACAAGCTGAGGAAAAAAACTCAAAGTGAATGTGACCAAGCACATTATTGTGCCTACTCCATGGTGGTGATGGCGGTGAAGTGAGCTTACTTCTCTGCCATCATTGCATCTGCACAATGCTGTCCAGGGGAGCTTTTTCTGGGTTGTATAGGGACTCATCACAGGGTTCTAGCATACATATAAGTCCTCTGTGATTCTTTGGATATGCATTTTGCAGATAAAATTGCTCACATTCACCATGACTTAGATTCCACATTTGATACAGTTCAATCTCAGGATGCCATTAGAGTGCAGTTCTAGTTGTATGCATGACTTTCAGTTGGTGAGGCCTAATGAAGTGGACAGATTGCTCAGAAGTACCCGGCCCACCATGTCTAGACTTGACTCTTGCCCTTCGTGGCTGTTGGTATCAAGCTGGGCTGTGTTGGTCAGATGGGTCTGGGAGGTAATGAAATACCTCTGTGCAGGAGGGTGTAGTTCCAACCCACTTGAAAGAGGCAGTCATACAACACTCCTGAAAAAAAAATCCCTGGACCCCACTGATCTGAATAATTACCACTTGGTGGCCAGCGTTCCCTATTTGGGCAAGGTGCTTAAGTGAGTGGTGGTCACACAGTTTCAGGTGCTCTTGGAGGGGATGGATTATATTGACCCATTTCGGTCTGGATTCAGGCCTGGGTTTGGGGCAGAAATGACCCAATGGATTACCTTTGCCAGGAAAATGATGGGGGAGTGTGTCCCTGTTGATTCTATTGGACCTGTCTGTGGCATTTGATATCATCAACCACAGTATCCTTCTGCAGAGTCTGATTGAGTTGGGAGTGGTGGTATCATGCTTTGGTGGTTCCACATTTACTTGACTGGCTAATTCCAGAAGGTGGTGCTGGGGGATTACTGCTTGGTCCCATGGCATTTATGCTGTGGCATCTCCTCAGGGTTCCATCTTGACCCCCATGCTGCTTAACATGAAACCATTTAGCATCTTCATCTATATATATAAAAGAAAGTCCCCTCACTGTAAAATCAATGCCCAGGCCAAACCACCGGACCTAGAGACACCAAATTTGGGGAGAGCGCTCCTACCATGGCACATAGGTGCTCACTAAGAAGGGATTTTTAGAAATTCAACCCCTAAGTGGGTCAAAAGGAGTAAAATGTGCTCCCCCCATTGATTCCTATGCGGCTGCCAGGCAGCTGCCTCTCTGCACCCCCACTCTCTGATTGGTTAGCTGCAGAGCTCAGTGTTCTGAGGTAAAAAACCCCAACAGTTACAGAGGACTGCAGAGAGCTACTGACAGGTGAGGAAATCAGGAGTGGCCAGCAACCACTTGTGAGGTGAAGCAAAGCTGCTGGCCCAGCCTCTCTGATGGCTTCCAACACACTCCCCCCACCTCCTACACCTAACAGGTGGTTGTCTGGCAGGTGCAGCCCCACCTCCACAGTGGCTTCTAATACTCCTCCCCCCTCCCCGTCCTGCACTGGATAGGCAGCCACCTGTCAGGTGTAGGAGAGGAGGTGGGATGCTTATAGCTGCCGGGGAGGTTCGCTCAGCAGGATTGCCTTAGCCCTGCTGCTGGCCCAGCCTCCCTGATGCCTTTAAACATAATCCCCCCCCAACACCAGACAGGTGGGTGTCTGTCAGGTGTAGGAGCAGGACCAGGGTACTTTAATCCATCAGGGACGCCACCCCAGCAGGATCACCTTAGTGGTGCGGCTGGCCCAACTTAGCCACACTCCCACCCACAATGGAAATATACCCCAAATTTGTAGAAAACTGGTTTCCTTTATTAGGTTATTTAACTTCTCACAATGTGGGTTCTACAAAATTGGTTCATATGAACTTGCTTAATATCTGATTGCTCGGATGGTGTTTTGAATACGTAGTAATGTCTCACTCCTTAAATGTAACATAAATAAGAGACAATTTTGTATAAAAAAAAAAGGGGAGGTATGCCCTCCCCCCAATTCAATGTCCAGGCAAAACCCCTGCACCAAGAAACCCAACATAAGGGGAGTGCATTCCTTCCATGACATCAACCCCTCCCACAAAGAGATTTGAGAAACATGATCCCTAAGGGGGTAAAAAAGGGGCAAAATGTGTTCCCCCAATTGTTTTCCATGTGCCCGATTGGTCAACTGTGTAGCTCAGAGTTCTGAGGTAAAACCTCAGGAGTTGACTTAACAGACAACTGCTTCTTAAATGTTGCCCGCTCCAGAGTGAACTCACCAAGCAGCCTGGTGATCCTAGCACTTGAGGGCAGAACCACCAATGTGGTCTACAGAGAGGTCCTTCAGTAGAGAGAAAAAACAAGTATGTATGTCTCACTTCATTTTTTACACTACAATCTTCTCCATTAGAATTCCTACAATAAATGTTACATTTCAAACTTCACATCATCAGTATTATAACTGGATTTATGGAACTTAAATACCGTAGCGAAGCATGGGTATCAGGCTTGTGAAACCATATGCAGATGACACCCAGCTCTACTTCTTCAGATGGATTTGTGAAAATTCTGAACAGGTGCCCAGAGACAGTAGTCGGAAGGATTAGGGCTGGTAATCTGATGCTCAGTCCATACAAGACTAAGATGCTGCTGCTCAACGACTGAGGAGTCAGCCTGTCCAGGGAAGCTGCACTTCCCCTTAAGGAACAGAGTCATAGCTTGGGAGTACTTCTGATACTGCTTGTAAAATTTTACAGGGCCTGTAAAATGGAGCTGTTCTGCCAGGCCTTCGGTTGAGGTGGTGGACATCCAACCATCTTCCCCATCCACAGCCCCAGCCCCAGTGGTAACACTAACATGTTGCAGGAGGCATTATGGAGTTATTTGTTAAGCTGCCATCTTGTTTTGTATTGTTTCAAATCTGGTTTTAGATTAATTACTATGTTTTATATGTTGTCACCGCCCTGAGCACACTTGTGGTGTAGGGTGGGATAGAAACCCAATAAATAAATAAATAAATCCTGGCCTACAGTTGGAGGAACAGATCTCCACTGTGGCATGTAGTGCCTTTTATTAGCTTCAGCTGATACGTCAGTTATGGCATTCCTTGAAAAGCATGATCTGACAACAGTGATTCATGCTCTGATTACATCCAGGTTAGATTAGTGTAATGTGCTTTATGTGAGGGTCCTTTTGGAAATGTTCCAGACATCTCAGCTCATCCAAAATGAAGCAGCCGGGCTATTGTAAGGGATGGGGTACAGGGATTGTCTGACCCCAGTGCTGAAAGTTCCGAACTGGCTGCCTGTTTGTTTCTAGTCACAATTCAAAGCACTGGTTCTTCTGAGAAGAAGAAGAAAAGAACATAAATCTGCCTTGTCCTGCTCTTCTTCCATGGGGCTCAAGGCTTCTTGTACGGTCTCATGTTATTTTCACTGCACTTTTTGGGAGCAGGGTACTTGAAGGACTGCCTCCTCCCCTGTTGTCCAGCTCACCAGTTGAGAACTGCTCTCTGTGCCCCTACTTTCTGAGGTGAGGTAGGTGGCAACCAGAGACAGTCCTTTTTCAGTAGTGGCACATTGTTTGTGGAATTTCCTTCTCTTTGAGGCTCCGTCATACCTATGTTGCTTTCTTTAAGGCACCAGGTCAAAAGATTTCTGTTCGCTCGGGCTTTTAATTAAGGGGTTGATATTTTAACACTCTTTATCCTGGAAACTGTTGTTTTAAGCTGTCTGTGATTTGTTTTTATGATCTATGGGCTGAGGCTTTTTTAATGCTGAATTGTAATTAATATCATTTAATGTTTTGTTTTTATTATTTTTATTTTGTAAGCCTCCTCCAGCAATTTCCTGGAGAAGCAGCATAAAAATGTTTTAAATAAATAAGGTCAATCTGAACCAAGAGCCTTTCAATGGCAAATGATTATATGAGTGACATTTTTCCATGACAGACACCTTTTGAGGCAAAAGATACCCTAATTAACCACTGAGAGACCTTAAATAGCAAACTGATGGCCTAATACAGGGCAAGGAGGCTTTCTGAGACAGTTATATGTTATTCCAGAAAGTATTATTGGAGTGCAGTCTTATATTAAACACACAGAGTAGAGATGGCCCTGGAATCAAAGCAGGGGAGGGCAGGAATAAAGGGTAGTAAAATGTAGATGTCTTCAGATGAGTGCTTATGGTAGTGTTCTTGCATCACATTAAATAATTTAAACATGAACAATCATTTAGAAAAACAAACTGATTAAGATTTTCCATACTAAAGTTCTGTAGAAGAAATCAGTAGTGGCTAACAGACTGAGCTGAGCTTGGAAAGCTCCTGGTTCAAATTTCACTTCTTCCAAAAATACATTAGACGGTCTTAGGCAAGTGACCATCTTCTATGGGGATAATGATATTTGAACAACCTTGCAGAGCTGTTCTGCACATTTCCAAAATAATGCATGGGAAACATTGTGAGCATTATACAAATGCCAGGTATTATTAAGATGAAAATGGAATAGCAGAGATGCTTCAAGAACCCTGTTAGAGCCGTGTGTCTTTTTCGTTTCCACTTAGTATCCTCATAGTGGTAAGGCACTAGCCTTAACTCTTCTGTAGCACTGCAGAGTGTAGCAAGTGATATTCTCCGTATCTGCTTATACGGATATTTAAAACAGCAGCAGTCATCCACTCTCAAAGTGGAGTATTTGAAAAAAATCAACCTGTCAAGCTTGAGTTAAGGCCCCAGTTTGAAGAGTGCTGCCTAAAGGAAGTCATGTAGTGGAAGTGGGCTACTGTGATCACATAACTGACTATGGTAATCAGGGTTTGGGCTCCTTTAGAAGCCTAATGGCACTACTTTCAAAATCTATTGATCAGTGGTTTGCACTCTCTGTCTGGCTTTTCTGCTAGGAAGAGGTCAGCACTTCTCCATTAGCATTTGATTGTATCAGTGATACACAGGAAATAAAACAACACTATACATTGGATGGGTTCCTGCACATACCCAGCACATGCATAATACACATCAAGGTGATCCAGGTTTTTCACTACTGTGAGCCTCATGTGATGTTTGTCTTGGTTTTCTTTCAACCAGCAAAAGCACAGACACTCCTGTTTCTTATACCCCACCTTCAGCAACCACCAGGCCTAGAACACTTCTCCGCGCCCTTCTCTTTCAGCCTCAGTGCAAGATTGGGCTACCTGCCACTGTGCAATGATGTCCTTCATTCTCAGCCATTCCAAATTAGATTGTCAGGCAGAACTGTGGGCCGTAAACCACCATGTAGACCCAGTGTTGTCCTGGCTTACTACAGGTGACTGTTGTTTATCTCAGACACTTGAAATAATTTGACGTTATGACTGAAACTATTGCTTAAAATGTCTGTTTTATGCACCAAACTGGACATTGATCAATATGACCTGGGGGGATTAAGTACCTGTCTGAAAACTTTCAGTATGATGTCTAGGCCTGCATGGGCAGGTGATCGTAGGTAGCCTGTCTCAAAGCAATGAAGTCTAATGTTACCCTTCCTTCTTCCCACTAACAGGCAAAAATCAGGGGCAATGGAAGAGCAGTTATGTTGGGTTTAACAGCATGGATGAGCTACAGACAATTGCTTCTCTAGTGTTCCAAAACCATGCTGTAAAATTTTAGAAAAGTTTCTGGTCCAACTGTTCAGCTACTATTTCAGCTCACAATATATTTGCCAGTTGCAATCAACAGCGTTAAAATTTGATGAGCTCTTTGCATTTGAACTCTGTGCATATATTTGATCATGCAAAAATGACAGTTGCACATACATATTACTTCTTTCTGACTGCCTTCTCCATTCCATTGCCTCCCAGTCTCCTCTTTGCCATGTTCTTTAAGTTTACAAACCAGTCATTCTTTACATGGAGTGACTTAGGGATAGTCCTGACAGTTCTGTCAGGGTCTGGATGAATTTGCACATGTGCATTCTCATACTGGCCCATGGAGTCTGTAATTTCCCTCCCTGACACTCAGGTCTGCTAAACTCTTGTTGAAATTTGATGGATTATACAAAGAGGTGTCTTGAAGCTCTGTGGCTTGTTCTTTAGCTGTATTCTTGGCTCACTATGCTCATGTGACCCAGCGTTTGTTAACAGAAAAGAAGAGCTGCTGTGATTAGCTGCTTTCATGATGAGTCCAAACCCCATGAGCATCCTGTACAAGAAAGCCTGTAGAAGTAGCTAATCTGCAGACATAAAGATGTGCCTGGGCACCCCACCACTCACCTCTAGCAAGGCTCTCATGGTGGACTCCCTTATTGCAAGGCCAGCTGCTGCCTGCTTCACCTGGAACTGATGCCAGGACAGACGGGGAAGGAGCCTTGCAGCCATCCCAGTACCACTTCCTGTGGCTGCTGGGGCAGGGGGTGGGCTGATCACTGCTCTGGGGCTGGGACATGGCCCTATCCCTCAGGCCGGGCTGGTGGGACAGCCCCAGCAGAGCAAGCTGCTGCTGCTGCTTTCTGGCCCTTTGGGCCGAACAAGGTTACCAGAGCTGTCTGGAGAAGTGGGGTGGGGTTGGCGGCCAGCTGCAGCTGAGTCAACAGAAAAGAGGCAGGGGCCGGGCATCCCATTACTGAGTCCTCCACACCTGAAGACGCGGCTTTTCGATCCCAGGAATCCCAGGGTCGGGACAGAAGAAGAAGAAGAGATTGGATTTATACCCCGCCTTTCACTTGGAGTCTCAGAGCGGCTTACAAACTCCTTTCCCTTCCCCTCCCCACAACAGACATCCTGTGAGGTGGGTGGGGCTGAGAGAGCTCTTGACAGAAACTGCTCTTTTTCAAGGACAGCCGTGCCAGAGCTTGTGACTGACCCAAGGTCACATCAGCAGGTGCAAGTGGAGGAGTGGGGAATCAAACCCGGTTCTCCCAGATTAGAGTCCGTGCACTTAACCACTACGCCAAACTGGCTCTCCCCTCATAAAAAGATCAGCTGCTGGCTGAGGAGAAGGCAGGTGGTAGGCTCCTACACCTGGGGAAAGAGAGAAAGTCCTTGAGAGAGAAAATCACCAAGGGAGGTGAGGAGGAAGAACAGGGCGACTGTAATTCCCTCCCTTCACTTTTGGCGGGGAGGGCGGAGTATAAATTGAATAAAATAAATAAATAATTTTTGAGGCTTCCAAGAGACCTCTGGAGAGGCACTGGAGCATGGTTCCTCCCAGTGGGGTCCCTGGCTCAGTACCCACTGACAAGATGCTTGGACATGGAATTCAGTTAAAAAAATAATAAATTGAGCCAATCCAGTGAGAGTCTGACTTGCATGTAAACAAACAGATTGAGCACAGTAAGTTTGATTCACAGTTGTATTTGTTTTGAAGTTTGCAAGATCCGTAGTTGTTTCCTGATCATCTGAATCTGTCCTGAGACTGCATTCCTGAGCCTGCCTATGTGGAAGGTTGTATGAATGTATGCATCTGCCTTTTGCTGACTCACATACTCGGCCCATGTAGTCCAATATTACTGACTTTGAGTAGTGACTGCAGCTCTCTGGGAGGTCTTTTCCTGCCATGTTACCTCATATCCTTTTAACTGGTGATACTGGGAAATGGATTCTTTGCATGCCCAGGAGGTCCCATGGATACCAACGGGGCTTGCTTCCAACTACATGTGATGAAAGAGAGAGACTTTCCGCATTTGCCTGCCACTCCGGATTTTCTCAGTGCTTGAGTTGAGGCAATTTAAGTCCACGGCAAAACACCATCCAAATAACCCGGGGCAACAGCAGGCTAAAACCGGGCTGACCACTGAAGGGAGGTCATATAATGCAGAATGGGGGGAAATCCTGGAATAAAAAGCAGGTTGAACTCAATTTTAGTGCAGAACTGCTTGGAGGACACTGTGGTGAACATGGATTAAAAGGAGAGTGCAGAAAAATCTCTTAGATTTTTACAAGGTGAGAGTCAACAGTGTTTGAAAATGGCATATCTGATGTTTAATGGGAGGAGAAGCCCTAACTACACATAGGTGAACTCTAAAGCCCTTTGCTGTGCGAATTGTGTTTTGACAGGCTTGTGCTCCCTTGTATCACTGGAGGACCCTGAAGCCTACCCCTGAAAAGGATCCAGTTGGCACCTGCTATGTAGCAATTCAGAATTTCAGTGCCTATGCTGAGTATTCTCCTTGTCGCAATAGTAAGTTTTTCATGGTATGATCCACATCATCTTAATCTGTGCTTTCAGGTGTAGTTTTGGTTTAATGGCTGTTATGGGGAGACATCATCATCATGCAGAGAGGATCTCAATTAAAAAGAGTCATCTTCAGCTTATATGTTTCCACTGATGCTTTTGTATTTAATTAAAAGAGCAAAGATGAGGTGGGTGCTATTATGCTGACATGAGAAGACAGAATTGGCTTAATTTAAAAGGGTTTCAGATGTAGCAAACAGATCTTGATAAGAAGAAGCCAACTTTTAAAAGCAGTTGATTATTCCAAATGGAAACTTCTCTTTATAGAATTGGCAGCTTCAACCTGTACGGAGATAATTATACCATTTTGTGAGCACGCCAGCCATATGTTACAATACAGTATAGGATAGGGAAGTTTTATATAATGCTTAACTGTACAAATCCCTATATGGCTTCTGTACCTTTCCTGAATATTACTGTTGCTCTTATCTTATGGCCAATTGTTAATGGAGGGAGGTTTAAATGCTACACTGGACTAGAGTTGGACTGCTACATGAAACCTAGAGTTGTTAGGGTAAAATGAACTTCATGTTGCAAATTTACCTTTGACCTTGCCAAATCGGATTTTGAATTTGAACTGATTCTGGGATCAAATTTCCCTAGCAAAACTCACCGACCAGTTTTGATGTTAGCATCTGATGGTCAAATTTTGCTTTGGAACTGGAATTTAGCTCCGAAAGAATTTCAGCATTAAAATAACAACACATTAAACCTACAGCCTATTAGCTCTTTCTTCTCGGAAAGTCTTATCCATTTGATGTGGTAAAATTTGAGTCACTTTATATTATGAAATTAATTCAGTGTTCATACTTTGATATCTACAGACAATCCAGATCCTGAGGGACAAGGTTTCTGTCAAGCAGGATTCAGCTTAGATTTTTACAAGGTGAGAGTCAACAGTGTTTGACTTGGCCCTGGTTCCACTAACTTCTTTCATCTTCATTCTGAAAGGCACATATCTCACTTCCAATTCATCATTTCTGTATGATTTCTTTTTTCCCTTTTTAAAAACATTCCGTACACTGTACTCAGTATCTGAAACCTATTAATTACATTCAAAATCTTAAATAGAAGTTTCCTGTATTTCTTAGGCTAATCATAAACTGGGGTCCATAGGCCAGCAGCTGGTTCTGCACACCTAAATGGGCTTAATAACTGATTAAAAGACAGATTATTAAATCTTTAATTAGTGTTTAATGCATGACTACTAATATCATTACTTGAATCAACTGTCATAGAGAGGTTTAAGCTTTTACAGTCAAGATCTTAATACATCAAATGAATATTAAGGTGATTTAACAACAAAGTTTATAAAGAATGTCAGTGGGATTTGCACAAACCTTTCTTTCTCAATGTTTGTTCTCCTGGTATAAAATAAATACGGTGTGGTGTCATTGATGTGGGAGGATGACTATAATACATGGCTGCCACCACTGACTGCCAGAGTAAGGAATGTCCTTCCACTCCCTGATGGTTTTCATTCATGGCAGTTAATGTGGAGGTATATATGACTAAGTTTAACACGCTGTTTCTGGATGACACATCGGCCCATTCCAGTCCAGTTTCCACCCTGGCCATGGAACAGAGATGGTGTTGGTCACCCTCATGGGCAACCTCCATAGGCAGCTGGATCAAGGTGGGTTGGAGCTGCTGTTATTGTTAGATCTTACAGCAACATTCAAAACGGTTGACCATGATCTGGTTGACCCACCGCCTTGCCGACATAGGAGTTCACGGGGTGGTCTTACAGTGGCTTACCTCATTCCTCCAAGGTCGGGGACAGAGGTGGTGCTAGGGAGGAGGATGTCAACTAGGTTCCCCTTAACATGTGGGGTTCCTTGGGGGGGCAGTCCTCTCCCCAGTGTTGTTTAACATTTATATGCGCACCCCCCCCCTTGCCCAGCTTTGGGCTGAGGTGTCATTAGTATGCTGATAACACCCAGCTGTATCTGTTGATGGCTGTCTGCCTAGACTCCCCCCCCCCCACAAGATCTGGCTGAGGGACTGGAGGCCATGGTGGGATGATTTAGGAAGACTCAGTTGAAACTGAATCCAACTAAGATGGAGGTTATGTGGCTGGGTGGGGGAGACTTGGGACTCGTGTCCCATCTTCCCTCTCTTGATGGTGCACCTCTAAAACTGGCACAAATCATCGAGAGTTTTTGAAACTGAATCCAACTAAGACGGAGGTTATGTGGTTGGGTGGGGGAGACTTGGGACTGGTGTCCCATCTTCCCTCTCTTGATGGTGCACCTCTAAAACTGGCGCAAATCATCAAGAGTTTGGGCATGGTCTTGGATACCTCCTTATCCATGGAGACACAGATCATGAATGTTGCCAAGCTGGCCCCTTTCCTGTCTTTCCCTGACCTAGTCACAGAAATCCATGCAATGGTCACCTCCAAATCGGATTACTTGAACTCTCTCTACACTGGTCTGCCCTTGAGACTGATCTGGAAACTTCAACTGGTCCAGAATGACTGCAACACCATGGACTGCACACATTCAACCTGTGCTGTGCCAGCTGCACTGGCTCTCAGTGGAGTACCAGGTCAGGTTCAAGGTTTTGGTACTGACCTTTAAGGCCTTGAGCGGACTGGAACCTATGTATCTTTAGGACCGCCTTCACTAATATGTCCCCTGAAGAGCTCTACGCTCTGCTGGAAATAATCTACTTGTGGCCTCTAGCCCTAAAGACTGTCCTTGACGAGAGCCAGGGCTTTTTCAGCCCTGGTTCCTACCTGGTGGAACTCTCTACCAAATAACATCAGCTCTTTGAATTGTGCCCAATACCAGATGAGCAGCCAGTGTGGCTCTTTTAGCACTGGGGTGAGGTGATAACGATCCCTTATCTGGTTCCCAGTAGTAACGGGCTACCATATTGTAGATAAATTGAAATTTCCAAACTATAGTAAACATTTGATTCCTAGTTTTTCTGAAGAAAAATACAAATGTGTCTGTGTTCAACTTCTTTCCTCTGTAGCTGCAAAATCCTTTGTGATTTGAAGGAACATTTGCAGGAAAAAAAAGATGATCAATAAAATATTTTGAAGGCTGACTTAAGCCTATGACACATTTTTCATGTGGTTTAACACTGCTTATGGTAACTAGCAAACAAGTATGATTTAGTCTGATAAGGAAAGCCTGTGGGTTAGGGTTAGGGATCATTCTCTCTAATTACAGATTTCCTTGCTTCAGCTGCAAATACTTTAGAGTTGACAGAAATATGAGAGGACATTGTTTTCAAAGTTCAGGAGATAAACTAGATAAAGAGTCAGTTCAGCCCACATTTTAATCCACATCTTTGACAATATAAACATATGAAAGCATATAATGTTGAATTGGACTAGTAATCTGTCTTTTGCAATATTCTCTGCTTGGTATGTCAGTAGCTCTCCCTGTCTCAAACAGGGAAAGTTCTTCTTTGACACCTACTACCTGTTCTTTAACTGGAGATGCCAAGGATGGCCCCTTGTTTCTGTTGCTGCCAAATTATTAGAATTTCCACAGGCAAAAGAAGGGAATGATTTTTGCCAATTTCTCCCTCCCATGGGAGTCCTCTGATTCTCCCAAGCTATTCCTGGGTGTCCCCATCCTGCAAAACCAGCAGATTGCTTTGGGACAGGGTGATTGACAAAAATTGCCCCCTGTTTTGCCCAGAGAAATTCTAGGTGGGACCCAGACTGATGCCCACCAGTAAGAAAAATGGACTCCGTTCTCCCTTGGTTGCCCATGTGGCATCCCTACTTCCCACCGCAAGCCCCTACTGAATGGAAATTATAGTTATCTATCTTATTGGATAGATGTAAAAATGAAAGAGAGAGAGATTCTAAAGCACTTTAAAATAATACATATGTAATTAGGAAATGTGTTTAAGATGCCATCCTTACTTATACCTAGAAGCTGTTTTTTGTGATTGTACCAAGTATGGCGTACCTCTTTCTGTAATAAGCATGTGAGGATTGGCTTCCCATGAGTATCTTAAATGAGGAGACAGCAGTTCAGTGCTAAAATTTAAGCCAGCTGCCTTGATCTCAGTTGGAACAATGAACATGAAATGAAAATTGCTTTCTCAAGCTGTAGTGGTGGAAAGTGCTGTCTGGTCACAGCTGACTCTGGTGGACTTTTCAAGGCAAGAGATTTTAAGAGGTGGTTTGCCATTGCCTGCCTCTGTTTCTCAACCCTGGGATTCCTTCAAGGTATCCCATCCAAATACCTAGCTTCTACGATATGATTAGATTGGGCAAGCTGTAGCGAACGTCCTATATTTATTTTCCACCCAGACTGGCTGATGGATGCCATTTTATCAATTTTAATTATTTGAATCATTTTCAGGTGTTTTGCTTTTGATGTCTCATGCGTATTATTAATAATAAATTAATGCCTTTTGTTTGTCTCCAACATAGAATGGAGACCTCATAGTGGGAGGACCTGGCAGCTTTTATTGGCAAGGTATGTGCACCTAAATACCTAAATACATAGAACAAGAGAAGAAATGACAAGTGAAGCCAAAGTAATGCCTGGGCATATTTGTTTGTGTATGTTTTTAATTAAAACAATAACACTCTAGGTGGTAGTATACCCTTATTCACCTGGCTGTCAACTGGTAATTTATGTCATTCAGTCCCATTTGGTTTACGGGGTTATATAGCATGGGGACTATGGATCATGTTTTCCTTACATGTAACATTTTACCTATTAATGAAAAATCAGAAGGCAATGGGCAAATTTTATTTTCATCTATTATCCTTTAGATACCATGGTGTGCGGGAATTTCCATTTGTGTTCGTTAATGCTTGACATTGCAGTACTTAAAGCACATTCATCATTGCCTTCCCTCGCTCCTGTAATCCTGTGCACCAGTTTGTTTACTGTATCATGCATACTAAGTTGTTAAAATCGCTGGTGCTCTTTCTTTCTTTCTTTCTTTCTTTCTTTCTTTCTTTCTTTCTTTCTTTCTTTCTTTCTTTCTTTCTTTCTTTCTTTCTTTGAGTAGTACTTGCCAGTCTTTAGACAGTTCTTTATTTTCTAAGATATGGTGATTACTCACTTGCCTAGTGTTTGAAAAATGATGTCTCACTGTTCTACTACAGTAGTTGATGCACAAGAATAGACGAGACAGGCCAAAAAACCAACTCTGGACCCAGCTGAATTGGCCAACTATCGGCCGGTGTCCAATTTGCCGTATTTGGGCAAATTGATTGAGAGGGCGGTGGCGACACAGCTTCAGAGCTTTCTGGATGACGCTTCTGTCCTTGATCCATTTCAGTCTGGCTTCTGCCCAGGTCATGGGATGGAGACGGTGCTGGTTGCCCTTACTGACGACCTCCAGAGGCATCTGGGTCGAGGTGATATGGCGGCACTGTTGCTGTTAGATCTGTCGGCTGTGTTCGATATGGTCGACCACCAGTTGCTGACACACCACCTCGCCAACGTGGGGATACAGGGGCTCGCTCTTCAATGGCTTGCCTCTTTTCTCCAAGGTCAGGGACAGAGGGTGGCGATAGGGAAGGAGCAGTCCTGGAAGCACCCACTTGAGTGCAGGGTGCCTCAGGGGGCAGTGCTTTCCCCGATGTTGTTTAACATCTACATGCGCCCCCTCGCCCAGATTGCCAAGAGGTATGGGCTGGGTTGCCATCAATATGCAGATGACACCCAGCTCTATCTGATGTTGGGTGGCCGGTTGGGCTCTGATCCAAAAGTTCTGACCCGGGCATTACAGGCAGTGGCTGAGTGGCTCAGGCTAAGCCGGCTGAAACTAAACCCAGTGAAGATGGAGGTCCTGTGCCTGAGTCGGAACGGATCAGGGTTGGGGATCCCTCTCCCAAATTTGATGGGGTGCCATTGGTGTCAGCGTAGGAGGTTAGGAGCTTGGGAGTGCACCTGGATTCCTCTCTGACTATGGAGGCCCAGGTGGCAGCCACTGCCAGATCAACACATCATCTTAGGCTGGTTTGGCAGTTGGTCCCCTTCCTTGACAGTGACAACCTGGCTACAGTGATCCATGCGACGGTCACCTCGAGGCTAGACTACTGTAATGCTCTCTACATGGGGCTTCCTTTGATGCAGATTTGGAGGCTGCAGCTGGTGCAGAATGTAGTGGCCAGGCTGATGATGGGTCTTCCCAAGTGGGAGCGCATCCGGCCTGGGCTGGAAGCGCTGTACTGGCTGCCAATAGCATACCGAATCCGTTTCAAAGTGCTGGTACTTGCCTTTAAAGCCCTACATGGCCAGGGTCTGACTTACCTGAGGGACCGCCTTTCCCCACATATACCCCCAAGAGCACTTCGGTTGGGGACGCAACATCACCTGGTGATTCCAGGCCCCCGGGAGGCAAGGCTCACCGTGACCAGGGCCAGATCCTTCTTGGTGGTGGCCCCTACCTGGTGGAATGAGCTCCCGGAGGAGATTAGGGCCCTGCGGGACCTTATGCAGTTCCACAGGGCCTGCAAGACGGAGCTCTTCTGCCAGGCTTTCGCATAGGGGCTGCTACTGCCACCACCACCAATGGTGTGAATAACAACGGGGCTAGGGATGGCCCCAGAAAGATCTTCTACAACATCACATGGCACTGGTACCACTGGACTTACTTGGGACCAACTACAGGACAAGATCAACCCCAAAGAACTGACTGTTACCATCATGAGATTTATTCGGGTACCATCATGTTTTCATGGAGCACTTTACTTTTATCTGTGTTATCTAATGGTTTTATTGCTTTTATTATGTTTTACGTGGGCTTTGCCCCTTGTAAGCCGCCCTGAGCCCGCTTGCAGGGAGGGCGGGGTAAAAATGTCAAAAATAAATAAATAAATATTTTGGAAATGTAACCCTAATTCTTTAATGAATTCTGTAACTGGTTCTGTAATGTAATTAATTATTTAATATCCTCTCATTCTATCATTAATCTGTTTTGAATCACAGGTCAAATTATCACCAGCAGCATAGCAGATATTATCACAGACTATTCATTCAAAAATATTTTAAGAAAACTGTCTCGAGAAAAACAAACTGGAGTTGCACCATCAATATATGATGACAATTATCTGGGTAAGTTGCATGACAGTTTTGTCACACTTGGCATTAGCCTTGTCTAGAAAGGTGGCATAAAAGTATTTGCTGTGTTCACACGAGTCACAAGTGTAACTAGTATTCTGGGCATTTGCCAAACAAAATGTGAGTGGCGATGTTTATCCAAGCCCTACTACTCTTGACTAGATGAGTCTCCTGACGAAAATGGGGATGTGTATCTGCACTGAGGGGCACCAAATGTTACATGTTGTCAGTTGCTCTTGGCTGCAGCTGTGAGCAGGGGACATAAACGTGCTCGGCACTTGCCCGTGTTGGAGCTGTGGGAACAATTAGCACAGAGCCTTTATTCAATTTACTTTTTGAAAACCTTGTGCATTATAATCTAATTTACAACCCTCAGACATTGCTGAATGTGCATCCAGAACAAATTCATCTGGCCTTGTTCCTAAGATACTCTTTCAGCTGTCTAGTATAGCATAACTTTTGCTTTAGAAGAACTAAGCAATGTGTTCATACCTGGAAGACAAGCAGTATTTACACTGTGAAATAAGGGGCCATGTGACCTTACCTTTCAGTACACTACATGAACAGGTCAGACTGTGAATCCCACTAGCGGCAAAATAAATGTTACATCCAGCTGAATTATAAAGTATTAATGCTCTAGCAGCTCATCTTGAGATATAATTACAGCAATGGTTTTTCCTAGTGATTTGACTTTGTAGATTTATTGTGCATCAGAGACATATAATGAAAGTTAGTCATAAAAGCTTGATAAATTGTTTTCCTTTGCCTGGCCTTAGGCACTCTAGTTTATGAAGTTTTTTCATTATTTTTAATGGAAATTGTTGAAACAGAGGGAAGATCTGGTTGACCTTCTAGGAGTGTCTCTCTTTAGGCATAAGTGGGTTGTCAGGTTTCATGCTTGTAGTTTTATTTTTAAACAGGGTACTCAGTGACTGCTGGTGAATTTACTGGAGATTTTCAGCAAGGTAAGAATCTGCTGTCTTTCTGTATAAATTGTATGGCTCTGCCATTTAGTTATTGTACTCCATTTCTTTTTCATTATAAAAAGAGAAAGAAATCAGCTGGTTTAGATTGGGGTAATTGTGCATATGATTGCAGTAGATTTTGCATATGTGTATGGCCAGTTTGCACAGTATACCCAAATGAATAGTCAAGGGAAGAATGTAGTGTATAAACCTGCTAATCACAGATGTGGCTTTCATCCTCTCTAATTTTGCCGTGATTATGGCAAAACTATCTCCAACCATGGCATTCAGATGAACTATTGCCTGTTGCATCCAAGATTGAGCTGTGTGTCATATTTTTTACCCTGCTATTCCTCTCCTCTATTTTACCTTCACAACAACCTTGAGAGAGAGCTACTGACCGAGATTACTCCTTGAATTTCAAGGATGATTTGGATTTGAGCCCATGTTTTCTTAGTCCTACTCTGATGCACTAAGTACTATACCACATTGGCTCACCAAGATATAATCTCCCCCCCCCCTTTTTTGCGGGAGGTAGGGGAATGTTGAGGAATTTCAGACAGACGATATAATCCGGAAGAGGGACGGTTCCCAAACGGTTTCTGGTCTGTCATTTCAGACAGAACCGTTTTAGAACTGGTTCCCTTCCGGAATATATTTGTAATTTCAGACACAAACGCTTCTGTCCCGTTTAGGAAATGTGGCTGAAGCGTTTTACCTGTCAACCGCTTCCAAGTAGTCTTCAGTTTCCTCTCCCGGTTCCGATGCGCTTTTTCCTGCCGTTTTTCGCCCGCGCGGGCGATCTCCAGGTTTTTTAAAATTCGCTTTATAGTGCTATAGCGCTATAACGGAACAGCAGTATATCAGCGTCATTGGAATGCCTGGAGTGTTTTGTTATAGTGCTATAGCGCTACAAAGTGAACGTTAAAAGTAAAAAAACGGAGATTGCCCGCGCGGGCGAAAAACAGCGGGGAAAAAGCAGTGCAGTCTGAAATGGCAAACCGCTTCAGATCCAGCTCTTTACCGGAGGGAAAGCCATGTGTGAAATGGCAGCCCTATACCGGTTTACTCCATGACGGATCAAAAACGGCTTCACAACGGGTTAAAAGGGGTAATGTGAAATTCCTCGTTAAATCTCCATGATTTGTTCTTGTTGTTGGAAACCATCAGATGCTTGAATCCTTTTTAAGGACCTGAATCTTACTGACATATACAGATTAAGCACTGGAATAATACAAGATGGGTAGACATGTTAGTCTGTCTGTAGTGATAGAAAAGAGCAAGAGACCAGTAGCACCTTAAAGACTAACAAAATTTGTGGCAGTGACTCACGAAAATTCATGCCCTGCCACAAATTTTGTTAGTCTTTAAGGTGCTAATGGATCTTGCTTTTTCTACTGGAACAATACACTGTTGCATCTGGTTGCAATGTTATCTGAATTATGGTATAATATGGCCTAGATTCCACTGTTTCACCCCTCCCCCCCCAAAAAAAAACCCCTCCAGTCTTTATGCAATCTAACACTTTGGAGCTTGTTCAAATACCATTGTGTGCTTGAGTCCTCTACATTCTGCCAATATCAGCATATATGTTAGTTGGCTTATACAATATTTTAGTTGATTAATGCAGTCTGGGAGTGTTAATTGATCAGAATTTTCCAACTTAGATGATTGTTTAAAAAGAGAGTAAATCTTATTATGGATCCATGCCTGAATCCAGCTACAAGCTGCCACCAGGGAGGCTTTCTGTGGGAGGGACAGCAGACAGGGGTTTCATTGTGTTTTCAGACCTTGGTGAGAACCCCGTCTTCAAGCAGCATTCTGTATTGCATTTTAATGGTTATTCACATTAGATATAAAATGCTGTCAGTCACTCTTGGGAATGCTTTTTTTTTGCTGAAATGGATAAAATGTAATAAGCAAACTGCCATCCCCTCAAAATATAAAGGCTACACACAAGCAGTTTCTAAGCAATTGCCATGTAAGCAGTTGTCCCAGTAAATTAACTTTCAGACTATTAATTTTGTTTTAGAGATCGTTGCTGGAATCCCGAGAGGTGCACAGAACTTTGGCTATGTATGTACTCTACCAGCAGTTCTACTCCCCCCCCATTCAAATTGTGCAAGGTGTATTGGCATTTCCAAAGGACAAAAGCCAGTATTGTGTGTGTGTGTGTGTTGGAATAGCTATTTCATTCCTGATGTTTACTCATTTTAAAAGATTCCTTATTCATAGACATTGAATGTCTCATTTTAGGCTGAAATCTTGTACACAGTGTGCAGGATTGTGGTCCAGATAGTCAAATGAATTTTCGGATAATGTGTGAGACAAGAATTCCTATTGGATAAAAAAATTGCTTAATTAAAGCTGAAAACCTTTTATGAAAATTTTAAAGACCCTGTAAGGTAGACATATTTCTGATATTTAGATTATACTACATACTATATTGTGTAGTCTAAATGATCTATAAGAATGAAGGATCACCGAAATAGCAGTAATTAATTTTTAAAAGTGTATTTGGAATACAGTGTTATATGGTCTGACTGGGCCCTTTATATTTTTCTGTTTCCAGGTTTCAATTATTAATTCCACAGATTTGACCTTCATTCAGAATTTCACTGGAGAACAGGTAAAGGAATCAATAATACAATTCTCAGCAACATTTCAAGTGAGGGACTATCCAGTGGGGTATTACCGAATATGTATTTTGAGCTGCAACTTTTAATTAATAATTTGGGATGTGATAGAATGATAAATGGAATAAAAGTGAAAATGTTCTTTATTGATAGATGGCATCTTACTTTGGATACACTGTTGCAGTATCGGATGTGAACAATGATGGGTAAGTTCAGATTGATTCAGGCCACTTAATCACAGATTGTCCCACTGAAGTCCATGAGACTATTCCAGGACTGCTCAGTACTAAGTGGTTTGAGAGAGATTATAGCTTAACTACACAAATGTCTAGTTAGCACTAGGCTTCTAAATCTCTTGATGACTTTCAAATTCTCCAGTGGTAGAGAATATCTGGTCACATCATGAGAAGACAGGCCTCACTGGAAAAGCCAGCAATGCTAGGAAAAGCTGAAGGCAGCAGTAAACAAGGAAGACCCGTCATGAGATGGATTGTCTCAGTCCAGGAAGCCATGGCTTTCAGTTTGGAAGACCTGAGCAAGGCTGTTAATGACAGGATGTTTTGGAGGTCATTAATTATAGGGTTATAGGAACCTAGCAGTTCGAAAGCAAGAAATTGCAAGTAGATAAATAGGTACCACTTTGGTGGGAAGGTAACAGCGTTCCATGCACCTCAGCGTTTAATCATGCCGGCCACATGACCACGGAAATGTCTTCGGACAGCGCTGGCTCTTCGGCTTTGAAACGGAGATGAGCACCGCAACCTTAGAGTCGGATTCGACTGGCCTTCGAGCAAGGGAACCTTTACCTTTACTTTAATTACATAACACAGGAAAACATGATGAGCTATCTATTTGTTTGTTTGTTTGTTTTATTTTATCGTACTTATATCCTGCCCTCCCAGCCATAGCCGGCTCAGGGCGGCTTACATAAAATACTCAATACATTAAACAATTAAAACAGCTAAAACAATTAAACAACCCATTCAACAATATATTCTATTTTTGGTTCCGGTTTCCGGTCTCGACGAGGAAGGACGCAGAGTGGGAGCTCCGGGTGTCCAACCTCTCCTATTTCTCAAAAACAGTTGTTCTAAAATCGAACAGAAGTTCTCACATCAAGAATATTGTGTAGTCTAAATGATCTATAAGAATGAAGGATCACCGAAATAGCAGTAATTAATTTTTAAAAGTGTATTTGGAATACAGTGTTTTATGGTCTGACTGGGCCCTTTATATTTTTCTGTTTCCAGGTTTCAATTATTAATTCCACAGATTTGACCTTCATTCAGAATTTCACTGGAGAACAGGTAAAGGAATCAATAATACAATTCTCAGCAACATTTCAAGTGAGGGACTATCCAGTGGGGTATTACCGAATATGTATTTTGAGCTGCAACTTTTAATTAATAATTTGGGATGTGATAGAATGATAAATGGAATAAAAGTGAAAATGTTCTTTATTGATAGATGGCATCTTACTTTGGATACACTGTTGCAGTATCGGATGTGAACAATGATGGGTAAGTTCAGATTGATTCAGGCCACTTAATCACAGATTGTCCCACTGAAGTCCATGAGACTATTCCAGGACTGCTCAGTACTAAGTGGTTTGAGAGAGATTATAGCTTAACTACACAAATGTCTAGTTAGCACTAGGCTTCTAAATCTCTTGATGACTTTCAAAATCTCCAGTAGTAGAGAATATTTGGTCACATCATGAGAAGACAGGCCTCACTGGAAAAGCCAGCAATGCTAGGAAAAGCTGAAGGCAGCAGTAAAAGAGGAAGACCCGTCATGAGATGGATTGACTCAGTCAAGGAAGCCATGGCTTTCAGTTTGGAAGACCTGAGCAAGGCTGTTAATGACAGGATGTTTTGGAGGTCATTAATTATAGGGTTATAGGAACCTAGCAGTTTGAAAGCAAGAAATTGCAAGTAGATAAATAGGTACCACTTCGGTGGGAAGGTAACAGCGTTCCGTGCGCCTTGGTGTTTAGTCATGCCGGCCACATGACCACGGAAACGTCTTCGGACAGCGCTGGCTCTTTGGCTTTGAAACGGAGATGAGCACCGCAACCTTAGAGTCGGATTCGACTGGCTTTCGAGCAAGGGAACCTTTACCTTTACTTTAATTACATAACACAGGAAAACATGATGAGCTATCTATTTGTTTGTTTGTTTGTTTTATTTTATCGTACTTATATCCTGCCCCCCCAGCCATAGCCGGCTCAGGGCGGCTTACATAAAATACTCAATACATTAAACAATTAAAACAGCTAAAACAATTAAACAACCCATTCAACAATATATTCTATTTTTGTAAATAATAAAAAAAGATTATACCGGTCTGCTGAAAAAATCAAGAACCATAGAGCATTCCTCCCCATTTTCCTTTTATGTTTAACTTCTGTAGTGTTTTATATGTAATCCAGAATTAGTTTCCTTAGTTTTGGGGAGAAGTGTGTCATTTTAAATATGGGCCTTTCTAGACAATCTATGGCATGACAAATGTGCAGTCGGTATTCAGGGGTTACAGGAATCGGAACATTTCTGTAGCTAGCCAGCGTACGGGTGCTAGGAAACATCATTTTTTAGCGACAAACTGCAGCACTTGCTTGCTGAAAAATGTCAGCACTGTCCCCCAGATTGCTAATGTGTCCATTGCAGTTTGGCATTCCATGTTCATTGTGATTGCTTGGGTTTCAAGGGCACTTGTTTTCTAATGCACATGTTTTCTTTTTTCTTTCTTTCTCTACTTCTCTGACCTACAGTCCTGAGTAGTATCGATCTATTCCAGCTAAGAATAAGAGGAATAAAGGTAGAATTCAAGCCAGAGAGGACAGGCTATACTATGTTAGTGAGGGTGTCTTGTCATGAGCGTCCTGAACTCTCATGGCCTGAACAAAGAGATTAGCTAAGATCCATTAATTTTTTAGTGTCTGGAGGAGGCTTGTTTTGTTGGGACTTAAGTGGCTTGGCCCATTTCTCTCTAGCCTTCTTATACCATGGGCATTCAAAGAAAACATGTTTCATAGTTTCTGTGATCCCTAAGCCATAACCACAATATCTATCTGAAAAAGATGTACCTAATAGACAGCCTTCAGAGATCACCAATGCTAGCACATTTAATCTTGCTATGTTTTCTTTGATGACAAGTAGTGCTTTCTTCCCAAGTACCCCTGCACCATTTTGAAATGCTTTTTTAAAATGTATTTTAAATTTATTCTGTGAATTCTTTTCTGTATGCTTCCTGCTATACTATTCCAGTGGAAGTGTTCATGTAGAAGCTTACATTTTATTGTGGAGGAGGCATATGCCTAATATGAATTTTACAAAAACTACAAATGTTATTGACTAATGAGAAAGTTTGCTTGAACTGAGCAGTGGATTATTTCTTGATCTGCAATGCAAAGTTAAGGCAACATGAGTTTTAAAACTAAAAGTGGAATAATAAGCCCTAAACATAACTAGTCTGAAACAGATAAAAGAAGAAGAAGAGATTGCATTTATACCCCTCCCTTCACTAACCAAAGGTGTCTCAGAGCAGCTTACAAACTCCTTTCCCTTCCCCTCCCCACAACAGTCACCCTGTGGGGTAGGTGGGGCTGAGAGAGCTCTGACAGAAACTGCTCTTTTTCAAGAACAGCTCTTATCAGAACCACAGCTTGGCCAAGGTCATCAAGCCAGGTGCAAGTGAAGAAGTGGGGAATCAGAGCTGGTTCTCCCAGATTAGAGTCCGCACACTTAACCACTATACCAAACTGGCTTTCACCCCATCAAATCCCCAACAAACCCTGTCAAACCCCCAACAAAAAGTAACACCAACTGTAACTCCTTCCCTTTCACTATCCCTCTATACCACCTTACACTGGACCATGAAAAGTTTTTCCCTCTTCCATTCCTAATGCCATCTCCAGTTTTATCTCACTTGTCAAATGTTCCTTATCACTTGACCATCTAGGAGACTCTTTCAGCAAGCACTGGATTATATCATGCAGATCATTTCTTTATCTGGGGTTCTTTTGGCTATGCAAGGGGCCTGCAAGACTCTCTTCTGAGTGTCTTGCATTGGGGGAAGGATCATTCCATAGAACTGATCCATGGGATACAACCCAGTTGTTCAAAAGCTTGACTTACTGAGGGGAACAATGTTACAGATTTGTAAGGAGATGGGACTGGATGAAGCAAGAGATCTGAACTCTGGTTCTTCCAGAAGATAATCAGAGACATGGTGAAAATATTATCTTAATGACTTTCCTGCCACCCCTTTTCTCAAGAACCAAACTGAGATGCGGTCTGGATTGGTCTTTTGTTGCTGGGCCAAAAATGCACTGTCTCCGTCGTATTCCAAGGCATTATTTAAATAAAAACCAGTGATCAAAATGATCAGTGCCAGTTGGAGAGTAATTTATGCACAACATTCATCGAGTGGAGGAGAATTATTTATGTTAGGCTAAAACCTTGTTTCCAATAAAAATACATTAGGGATCTTTTCTTTGTACCCTATCAAAGCTTCACATGCTTAGGCTCTAACCTCTTGACACTCTCCTGTGCTCCTGCTGTTTTTTTGCCCAGCAGCATACAAAAGGATTGTATAAAATTCCAGCAGGTGGTCAGCTAGTGCTTTTGAATGCTGTGTTATTAAAAAGGAAGTAATAGTGCCCCTCCTGTTTAAATGTACAGTTCGAACAAACAGATTGCTCAGTTTATGGGTAGCCATGAAAACAATGCAAGAGTACAACAGTGGACTGAGCTCTTCTATGTGTATGGAGCAGACAATCGCATCATTCCTTCTGCCTTTCAGCTTGAATTTGGCTCAGAAATCAAACTATTTATAACTGAAGACAAGCAGAAACGTTCCTCAGTTTAAAAATGTCTACAGCAAACAGATGTTCTAAAACATACAACTCCCCACACACTGTTTGAACACTGAAGGAGGAGCTGGGGGGGGGGAGGTCACAAATAGAAGCAAAATTGAATTGAGAAATGGAAAACAAAGCAAGAAGCAAGAACAGCCTGACCTTATGAGTCACTGAACTGAGGCAGGGACTCATAACATCAGAGTGGAGAGTCCCTTACTAAAGAAGATTTGGGCTGCTCTTTTCTCAGGTGCCATAGCTGGGAGCTGCCCCTGTGCTGGTGCCACAGTGGCCTTCAATACTACTCACCAGCATTCCCTCTCAACTGCCATGGCTGTTGCATAAGCATCTTTCAGAGGGCATGTCTGGGGCAGGGATATGAATTAACCCATATGCAGAATCCATAAGGCCTCTGGCACCTTCCTGCAACTGCAGCACCTGGCAATTTTTGAGTGACTTTATGTGAAATACTATCAATTTTCAGTACAGAAGTGGAACATAGGTAAAGTAAAGGTAAAGGTTCCCTTGCTCGAAAGCCAGTCGAGTCCGACTCTAGGGTTGCGGTGCTCATCTCCGTTTCAAAGCCGAAGAGCCAGCGCTGTCCGAAGACGTTTCCGTGGTCATGTGGCCGGCATGACTAAACACCAAGGTGCACGGAACGCTGTTACCTTCCCACCGAAGTGGTCCCTATTTATCTACTTGCAATTTCTTGCTTTCGAACTGCTAGGTTGGCAGGAGCTGGAACTAGAGACAGGAGCTCACCCTGTCTTGCGGCACCCGGGTCTTGAACCGCTGAACTACTGACCTTCCACAGCCTGCAGTTCAGCGTCTTAACCACTTGAGCCACCGCAAAACATTTGTTGACAATTTATGATTTCTTCGAGTGTCCTCTAAAAGGATTTTTAGGAGACCACTATAAGGATCCCGTAATAGAATTCATAGATAGAATAAATTTAGGAAGGATCCACAGAACCACAGAATAAATTTAGGAAGGATCCACAGAACCATCTACTCTCGACTTCAGGCCACATTCTGTGTAATGGCACCACGTATACAGCTGGAGCTTGTTCAGATTTTCTAGCTGCAGCTTCTTTAGCTGGAGGGGCAAGTTTATTCTAAGGCTTTTCCTTTGGTCTGCAGAACTTTTGGGATGAAAGATAAAGAGCACTCGCTGAACACACTGTTCTCTTTTCTGTATCAATATTTTCATGGCAACAGTTATATGACCACCATTTCTACACGCTACCTGCATGTGTGCATTTTATTGTGTGTGTGTTTTGGAAGTATCATAAACCTAATTCTGATGCAGGTCACGGAGTGTGGATCAATAGATCTGCAAAATGGAACTAGGTACAGATAGAGGGGACCTGTCTTAAGTCTGCAGAAAAATCTGAAATCTAAATACACACATACACATCAAGGGATTAAAACTCCCCAAAATGATAGAAACAACACCTGTTGTTTTAAGAAAATAATGCCCATTGAAGGCTCAGTAGCCATTTTGGTAATTACTAGGCAGCCACAACAATGTTGCTGAGTTTTCCAAGCTGTGGTTTCTGTAAAGCAAAGCCATGGGGGGGGGGAGCAGGGCTGGACTTAGAGGGCAAAACAGCCCTGGAAACAGTCCCATTCCCTGATGGAGGAGGACTTTCAGAGGACAGGACAGGCAGCATCCACCAGAGACTCACTATCCACAGTGCCCAGTGCCAGCTGCCACACAACTGGGCCCAGCCTGGCACAAGCAGCCAGATTCTTCCTGGGGAGAAGCTGCTATGGGGAGGGAAGGAGGGACAGCTGAAGACAAGGGATCAGTTAAAGGTAGGTTGGCAGGTGGGTGAGAAAAAGAGAAAGGAGTAGGAAATGGGAGCTGCCAAAGAAGGGAAGGAAGAAATTGAGAAGTTATACAGTGGCAGATGTGATACTCTTTATGGGTCCTTGCTGGTCCCCACATGCACTTAATAATCATGAAAGAAGTGATCCCTCTAACCTTTGGGCTCTTATGCTGGTTTTCCCCTTGCAGATTGGATGACATCCTAGTTGGGGCCCCTCTCTTTATGGAACGTGAATTTGAGAGCAACCCTAAGGAAGTTGGGCAGGTTTATTTATATCTGCAAGAGAGTGCCTTGTACTTCAGAGAAGCACAGACGCTGTCCGGCACAGACGTGTTTGGTAGATTTGGCAATTCCATTGCACATCTTGGAGATCTGAATCAGGATGGATACAATGGTAATTTATCAGGTCTCTTGTAAAGGATGCAAGCACATTGATTAGAGATAACTGGATGTGGAAGTCATTAATTCACAAAGACATTTTGATTTGCAGAGGCCATGGGGTTTAATCCTTGCAGTTTATGACTTCAGCTTATTGTAAGGGTCATCTACTCAGCCTGTTCTCACAACTATTTTGTTTTTCTTTTGGTGGAGTTATCATGAATTATTTTATAAGCTGAAAATCTTGTGAATCTTGTGGTTTGTTTCAAGGTTATAAGTTACCTGTTGTGAAAAACTTTAATATGTATTATTATCTGCTTGTCTAAGGGCCAAACTACATATTTGCCAATAAACTTGAGCAGGGAAATGCTAATGATGTCATATCATGCATTGGTTTATCTAAACTTCAGCAGAGATGCAGGAAATAGATTTGTATATTTATTTCAAAATGTACATCCCACTTTAAGGTGCCTTGCAGCACAACCGAGAACAAAATGAATTAGCCACAGCCACCTATTTAATGTAAACACTCTCTAATCTTTGTTTCCAGAAGAAATGCATAATCAGCATTATAACTTTGCCATTTCTCTGTCTCTGTCTTCCTTTTGCAGATATTGCCATAGGTGCACCATTTGCAGGAAAAGACAGCAGGGGGAAAGTACTCATTTACAATGGAGTCAGGAATGGGTTAAATCCTAACCCTTCCCAGATTCTCAGTGGTATGTGGGCCTCCCAATCCATGCCTGCGGGATTTGGTTTTACGCTGAGAGGGGACTCTGACATAGACAAGAATGATTACCCAGGTAAGATTCTTCCACAAGAGAGAGGATTTCATCCCTTCTTCCTCTGGAAAATGCATCATTCTCGAATTGTTCTTTTTGGAAGACAGAAGTCAAAAAATAGAATAGGCATAGCTTGTGTAGTTCTAGCTTTGCTTCTCTGAGAATTTGAAGTGGGACAAAATAAATACTCCCTTTCCTGTGAAGAGAAATCATCAGAAATGCAAGAAGGGCTGAAACAGACATATTAACACAGAATACTTTTTTTCTAAAGAGGTTCTTTTCTATTCCCTGTCAAAAATGGGAATAAAGGAGTTGCTATCTAACTGTTGGTTGGCTTTCTTCTGATAATGCATTTGTGATCCTGCTGCTTTATTTTATTTATTTATTTATGTAGGACATCTTCATGCCATCTCTCTAGAGTCCTGCTCAAGGCAATTTCAATTAATATCACAAATTATCAATATAAAAACACACAGGCCATTAAAACAAGCCATTATATAGAAAGGAGCTGGTGCCCTTGTAATTTGCAGTTGCTGTACTTAAAGAGTTGTTTAAATTTGGATTGTGCAAATGTGAATATAAAATGAATAGGTTGGGTTACTCCTAAAATTTTTGCAAATTCAGGATGGAAGGACTTTCACTGATTTCCCCACTCCTGCAGCAGACCTCCAATTCCCCCCAAGCTACTCAAGGGGGTCCCCAGGCTCTCAGGAGCAGCATTTCAGTGGTCATTTGGGCTGCAGTAAAAGGGGGTTGGTGGGGAAGTTGTCCTTCTGCAGGCAGAAATCCTTCCATCCATGGAAATTGTTGTTGGGATGGAATCCAGTAGGTTTTAATGAACTTTCTACAAAGTAGCAGAGTGTAATGGTTAAAATGATGAGTTATGAGCTGAAAGGTTCCTGTTCAAATGTCGACCAAGGTATGAATTACTTTGGGCAAATGTTTGTCTTCCAAGTTTACGTGCTCCCTCCCCCAAACCAGAAGCAATGATAATCCTTGGCAAGTGAGAGGAAGTCCTTTGAGCACCTAGAAAAAGCACCATTTAAATATTAAGTGCTATTATATTATACTAAATATTAAGTGCTATTTGTATTCGACGACAAAAGAGATGTTCTTTTTCAGTCCTAGAAATTCTTCTATGCTTACTTGCCCTGATTTTTCTTCTAATTAGTTTGGTTTTGAATGTTTTCCCTTAATGATTAATATTTTACTGATGTCATCTGGTATTTATCAACACTGCTTCACTATTGCGGCTTTCACTCTTTATTTCTGAAGTGGAGCTTATCCAGTTTGGGGCAGCGTTCCAACACCATCTGTAGTCTAAATGTGCAACATCATTTTAATTTGATTCTCTCCATTTTCCTTCTCCTCTGGGATCCAGCACACAGCAGACCACAACATTTCTCTTTGTCAGGATTTAAGAAGGCTCTCGGCGTTTGTAACATAACCCACACAGTAGAACTCCTATAGTCCAAGCTTTAGATTGTTTTGCTGGCATAAGCCCTACTGGAATTAATGAAACAATGCTGGATGAACATTCTGGAGTATCTTTGCCACTGTGCTCTATTAACCTACTGTACTAATGTTTTTGGATAGTTTATGTTTAGTGACTGTTTCAGTGATTCCCCCCCCCCCCCGCTTGCCTTATTCCTGCAAGGTTGTGAGTTTATGTTCTCATCTTTATTGTTCTTTGCAAAAGGACGATGAAAATAAAAGGCTTAAAATGTGCAATGTTGTTTTTCCTCCCTTCTGTTTCTTTTTATACAACAAAGGATGCTATCTTAAGCATGCACCCACAATTAAGTTCCAATGAAATGAATAGGACTTGGTTCCAAGTAGATCTGTTTAGAACTGAGATTTACTTAGATCTTGTTGTACTGTAGAATGCTGTGTGGGTTCTGAAGTTCTTATGGAGCTCTAGATTGAAAATGCTTCTATCTAACTTAGAACATAAATAAGGGAATCCTTTTTGACAAAGATGGTGGTGTATAATGCCACAGTTTATGGCACTGTAGTACCTGGAAAAGAACTGAATTCGAGTAAACATTATGTTGTCGAAGGCTTTCATGGCTGGAGTTCATTAGTTGTTGTAGATTTTCTGGGCTGTATGGCCTTGGTCTTGGCATTGTAGTACCTGACGTTTCACCAGCAGCTGTGACTGGCATCCCCAGAGTTATAACACAGAAAGATGGAGTACTCTCTACAACAACTAATTGAATAAACATTGTCTGGGAGGGATATGTATTTTTTTAAGCTCCTGACCATTAGCAGAAGGAAAGTTTAGTAAATTGGATGCTGATGATTGATTAAAAACAAAAGTGTATACTGATGGAAAATGGAGAAAAGAACTAAGGATGAATTGAAATGGGTTATTGGGTCAGTCTCCCACTAAAACTAAACTGGGTCTCTATTTTACAGAACCCACAACAGATCAGTGAATTCATTACAACTATGTTGCTGTGTATTTCTTATGCACACATGCATACAGATACACACTCATATTTGTTAGAATTTTTGTAGTTATAAATATTTAGTGTTACTAGGCAGGTTCTTGGAGAGGTGGCATACAAATTTGCTAAAGAAATAAATATCTGATTATAGTTATACAGAAGTTGATACTAAACAAATCATTTATATACTCTTTTCATTTCTTTTGATTAACAAGTAAACTTGTATGGGATAATTTTCTGAGCACTTTTGTCCTTTGTAATAATTCGTTAACTTTTTTCTGATGGGATCTGTTTCTCATCTTGCCTATATTAACAGATGTAGTTGGTATAAAAATGCCCTTCCATTTTAATCTTAATTTTTTATTTTATGATGATAAGCACTGGAATGAATACTTTGGTGTAGTTAGGGAATTGTGCCAGAGACTACCTTAAAATTCCCTCCCAGTCTTATAGTTTTTAAAATAATTATTATATTGGAAAAGAAAATAATCTGCCAATATGTTCCACTTAAAGGCATGCAGTTAATTCTGAATAAGCCTATTTAAGCCAATACAAACTAAAAAATAAGTAGTTGGAGGACAGGAGCTTATTTTGAAACTGAAACTTTCAAGTTGTGATTGAATTTAGGGAACCTTAGTGGATATATTTGTAAGAATTAACAGAAACACCCATACTTAGTGGGGAATTTGTTTTCCTATGGTTAAGAATTTAACATCAAAGTCTGCCTTGAAAATTATCCTGGGGCAGAGTCCAAGGTCACATATTATGATTACAATATGCATTCAGTGCTGGGTTTTCCTGAACATTAATTGTTTAACCTTCCAAATTTGCATTCAGGGCTTAACTGGATTTTCAGTGAATAAGAAACTCAACAAAATGAATGTAAATGCCTCAATGATTAATCTTCACAGTGTTGATTTTTGGTATTGTATGTTCTGGAGCTCTGTGGAGCTGGAAGAAAATGAAAATTTAATGCAATTACTTTTGTTTTTTGACATTCCCATCTAGGGATAGGCATGAACCTAAAAAGGGTGGTTTGGTTCAGAATGGCCCACAGACTGAACCCCAAACCAAGCCAAAAGGGCCCCACCCAAGCCAGTCCAGCAAGTTAGGTTCCCCCTTTCTCCTAGCCACAGATTGCTGCAGCCAGGAGAAAGGGGGTGGAGGTTGCCCAGGAAGGGTTAAATGGCTGCCAGGCTTTTAACCATTCAGTTTTACTCCTAGCTGCTTCAAAGGGGTGGAGCAAAACTGAAGGGTTAAATGGCTCACAACCATTTAAACCTAACAGCTAAGTGGGTCTGCCAGTCAGCTGTTAGGTTTAAATGTCTGGCAGCCATTTAACACATTGGTTTCGCTTCCCCTCCCTTGAAGAAAGAGCGAGACTGAAGGGTTTAATGGCTCACAGCGGTTTAAACCTAACAGCTGACTGATGGACCCCACACCACTCAGATGTTAATGGCTGGCCCCAAACAGCCAAACCAGCCAAAAGTCCAGTAAATGTTTGGGGAAGGTGCTTTCCCTGAACATCGGTTCATGAGCTGTGAACCGGCCCAAGTTCAGACTGAATTTTGGTTTGTGAGCCAGTTTGTGCCCATCCCTACTCCCATCCATGCCATGTATGAACTGTTGGCTGCAAGTGTGAGGGTCGGTGGAAAGGAGTTCTGTATCTAAAAGCACTGTGTGGAAGAAGGAGGGGAGGATTTGTCAGGGCAGTTCACTATACCTTCCAAATACATTTTTATTCTAGGTTATTAAACGTAGGGGATACAGCACATCAGCAAATATGAGTGGGGATCTCCAGAGGGCTTAGTGGATACCTTTAATTCTTCTCGTCTCCTGCACCTTTGCCACAGCACAATACAAGGCCATTACCTAGAATGAGAGGCCCATGCATGCTCCCTGTCGCGAGATCCCGCTATCTTGCTCCAGGAGTACAAGCCATTCTTTCTCCATTTCTCTCACAAAGATAGAATGTGCCCGTGGATTTTGCATTGCAGCTGTGAATTTAAATAGTAAATGGTCTTCTTTAAAGATATGGCATTGTAGTTGTGTTTCTCAGGCAATTTAAAGATACAGATCGCCACCTGAACTGGTCATTTTATTAGTGTACTGTAATAATTTTATCATGTTGATTAAATTTTATTTATTTGAAGGCTGTAAATTGCCCAGAGCCCGCTGTGAGGTTGGGCAATTCAAATAATAATAATAATAATAATAATAATAATAA